>NC_090933.1:776390478-776693508 GCF_040938575.1 Ambystoma mexicanum | reverse complement strand
CACTAAAATGGCCATGTTCATTCCTTGTTCAGGCATCCCGTCTGCCACTGTCTTGACTGATTTATTCCTTAAACACGTTTTTTGTTACGGATAGAGGCATGCAGTTCGCCTCGCATTTCTGGACTTAACCTCTACTTTTGGGATTGACGAGAGGTATTCTAGTGCCTATCACCCCAAGACGGATGGCCAGACTGAGAGGCTGAATGCAATACTTGAACAATACCTGCACTATCTCTGTCTTCAGTAGCAGGAGACCTGGCATTCAGTGATTGAAACTGCTGCATTTGCATACAACAATTCATTACACCCCTCTGTTGGCAACTATCTATTCTATGCCATGTATAGTCAGCATCCACAATCTTTACCTTTGAATCCTGTTCTGCCTCAAGATACATCTGCTGCCCAGGCGTGTATCAGGATTTAACTCAAATACACAAACACGTTAAGGAGCATTTAGAACAAGCTCAACTCACTGCCAAACTCTATGCCGATAACCACCGTATGGCAACACCCAGTTATCAGGTTGCAATGACAGTTTGGTTATCCACCAAGAATTTGAACATTCCTGGCAAATGCAAGTTACAACCTCGGTGCATAGGTCCATATGCTATTAATAAGGTTATGAATCCTGTGGTTGTTCGTCTTGTGCTCCCTAAACATTGGCTGGTGCATCCGTTTTTTCAAGTATCCTTGTTGAAATACTGTCATGTATGCACTAGACAGCCTAAAAGACCAGCACCAGTGACATTGAGGGAGTCAAAGAATATGAGGTACAGGCTATTCTAGATTCTCAGGTACGCAACGGTAAGCAGGTCTACTAAATAGACTGGAAAGGCTATGGTCCAGAGGATCGGACCTGGGAACCTTAGGAGTACATCCATGCACCTCGTCTTTTGGCCTGGTTCCTTGCTTCTCAAGGGGTGTCTCTTTTGGGGGAGGATACTGTTAGGGATTGCATCTGCACCATAATGAACACACGGGCACGACGGCTCCCCAGGTTCGCTGCACAATGCCACTGGCAGTTGACATGATGATTGGCACAACCTGCTGCATCCTGACACAGAGAGGCATCCAAGTCTCACTCTGAACGCTCTGCATTCCGTGTTGCCCTGGAGGCACACACAAAGGTAGCACACCACTGTGCACACAATGGCGTTCCGCGAAGGAGAAAAGCCTTCCCATGCTGCAGCAATGGTGCTTCTTATTGAAGTAAGTACTGATCTTCGTTTCTTTGTGTACCTTGACAACTGGTTTCCTTGTTTTTTGACCCTGCTTCTCTGATACTGACTGTCTTGTGGATTTGCTTTCTGATACTGACACGTGTGTTTCCCTGGTTAGAGACTGTTGGAGTTTGTTATGAAGGATTTGTATCTGGATTTCCCTTAACTGCTGATAAAATGCCTGGTTTCATTTTCCTATTGTTCCCTCAACCCTTCCTGGATTATTTGCTGGAGCAGTAGGACTTTTGGATGCTATGCTGTACTAATACTGCTCGGACTGATTTCTTTACCAATATGTGCCCCTTAGAGCGTCTTTGTGCCCCCTGGGGTCAGGTCCTACTAACCATATTTCTTTTAAAAAACATTGGTTTTATTAGCATTTATGCAAAACACTAACAGTGACCTCCGGAACAGCTCTGTTACACTTCATACATTTTCGAATAACATTCGAGCATGTTTCACCCCACACCCCTCCCTAACCCGACCCCCCCAACTGGAGTTTCCTTGAACTTGAACCGCTGGAACTTGACAGTAGGCATTATGCTATGGAGCTAAGACTTTCAAAGCGAACTTCTTTGCCGGTGCTCGAGAACGTGCCCAGAAATGACTCTCGTAGTGTTCTATAATTTGTCCTCTTTGTGCCGGATAGTGGGTCTCCCCTCCGCGCTCCTCCCCACCTGACTCTTCTTTCCCTTCCCATTCTCATTGTCCCCCTTCCCCGTTTCAGGTCCGTCAAGACATCAGTACATCAATGTACTTCCCATCCCCATGATTGTCTCACTGCGTCCCAGTTTGATCGAAAGGTGCTCGAGTCATCATTGACCATTGCAGTTAACTTGTCCATGAGGAAAATGCTCTTCAGCTTTCTTTGCCAATCCTCTTTAGACGGGGCCACCGGCTCCTCCATTTCTGTGCCACAGCCACCTCAGCATTGTTTCCCACATTCTGGGGTATCTGTATATGTCTGAGTCCCTCGGGGGCACGCCTAGTAATATCATCAATGGATCTTGTGAGAACGTCCCCGGTGACCTCTGCAATCCAACCCCTCATACCCTCCCAGTACCTTTGAATCTGCAGACAGTGCCACCACACGTGTTCCCTCTTTCCCACCTGGCCACATCCCCTCTGAAATTTCGTCGAAACCCCCGGGAACATCTTCGATAGCTTGAGTGGGGCTCTGTGCCATCCCTGTAGGATTTTTAAATTGTGCTCCATGTCTACTGTAAATAAATTCCCATGGAAGGTTATTTTGAAGACCTTGTCCCATGCTTCTTCTGAGAGACTTCCCCTGCCAAGCCATTCCAGTAACTACAGAACCCACTCCTCTCTGTGAGATTGTTGGCATTCAATATCTTGTACCATCCCCTTCCTAGAGTTAGCAGAGTCTAACATTTTCTCAAAGGGAGTCAGAGATCTCCTGAGTTTTTGCCCCCAAGTCTGCTCACATAGGATGCCCTTCAGCCTGAGATATTCGAAAATAGAGATCGTCCCCTGGCCCAGCGCCTATTCTATTTCCTCATATGACAAAAAGTCTCCCTCTCTGAACAATCAGCACGCCCTTTCCATACCATTGTCAGACCAGGACTGTGCATTCTTGAATCCCCTGCTACCCAACCTGATTGTGGGGCCCCACAGCGAGGTTAACGGGGAGGGCCATGTTGTCAGGTGGTTGGTTTGTGCCCCCTCCTTCCAGATCGATCAGAGTACCCCTAACTTTCAGGAGCCGCGAACGGACCTGCACATCGGACCAGGACAATAGGGCCCAACAGGAGCCACTGTCCCGACAGGACAGCCTCAATTACCACGGACCAGGACCCCATAGGGGGCTAGAAACTGTTTACAATAGCCTTGATAAAGACCCATGGGTCGAAACACGTGTCGGCTGACAAACAAGGGACACAATTGCCCCTAAATGTATTAATGCATACCAACTGAATGTTAAAAACAACTCAGCACCAGCACAAATAAAAGCGAAAACTGTATCGCAATAACCACTGTGTTAGAACTATTCTTTGAACTACTGAAGCAAGATAACCAGGAGAAAACTCTATTTTTCTACTCAACAATTGGGGTGCTGGCTAAACCCTGACAGCTCCTGTGATCTTGCAACATATGAATCCAACTAGTATGCTTGAAATAACAGAGCCTAGCACAGGTTGTTTCCACACCTAGAGCCAACCATGATCCTACCCCTAACGTTGGATGGTTCTTTAGCCTATTCGGAATTATCTTTCGCAGAGCCCAAAGGAGGTCTCGCACCTTAAGTGGATGAGCGTCCATGTCCTCCAGGTAGGTCCAATAAGTACCCTTGCCCTCTTTCATGTGTTCTAGGAGCACCCTTAACTGGGCTGCACAAAAGTAAAGGCAGAAATCTGGCAGTCCAATGCCCCCTTCCTCCCTAGGAAGGGTGAGAATAGTCCTCCTAGTCCTCTGGGTCTTACCCTACCAGATGAATGCTTGAACTGATTTCTGGAGATCTTTAAAGGTCTGGTCGGGGACACACATGGGAAGGGCTGTGAAGAGATGAAGTAGTCTTGGTAAAACGTTCATTTTCACTGCTCTCATACGTCCGTACCATGACAGAATCATATTACCCCACCTCCTCATGTCCGTCTTGATCTCAGTCATTATAGGGTCGTAGTTGGCTGGGGCCAGTCTCGAAAGGTCCCTGGTAAGGAGGACACCCAGATAGCGGATTGAGTCTTTCTCTACACTAATCCCCATGAACATATTTGAAGGGTTCAGCACAGCAGAGGGTCCTGTGCCCGGATAGGGAGCAACATAGATTTCGATTTATTAATTTTCAGCCCAGAGAATTGCCTGAAGGATCCTATCAAGGACAGGAGTGGGGGTTAGGGGCGCGATTGGCGGGGTTCCACCAAATATGCCAAAATATCATCTGCAAACCGTGAATGGTTGAATTCCACTTCACCCTGTATAATTTCCTTGATACCCAGGTGGGTCCTCACCGCTATGGCGAGGGGTTCCATTGTAAGGGCATATATTAGAGGGGAGAGAGGACACCCCTGTCTCATACCCTGCGAGAGGGAGAATGCGGCTGAAAGCTCTCAGTTCACCTGAACCCTTGCTGTTGGGGCCCTGTACAACACGGCTACCCATTTTCTAATTTGTTCCCCGAATCCCATTCTCTGGAGGAGTAGTGTCATGTACCTCCACTCGACCCTATCAAATGCTTTTTCCGAGTCTATTGAAAGCAAGCTCACGTCAAGGTTCGATTCTTGTGCACAATGGATCAGGTTTATTGTTTTCCGGATGTTATGCGAGCCCTGACGTCCCCCTATAAAACCCACCTGGTCCCCATGAACCAGCGCTGGCATAATCCCTTCCATCCTCTTGCCGATTACCTTTGACAGGATCTTGACATCCATATTAAGCAACGATATCTGTCTATAGGAGCATTCTGTCGGGTCTTTTCCTTCTTTGGTTAAAACTACTATAATTGCACCCATCATTGTTTCAGTCAGGATTTCCCCCACGAGAACCGCATTAAACACCTTCACCAAGAACCCATCCTCCCCTGGTGACGTTCCCCCTTCATCCCCCTGATTACCCGCACTATCTCCTCTTCCGATATAGGGGCCTCCTTGTCATCTGCCACCTCCTTCGCTAGGGCCGGTACTGGGATGGAAAGTCTTCGATTTGGGCGCCGTCCCCCCCATTCTCGGATTTGTATAGCTTTTCGTAGTACCGGCGAAAGGCCATCCCAATGCTCGCGGTGTCATATCCCAGTGTCCCTGACTCAGTTTTTATTGCTTTCACCATCCTATTTTTCTGGACCTCCCTCAATTTCCATGCCAATATTCTATCAGCCCTGTCCCCCTTGTTTAAGCAATTGGAGACTTCTCTCCGTTTTGTTTAACAGTAGTTCCTTCAGCTGGAGCCTATGTTCCTCCAGGGCTGTTACCCGGTCCGAGTTAATGGGCCTATCGGGGGACCTGCCCGGTTGAGGTTTTGCTATTTTTTCTCAGAGGGTTTTCTCCTGGGCTTCCCTCTCTATTTTTCTTTGGGCTCCTATTTTAATTAGGACTCCCCATATGGTCGCCTTGAATGTGTCCCATAGCGTGTGTGGGCTAACCCCATTATCGTTCAGTTCAAAATATTCTACAATGTTATCTAGCATCGTTTTTGAAATCACCTCATCCTTTAGCAAGGCGTTGTTGCACTTCCAATGCCCTCTCTGATTATGACCGCACCCTCCAAAAAGGTGATCTGAACCAGGTTGTGGTCAGACCAAGGTACAGGGTCCACCCTATGGCCAGTTGTGCATGGGAGCAGGGATGTGTCAATGAGGATATAATCGATCCTTGAAAAGGACTTGTGTGTCCCAGAATATTATGTGTATGGGGGGTCACCTCCTTTCATGCTTGAGAGTGAGTCTTCCAGGCTCAGGTCCTGATTGACCCTGCAAAAACGTTGCGATATGAGGTTGTCTGCCGCCCGGGTGGCCTGAGGTGCCAGTCTCTTCCTATCGGTTGCGGGATTCAGGACCATGTTAAAATCTCCCCCCACTATCACTGTGCCTTGCATGAATAGTTGGAGCTTGTTTTTCACCCCCTCCCAGAAATGAGCCTGACCCTCATTAGGCCCATATACCACTGCAAAGGTTAATGGGCAACCTTGGAGTGTACCCCTAACCAACAATTATCGACCCTCCGGGTTCTTCATCGTTGCCTCTGTATCGAAACCCATACCCCTCGCCAATAGGATTGCCACTCCCCTCTTTTTAGTTCTGTGTGATGCGCATAAGACCTCTCCAATCCCTCCTCCTCGCAAGTTGGGTTCTTTCCCCCTTGCCCAATGTGTCTCCTGCAGGAAGAGCAGGTCCAGTTTCGTCCTACGAAACTCCCTGCTCAGTAGGGACCTTTTAGTGGGAGTGTTCAGACCCCTGACATTCAGGGATCCCACCTCCAGCACGGATAGACAATCAGCCATTTTCGTGATCTACCTTTTCGTTAGTCAACATCCTCAGGGAACCACTCTATTCAATATCCCCTCGCATCACTTTAGTAAACCTCTGGTTGCCCGGTACCATCAGTAAACCGTTAACCCCCCTCATTCGCCCCCTTTCCCCAGACCCCCTGGGTGGAGCTTGAACTTGACCCCAACTACCCCCCTTCTTCCCCACAACTCTGTCAACCCTAACTCCCTCCGTCCCCCCTTCCCCAGCGCCCGGCCAGTTAGTTCAACCATTGCTGGTACTTGGCCGGACCACCAACGTGCCTGCCAATGCCGAACTGCTAATGAGTTTACTCACCCCGTCAAGCCCCCTCTGACCCTCCAATGATGTGCTGTCCAGCAAATGGACCCCTCATACTTGCTGTTCTTTGGGATTGTTGCCATGTGTTATTTCCGTATCCTGAACCCCATTTTGGGCCGGGCCGTAGTTACCCTCATCCTTCAGGGCTTCCCCGTCCTCTATTCTTTGCCAGTGGAGGTGTGTTCAGTTTCTTAATTTTTCTGGATCCTGCAATCCTCCTCCTGTCTCCCGGTCTCTCTGTTCCATTCGCTCCTGCCACCGCTATCCCTGTGGGCCTTCTCTGGGCGTCCGTATCCTCCACGTAGTCCTCTAACGTCCTCTTCTGTGACCAGGGTCGTTCTCTGCCCGATGTATTCAACTGTCAGGGAGAATGGATGACCCCACCTTTAGCGTTCTCCCTTTACCCTCAGGCACTGGGTCAGGGGGCGACACAGTCTCTGTTTGGTTAGCGTGTATGCGGAGAGGTCCTGGAAGATTGATATCTTTGCGCTATTGTACGTAATGTCCTGAGCCTTCCTGGCCTCCTCTAGCACCTTTGTTTTTTCCGTGTAAAAGTGAAAGCGGACCAAGATGGACCCGGGGGCTTCCGCCCTGCCCCCCGCCCTGTGCGCCCTGTCTATAGTGGGTTCTGTAGTTGCTTCATTCGCAAAGAGGAGGCAGATCACTTCTCTCACCACTCTATGTATGTCTCTTTCCGTCTCCCCTTCCGCCTCCAGAACCCCACAAAATCAGAGGTTTTTTCTCCTTTCCCTGTTCTCAAAATCGTCCATTTGCAGGGCCCTCTCTTCATCTCTTTTCTCCAGTGCCACCAGTCTCATGTCTGTTTGCGCTTCCTGGGCCGTGGACGACAATTGATTAGTCTTTAGCTGTAGCAACCTGTCCAATTTTTTCACATTTTTGGGCTATGTCTGACCTCATGTCTCTTATTTCTTGCAGCACCGAGGCAAAGCCCCTTTCCATTGCTGAGGCGTCCTTCAATGTTGTTTTGACTGTTTCTTGCCTTGTGAAAGCGGTACCCTTGAAGGGCTTCCTTTCAGGTCATAGGGCCTCCCTGTATACTTTGTACGTGCGTTGGCCTCAGTCCGGGTGGATCTGACATGGCCCTCCTAGACCCAGTGCTGGATTCCGTAGAAGGCTTGTGCTGTGTGACCATGGGGGGGGCGGGGTTAGAGTTGGGTTATCGCCCCTCTGTTACTGTCCTGTATAGATGGTTCCTGCTGTGGGCTCCTTCAGGGTGGGCACACGCCGCAGGGGCAGTCCCGCTCCACTTGTAGTACCTGTGGGTTTGTTAGGGTAGCTCTCTCAAGGGTCTGGGCCTTTCCATGTCTCCACAGGTTTCACAATTACTCGTGGGGGGAGGTTGTTGGGGTGTGGTCGATTCGGGGTAGCTTCACCTTCATGAAAGTGGTATTGCGGTCTGTGGTCATCTCATTGTCCAGTTTGTTGCTTCTTGGTGGGCACACGCCCTGGGTTGGTTCCCGGGGGCCACCACTGTTACGCTCACCTGGTTCCCACGGGGGCGTCGACCGGAACTGGGCCGCTGTTATTTCCACCAGCGTGACGTGTAGCGCTGAGATGACTGACTGGACTGGCCCGCTCAGCCTAGTTTGTCTGGCTCGCAAGAATATTCTTCTGCAAAGGAGAAGAGGAATTAACCACCCGTGGAATTGAGTGTCAACCCACCTTCCCCACTCCCGTTGTCTTCCCACAGATCACTCTTGATGTCCCCTCCTTAGTCTCACCTGATGGTTTGGAAGGATGAGCTCTCCATCCTGCGTCGACCGCAGGGGCGCGTTGATGACCAGTTACTTCACTGGCGTAGAGGAATTGGTGAGTTCCAGTATTGACTCTAAAGTCCAATTGTTCATAAGAGTTCAAATGTCTGCTCTTCACTCTGTCCGATTCCTTGCAGGTTGCCGATTAATCCACTCGAAGATTTCCAAATGGCACTCGGTAAGATTCAGGTAAGTCTATTGTGGTTTTCCCCTTAGGGGCCGGGGTACGGCGATGAAGCAGAGTTGACTGTGCCGACCCGAGATGAGGTGAGACCCCCGTGGTAAATCAGGTACGTTTTGTGGGGGGTAACTGGTATTGTCTGTGCTTTCTCCCCTTAGGGCCGGGGTACGGCGATGAAGCTGAGTTGACTGCGCTGACCCGAGATGAGGTGAGTATCTCCCGTGGTAAATCAGGTAAGTCCTTGGGGGGGTAGCTTGTATAGCCTTAGAGAGTCCCCTTGCTCACCTTGCTGTCTTTGTCTCCTTAGGTGTCGGAGGGCGGCCGCGAGATGGAGAGAGCATGATTGAATGCTGAAGTGCCGCCAAGTAGGTGAGTTCAGCGCGGCGCCGTAGGAATGCGAAGCAATGCTTCAAAGACTTCTGTCTTTCAGTTCCGTGGCGAGATGGATCAGGATTCAGGTAAGGATTAAAGTTAAAACTCCTGTTCTAACCTTGATCTTTCTTGTCTTCTTGTTTCAGGAGTCCCAGGACTGAAGCGGGCGTGGCTGAAGACTGGAGCTGCTGAAAACACGGTGAGCGTTGCGCTGCAGCAAGCAGAATAACGCTAAGCACGTGTGGCTGTCCGGGCGTGGTTTAAATAGCCTTGGAAGAAGATCCAGGTAAGTATTTTTCCACAGCCCCACCCAAGTAACAAAATAGTCCCTTCAGTAAAATAGTCCTTCCTAAGCCTCATTTGGTTTGAGTCTTCATGCAGCATGGTCTGCCTCAGGTGAGTATGCAGCATGGTCTGCTTCAGGTAAGTTATCAATAATGATCCTGGCGCCCATGGCGCCAGGACTGACTTTATCTTTATGAGCCTGGCGCCATAGCCGCCAGGACTGCACCCAAACAGCCCCTAACTGGGGCTTTTGGACATGCTCCAAGTGGCATGATGCCTGCTTCCGGGGCTGCTGGGCCTGGTCTTCCGGGGGCAGGCATCATGACAGCACTCCCCCTCAAGGCCCCTCCTAAAGTCGTTCTCCCCCTTGGCCGTGGTTTGTCTGGAAATTCCCGATGGAACCTCTTCACTAAACGAGGTGCATGCACGTGGTCACTAGGTTCCCAAGACCTTTCCTGCGGACCATAACCTTTCCAGTCAATTAGGTAAAAGAGTTTTGATCTCACTCTTTTTGAGTCCAAAATATTCTTGACTTCGAACTCGGGCTCCCTGTCTATGAGGATAGGTTCAGGTGGAGTAGTTAGCCTAGTTCCTGGTTGCACTGGCTTCAGAAGAGACACGTGGAAGACGGGATGGATTCGCATATGAGCAGGTAGGTCCAACTTGACGGCCACTGGGTTAATAATTGCCTTGACAGAAAAAGGTCCCAAATACCTGGGGTTAAAGGTCCAAGTCCCCTTGAGTGGTAAGTGCTTATTGGCTAACCATATTTGGTCCCCTATTTGGTATTGAGGAGCTTCACTTCTGTGCTGATCCGCATCCTTTTTGTATTTTTCCTTAGCCTTTTGCAAATGGATGGTTGCTTCTTTAGAGGCTTGTGTAATAACAGCGTGGAGATGGTCCACTGCGGGCATCTCTAAATGCTGGGGTGAGTCCAAATCCGAGGTTCGAGGATGGTGCCCATAAATGGTAAAAAAAGGACTTTATCCAGTTCCTGAGTGTACGAAATTATTGTACGCATACTCTGCGATCCACAGTATGTCTTTCCAATTCCCCTCAGACTGATGTAGCATACAACGGAGGTACTGTTCAAGAGTCTGGTTGGTCCTCTCCGTTTGACCGTCGGTCTGAGGGTGGTGACTGGTCGAAAGCCTAACATCAATTTGTGCCAGTTGGCAGCATTTCCTCCAAAAATGTGAAATGAATTGACTGCCCCGATCTGAAATTAACACTGAAGGAAAGCCATGCAGGCGGACAACATTTTCAAGGAATTCCTTGGCCAGGATTGAAGCTGAAGGTATCCCTTTTAAAGGAATGAAGTGGGCCATTTTAGAAAAAAGATCTACAATAACTAGAATGGTATTGTAACCTTGGTACGGGGGTAAATCCGTGATGAAGTCTAATGACAAGGTATGCCAAGGGGTGGTGGTATGTCTAATGGTTGCAATAATCCAGCAGGTTTTTTCTTTTGCCCTTTATTTTGTGCGCAAATGCCACAAGACATGACAAATGACTTGACATCCTTTCGCCAGGTGGGCCACCAAAATTGCTTCCTAATTTTAGCTTCGGTTTTTGCAATACCCGGATGCCCTTCTATTAAGGTGTCATGGTAATGGGAAATGACAAGTTCCTGTAGTTCCTTTTGCGGTAAAAATAGCCGGCCTTGGTAATAAGGTAAATCATCGATGACAGAGTACTCTGGACCTTTCTTTGCCCAGTCCTGTAAGGCAACGGAATGAAAGAGTTGGTGGATCTTGTTTTGAATGTCCTCCAGTGTCTGTATGGATGTCAGACCAAGGATTCTCTGTTCCGGAATTATGGGTACGGGTTCTAAAGTTATTTCTGCTTCTACCATTCCAATCTGGGACAAGGCGTCTGCTTTACCATTCTTACAACCTGGTCGATAGGTTATTACAAAATCAAACTCGGCGAAGAACAATGCCCAAAGGAGTTGGCGCGAAGATTGGGCTTTGGCTGTCTTTAGGTATTGTAAGTTGCAGTGATCGGTGATGACCGTGATGGTATGTCTGGCACCCAGTAGATAGTGCCGCCAAGCCTTGAAGGCGGACTTGATGGCCAGCAGCTCCTTGTCGGTTATGGCATAGTTTAATTTGGGGCTGAAAATTTTCTTGACCAAAACGCCACTGGGTGAAGCTGGTTAGTTTCGGGATCCTTTTGGGAAAGGACTGCTCCCATGGCTGAACTGGATGCATCTGTTTCCACTATGTAGGGAAGCTCGGGGAGCGGGTGTTTTAATATGGGAGCAGATGTGAATTTAGCTTTTAACTCTTGGAAGGCGTTCTCGGCTTCCTCTGTCCACACAAAGCATTTGTTGTTTCGCAATAGCGTTGTAATGGGATGTACAATGTGCGAGAAGTCCAGGATAAACCTGCGGTAGAAATTGGCAAAGCCAAGCATGCTTTGAACTCCTTTGATTGAACTTGGCGAAGGCCAATTAAGAATGGCATCCACTTTTCGTGTATCCATCCGGATTCCTCTCGGGGTTAGAATAAATCCAAGGAATTCCACTTCCGTAGTGTGGAAGATGCACTTTTCCAGTTTAGCATATAATTTATGCTGGCGTAACTTTTCTAGGACTGCTCGGACGTTTTTTACATGCTCAGATTCTGATAAAGAGTATACTAAGATGTCGTCGATGTAAACGACCACACAAACGTCGATAAGCTCTCGGAGGACATCGTTCATGAAGAACTGGAAGGCTGCTGGTGCATTGCATAGTCCGAAGGGCATCACCTGGTACTCAAATAGTCTGTACTTGGTGCGAAAAGCAGTCTTCCATTCGTCACCCTCTTTGATACGTACCAGATGATATGCCCCCCGAAGGTCTAGTTTCGTGTATATACAAGCGTCCTTCACCTGGTCTAGTAGTTCTGGGATCAAAGGCAGTGGGTATCAATTCTTGATGGTTATCTGATTCAGTGCGCGGTAGTCTATACATGTTCTAAGGTCGCCTTCCTTTTTCGGTACGAAGAACAAAGCTGAAGATGCAGGGGACTTGGACGGGCGAATGAAGCCATTAGCAAGGTACTGGTATAGGTACTGGCACAAATGAAGATTTTCAGGTTCCGTAAGGGCATAGATTCTGCTGCAAGGTGGTTGTGCTCCAGGTACAAGATCTATTTGACAATCATACGATCTGTGAGGTGGTAAGGTGTTTGCCTGTTCCTTTTGGAAGACATCCTGAAAGTCTTGGTATTCAACAGGTAATTGTATGGCTACTGGAATTACTGGGGCCAGGACTGAGTTTTGAGTTTTCCTTGGGTAGCAGGTGTGAGCACATTCTGGGAAGGTTAGACTCTTCTCTCGCCAATCAATACAGGGATTATGTTTTTCCAACCAAGGTATCCCCAGTATCAGCTGAAACTGTGGGGCCTTGATTAGGTCAAACATCATAGCCTCTCGATGCCCATCTTGACTCAGCAATGTCATCTCTGCAGTGGAATGAGTTACGGGTCCAGAGGCAATTTCCGTTCCATCTACAGTGGTGACAACATCGGCCGTGGTCTTGCAGGTGAGCGATAGATTCATCCTGGTAGCCAATTCCCAGTCCAAGTAATTTCCTATGGCTCCACTGTCTACGTACGCCTTTACCGCATGCATGCGTAATGGCTGCTCTGGATCTACAAGGACCATGGGTATGGTGAAATGCAAGGTTAGAGTGTCCTTCTTTAAGCTCGGCAAGTGGACCTCTACACTTGCCGGGCGTGGTCGTTTCCCGAGTCAGATTTTACATGGTTCTCGTCCGCTGCTCCTATAACTTTCTTGGGTGGTTTTACAGGGCAGTTCCGAAGAAAATGATCAGTAGTTCCGCAATATAAACATAATTGCAGCTGCCGTCTTCTATCTCTCTCCTTTTGGGTTAAGGGCCCTTTAACCCCCCCGATTTGCATAGGTTCTGAGACATCTACTCCCTTGGAGCTTACGTGGGTTTTAACCAACACCCTGTTCTCAAACTTGGTTCGGTCAGCCTTCCTGGTTTGAAGTCTGTGATCCAGCTGGACCACTAGATCTATATATTCAGCACAGTCTTGAGGCGGGTTCACGATTTGGGCCAAAACATCTTTGAGTTCTCCTCGAAGTCCTCGATGGAATAATGTGATTCGCTTGGCTTCAGGCCATTCGGTTTCCACTACTAATCTATTGAAAGTTGCAATGCAAGATAAAAGATCCTGGTTACCTTGACGTAGGGATAAAAGTTCGTTGTCCAAAGCCTGTCCTCGGGAGTTTCGGGCGAATAGTCTTTCCATGCTTGTTCGAAAACCCTGGAAATCTCGAAGAATCGGGTCATCCTAGTTAACTAGTGGAATGGACCAATCCGCCGCACTGCCGCTGAGATATGACAGTACAAAGGCTACCTTGGCCTGATCGTTTGGAAAAGCCCCAGGTCTACATAAAAAGTGCAAGCGGCATTGATTCATGAATGTTGCAAACCCTTTTGGGTCTCCGGCAAAGCGTTCAGGCGGAGCCAAAGGAACGGCTCCAGGTAAATTTATCTGCACCGGGTTACTCGATGGTACAGGAGCTGGACTTGCCCCAAGTCCTGGTAGAGGTGTTTGTCCAGCCTGGCTCTGTAATAGTTGTCTGGCCAACTCATCAGTTCGTTCTTTTGACACTATCAGTTCCCTCCTGAGGGCATTGGTTCCTTGGCGGGCGGAATGCACTTCGGCCCTTAATTCCCCTAATAATTGGGCCAACTGATCAGTTTCCGAGGTCTCCATGACGCCCAGGTGGGTATTTGTGGGTAGGCTTTGCGTTCTGTTACGCTCACCTGGTTCCCACGGGGGCGTCGACCGGAACTGGGCCGCTGTTATTTCCACCAGCGTGACGTGTAGCGCCGAGATGACTGACTGGACTGGCCCGCTCAGCCTAGTTTGTCTGGCTCGCAAGAATATTCTTCTGCAAAGGAGAAGAGGAATTAACCACCCGTGGAATTGAGTGTCAACCCACCTTCCCCACTCCCGTTGTCTTCCCACAGATCACTCTTGATGTCCCCTCCTTAGTCTCACCTGATGGTTTGGAAGGATGAGCTCTCCATCCTGCGTCGACCGCAGGGGCGCGTTGATGACCAGTTACTTCACTGGCGTAGAGGAATTGGTGAGTTCCAGTATTGACTCTAAAGTCCAATTGTTCATAAGAGTTCAAATGTCTGCTCTTCACTCTGTCCGATTCCTTGCAGGTTGCCGATTAATCCACTCGAAGATTTCCAAAAGGCACTCGGTAAGATTCAGGTAAGTCTATTGTGGTTTTCCCCTTAGGGGCCGGGGTACGGCGATGAAGCAGAGTTGACTGTGCCGACCCGAGATGAGGTGAGACCCCCGTGGAAAATCAGGTAAGTTTTGTGGGGGGTAACTGGTATTGTCTGTGCTTTCTCCCCTTAAGGGCCGGGGTACGGCAATGAAGCTGAGTTGACTGCGCCGACCCGAGATGAGGTGAGTACCTCCCGTGGTAAATCAGGTAAGTCCTTGGGGGGGGGTAGCTTGTATAGCCTTAGAGAGTCCCCTTGCTCACCTTGCTGTCTTTGTCTCCTTAGGTGTCGGAGGGCGGCCGCGAGATGGAGAGAGCATGATGGAATGCTGAAGTACCGTCAAGCAGGTGAGCTCAGCGCGGCGCCGTAGGAATGCGAAGCAATGCTTCAAAGACTTCTGTCTTTCAGTTCCGTGGCGAGATGGATCAGGATTCAGGTAAGGATTAAAGTTAAAACTCCTGTTCTAACCTTTAGCCTTCTTGTCTTCTTGTTTCAGGAGTCCCAGGACTGAAGCGGGCGTGGCTGAAGACTGGAGCTGCTGAAAACACGGTGACCGTTACGCTGCAGCAAGCAGAATAACGCAAAGCACGTGTGGCTGTCCGGGCGTGGTTTAAATAGCCTTGGAAGAAGATCCAGGTAAGTATTCTTCCACAGCCCCACCCAAGTAACAAAATAGTCCCTTCAGTAAAATAGTCCCTCCTAAGCCTCATTTGGCTTGAGTCTTCATGCAGCATGGTCTGCCTCAGGTGAGTATGCAGCATGGTCTGCTTCAGGTAAGTTATCAATAATGAGCCTGGCGCCCATGGCGCCAGGACTGACTTTATCTTTATGAGCCTGGCGCCACAGGCGCCAGGACTGCACCCAAACAGCCCCTAACTGGGGCTTTTGGACATGCTCCAAGTGGCATGATGCCTGCTTCCGGGGCTGCTGGGCTTGGTCTGGTCTTCCGGGGGCAGGCATCATGACAACCACCTTGATGGGCCGCTGGTCCAGGGGGACCTTGTCCTTGGCCAATTGCGCTGTTCTGGCCTTAATTTGCCCTGTGTCCCGGGGTGCCCCTTTATTTTTGTCCACTCGTCTTCTCAGTGGCACTTCTGGTCCCCGCTACCTCCGGGTTTGCGGTATTCATGGGGGGATTAGTGCCCCCCTCCTCGACCCACCATGCTTCAGAAGTTGTGGGCGCATGGGTTCCACTTCCCCCTTCACCAATCACGGGGGGTTGTAGGGTGGTTGCCTTGTAGGTGCATCCCACTGTGTGCTCTGTGGTGGGGCGCCCTGTCTTTGCAGGTTTTCTCCCACCTGGTTGAGCGTGTCAGAGTGTCCGGCCTTAGCAGGCCCTATGTCACGCCGGAGTCCCGGAGCCACCTGTATCTGCCGTAGTTCGTGGCCTGTTTTGGGAAAGGGGGGTGCTCCGATAGCAGTGCTCCGGACATTGCTGCAGTTGCCGTGCGGGTGGTGCAGAGATTCCCCAGGCGCCACCCCCCCCCCGGCCGGGCTGATGATCATTCTGGGCCCAAGTCACCCCCCAGCCGGGGCTAGCCCGGCCTTCTCCGGTGCTGGCAGCCGTCTCAAGCAGCTCTTTTCGCTCTTGTGGTTCGCCCCTGTGCATCCCTCTGGGGGTTCTCCAGGTGTCTCCTCCCCTCTCACCTTCTCTCCGTGCCATGTGTTGCGTTCACAATGATGGGTGTCTGTCTTCTTTCCAGCTCGAGGCTCCAGCCTTTGTGTTTCTGACGTGTGACACAGCTCACCCCGGTTGGGATCTTTCCACCTTCACTCCCCGTCCGTCTGGAGTCTAGCAGTGTCTCCTCGTCCCACTTTGTTCGCACTTCTTATGTTTGAGCCGGGTGCCGCCCGGGATGCGCCCAGGACCCAAGCAGACTCCGGTCTTACGCGGCCTCAGGGCTCCTCCCTCCCGTCCTGCGGGGCCGCCTGCTCACGGCTTCCGATACCTTTTTGGTTTGGAGGGGCCCCCTCCCATCTCCCCCGCCTCGGTCAGAAGGGGGTGCCAGTGTCTGCAGGGGACGTTACCGACAGGGTCCCAAAGTGACGGCCTCACCCAAAGTGTGCGCCTGACCAGTTCTACGTCTGGACCCTCTTTTGCTGTTTTCTCCTGGGATCCCTTGTTGGCCTCAGTTGGTGATGGCTCTGGTTTTTCCCCAGTGCTGGTACGTGTGGTCCCCTCGTGGGTTCCACTCCACTGTGCTCCGGGGAGGTTGTCTAGGGGGGGCTCAAGTCCCTTCACGGCCCAGCCACAATGGAGCTCGGCACTCAGGCTGCTATTGCCTGTGCGTCCCCTGGTGGCCTCCCTACTAACCATATTAACCTTTCCCTCCTTTCCCTATCACAATCTTGTCTTGAAAACCATTCTCTGGTTCTAGGATATAGTCTCTGCAGTACCACGTCCGGATTTGCTTCATGGTTATGCTTCCCATTGATTAATACAAGTGAGAAGATTTATAGCTGGTCATATTATACCAGAACTCCCTAAGATCACAAAAACTTATACTATTGTTTTGTTCATCAAATACCTGAACAGAACACCAAGCTTTTTGGGGATTATTAGGCTTGACACAATTAATACATGGCCTACGTTCAGGATACTAAGGTGGGTTTCGTTTGTCTTGGATGCTTAATATGATAATGCACTAGTTGAAGTTCCCTAAAGTCCTGTTCTTTCTTTCTCTAGCCCGGCGAATCCTGGTAATCCTTTTTTGCTCTTTCATTTGAACCTATATTTCTCCGGTCGTTTTATCTTTGTGGAAGTGTTGTTTCATAAGAAATGTCCCCCTCAATTGAGGAGACCCTTACTTGGGTTTGAACTGTGAAACAGATTAATAGAGCGCACCTGTTGTCCAGGCAAGTCTGACAGGCACAGAGAGAAGACTCGAGACCCTTATCAATATAGTTTGCTGAAGCATATAGAACAGATCCTCTTCAATTTGTAACAATTTAGTCTCCGAAGCTGAGAGCCAAACTCTGTGAACCCCCCATTTTATTGATAGGAACGGGCTAATGTACAGAGTGGATGTAATTCCAAAGTGGGATGGTACCAACCATTACCAACTCCTGGTCCCAAACAATTCTGGAAGGCGGTGCTGCAGTCAGCCCATTCTAACTTGATGGCCACGCACTTGAGCCTAGAGAAGTTGCAGAAAACCATTCTCAGCTGATTCTACTGGCCCGGGACGTATGCCCAGGTCAAACAGTTTTATTCAACGTGCCCCGGGCAGGTGTCATCAGGCAGGTGCCAGAAGACCTCGCCAGATGATGTACCCATGCCCCTCCTCCAGCCATTGACTATTATTGAAATCCCATTACACAGGATAAGCATGGAGATTGTTGGACCACTGGAGCCCTCCAGGGCAGTAAACAAGTACATCCTGGTGATATTGGATTGTGCCACACAGTATTGTGATGATTTGCTAGATATTGTCACTTCTCCTCAAGGGAGCGCCCTTTCCCATGAGGCTAGGGAGGTGTGGTTGCTTCCCAATAGCCCCCTTACCGGCGGATTAATGCGGAAGGACCTCATGAGGAGGGACTCCCCCTCTGGGGATAAGGGAAATCACATGAGTCATAGCCCATTGGCCAGCGTTACACCTTCCCTAACGCCCCAACTATGCCAACCTACTTTCATGAGAGTAGACCCATGAATTTCTGTAGTGTAGGAGAAACAGCCAAAGCAGAAAGTACCAGGACAAAGAAGAGCACAGAAGACATGATAATTACTGTCTATGCTAGTACTGCTACGAGGTGGCCCTGAGGATGCATAAGGATCAGTCCATCAAGAACAACAAAGGACTTTGACAGTCCGCCAGGACGGGACTGGCAACAAAGTATAAGAAAAGAAGAATGACTGAAGACTTGGTCAAGCTCAGCCAGGAGAGGCAGCAGGTGTGGAAACCATCCAGCGTGTGAGTTTCGAATCCTGTCGGGTGATCGGAGAAACCAAAGGGCGAAGCGCTGAGGGTGTTCTTCAAGGGTCCAGCTGGAGAAGACCACCACACGAAGCAGGAAGAGGAAGCTGAGCAGTCCAATAGAGCGTGGACCCACCGCGCTGCTGCGGAAGCAGTGGAGAGAAGCTCAAAGAGCCGGAGAGATGTACCCCAATCCCAGGAAGCCCTGGTGGCGTATCAAAATCCCATAGAAGATAATGGAAGGTACGAGAGACCCAGAGGGCAGGCTTGGGCGGCTCTCTGCGAACCCAGCAGTAGCCATCAAACTATTGGGATGTGCGGACTGAGAATCAGAGGAGAACATCCTCATTGGAGTGGCATCAATAAGCCCACTGACCACCACCGCAAGTGAAACAAGCCTCGGAAGAGAACTTCCTCATCACAGCAGCTGGAACAAGCCCACTGACCACCAGAGAATGGTCTGGGACCCCAAAACCAGCACCTCGAGCATCCGAGGAGAACTTTCTCATCGCAGTGGCAGCAACAAGCCCACTGACCACCAGAGAAGGGTCTGTGGCAATAATCCAAGTGAACTAAGCAGCAGAGGAGAACTTCCTTGTTGGAGTGGCAACAATAAACCCACTGACCACCAGAGAAGGGTCTGGGACCCCAACTAAGTATACTAAGCATCTGAGGAAAGCATCCTCATCACAGTGGCAGGGAAGAGTCCACTGAGACCCTAGAAGGATTTGGGACTTTGTTACTTCCACAAGAAGTAGGCAAAAGAAATGCCAAGTTGAGAGTTACAGGACAGAACTCTCAAACACCAGGAGAAGGGAGTCATTTCTCCTGCCTTTGTTGTGAACTATATTCGAGTGTGTAGACCAATACAAGGAGAAAGGAGTCATTCTCCTGGTCTTTAAAGTTGAAGAAACTGAAAGCTCATTGATCAAGAGACGCCAGGGGAAGGGAGTGATTCCCGCTGGATTTGGTGTGAACTATACTGGAGTGTGTGAACCAATACCAGGAAAAGGGAGTCACTCTCCTGGTTCTGAAAGTTGACTAGCGGAAAGGTTTGTCGGAACCGCAAGCCAGGGGAGAGAAGTCATTGCCCCAGGCATCCTTTTGACAAAGAACATTTCTGGGAAGACTACCCAAATACTAGGAGAAGGGAGTCATTCTCCTGGAGAAGGAACTTTATGTTGACTTATTCTTTAGCTGTAGAGTAAGGAAGAGAAGTACGTTTTGACACAGGATGGTGAAGTTTGATGTCAGCGGACATCCTGACAGATCCTTTAGTATTAGTTTGAGGCAGGGAAACCCCTCTTAGAAGATAGGCATAGTGAGCGTTCCTTCCTACTTGATCAATATAAGTTTTTACCAACCAAAATGACATCCTTTTGTCAGCATCCTTTGTCGTCACCCTTACAGTATCCAGAGGTTTTTTTACTTTAAGAAGAAATACAACCAAGGCCCTCATACTATTCTTTACCCAAGTCAGCTTCCCTACGGAAATACTGACCAATTCAGCGGTTTCGTGTCTAAACTGATGGGTGAGGTTAAGGACCCCAGAGGGCTAACCAGATTAAAGCGCATCCTAAAGTGGCTGGCCCCAAAAATGGGATGAATTGGGATTATCTAATTCCATAGGTACTTTTTGCTGTGGGAAAGATGCTCAAATCATCTACCAGATTCTCCCCCTTAGATCTGGTATATGGCAGAAACCTAAGAGATGTGCTGGACATAATGCGAAAAGAGTGGGAAGGGCCTGGGAGTTGACAGACCTGCGATCACCCCATGGCACAGACCCCCAGGGAATAGAGGGAAAAGGTATGAAACCTGGTCAAAGATCATCTTCAAGAAGCTCAGGCCCGCCAAGAGAAAGCCCACAATAAAAACAAAAATGTACACACCTTTCAAGTAGGGGACCAAGTCATGGCCTTGCTAACCACTCAGAACAAGCTAATAGCTAGATTGCTTGGACCATATGTTTTCACTGAGGTTGTGTCTCACCACACCTATAAAGTTCAGTTGGCTGATAGAAGAAAACCATCTCAATTCTACCATGTCAATAAGCTGAACTCTTGGCGAGAGAATAGGAACCCAGAACTCACAGACCTCTAGGAAAACAACACATGGGACACTCCCTTACAAAGGCAAGTTCACAGGGTCATTCTTCCACTAGGTGTCCCTGCATTTCAGCCAAAAAGAATTGGCTGAGTTCCTAGGGAGCCACCCGGATGAATTTTCCCAGAAGCAAGGACGAATACAAGAGTACAGCACAAGATACAAATGCCACACAGAAGATTAATCATATGAAATCATATCAGCTACTGGAGGCCAGGAAGAAGATTGTCAAGGAGGAGATGTAGAAGAAGCTGGACCGTGGTATAATTGAAAGGTCCTATGGTGAGTGGTCTTCTCCGATCGATCAGAGGTTTTGTATCAACTTTCAAAGGTTGAATAGATCTCTTAATTCAAAGCCTACTGCATGCCCTGAATAGTTGAACTGGTGGAAACAATTGGAAGGGTGAGATTACCTTTCAACACTCGATCTCACAAAGGGGTATTGGCAGGTGCCCCTGGATAAAGAGGCCAAGCAAAAGAATTCCTTTTCTACACCTAAAGGTCTATTTCAGTTCTTGGTCCTCTCGTTTTCTCTTCATGGGACTTAACGGTTGATGGACTGCATCCTGATATCCTGTTGAAGTCACTGTGGCCTACTTCGACAACATCCTTATATATAGCAGTTCCTGAAAAGATCACCTAATACACCTGGCAGCAGTATGTGATTAACTCGGGAAAGCCATCCTCAATGCTAATCCAACGAAGCGTTACCAAGCTAAGTCATCAGTTAAGTACCTCAGTTTCATATTGAGAAATGGATCTTTGTTGCCCCAAACCAGTTAAGTGGAGGCTGTTCAAAATGCCAAGTGGACCATCACCCCGAATGATATTCATGCCTTTGCGACTGGTGGGCTATTACCAAAGATGTATCCCCAATTCTTCACTACTGGCAGCCCCATCAAATGATAGATGGACCAAAGCCTATGCTAACCCTGCACAGAGGGACCACTGAGCCCAACTGGTCTTTGAAAGATTGAAAAACACCTTCTGTAAGTGACCAGTTCTTATCTTGATGGATTCCTCAAAGAATTTTTACTGCAGACTGATGACTCCTCAGCGGGGTTGGGAGTCATCTTGTCGTCATCTTGTCGCATATCCACAATGGGCAGGTGAAACCCATCCTATTTCTTTATTTATATTGCACCAAAGCAAGCCTCGGAGCATCAGGGTGCTCACGAAAAATATCATCAGCCGGAAGCTCTTTCCAAGAGAGAAAAACGATGCAGTGCTGGAATTGGAAGGTCTCGCAATAAAATTGGCCATACATGGCCTGCAATACTACCCAACAGGCCAAAGATTTAAATTAGTCACTGACCACATTTCCTTGGTGTTCATCTCCAGGTAGCCAAAGGCCCAGAAGGGGAAGGGGAACTTAGAAGAAATGGTGGAGGTGTGTGACAGGGTCAGGGACTTGCACAAGTTAATCATTTCTTTAAAAATGTATGTTCTTTATTGTAATTAGTAAATACTTTCTTTAAAAAGACACACACACTCATGTATAACAATCTGTAAACCTTACTTACTGAATCTGGGTTCAACCTTTCACATATTCCAGATTTCATAAAGGGGAATAATACATATATCAAAATGTTAATTAATTTAATAAACAATAGGCAATCTCCTAATAAAGTGCAAAACTGACATGTGCAAAAATATATGCAATTAGCCAAAAATCTAGTACATTCACCTTTTGGTTGAATAGGAGGACAAACCTATTTTGAAAGCTAATCTTAAAAAACTTTTCACCTTTTAACAAAGCTAAAAACTCATTAGACATTGAAGTAATGTTTAAAGATTGTTATCTGTGTGTGTCTTTTTCAAGAAAGTATGTACTAATTAAAATAAAGAACATTAATTTTATAAGAAATTATTAACTTACACTGATCCCTTGATTCCCTCATGTTGACCAAAGTCCTTTAGAAAGAAGGTTTAATAAATTACGTTCGGTGAAGCATCACTTTCGGTTTGAGATAATAGGTTCTTACCCAGATGTCCACGATGAAGGGGATGCCCACCCTATGGTCTCTAGGGTCAGGGACCTGCCCATGTCAGGAAGGGATCTGGCCCTCTCTCAACTTGGGTGGGAAGCCTACCGGGGTCTTTACCACCTCAACAAAGTCAAAATAAGGTGCCTGCTACCATCTCGGCTGCAGTGCGGCCTAACTTCTCTGTGGACTACCGTCATCCTGTCTGCCTCTGGGATGCAGGCCACACTCCCCGCTGACCCACCCATCACCTCCTGGGAGTGATAACATCTGTGCTGTCATATTCTGTCCACTCTGTCTTTCAGCCATGCTGTTCTTCCTTCGGTTTTCCTTCTTGATCCCTGCTGGCCTTTTTAATGCTGTTCTGCCAGCTCCCTTCCTCTGCCCTGACTTCCTTCCACCCTTATGCCACCTCCTGCTACCCTTGGAGGTTCCAATCATCTGTTTTGATCGTGGCGTCTCAGTTCTTCTCCTTGTTACAATATTTCCGGTGTTCTTTCCATTATTTCTTTCTTCCACAGGTTCTCCATGCCACCCCATTCCTATTCTGGTCCCTCATCGTCAACTTCCTACCCTTATTCTCGTAATCTCAGCAATCTTATCTACCCCCCTTGCTGACCTCTCTCGGTCTCCCAATGTGGCTATTTGGAACTCTCGTTCCATTAACAACAAAGCTCACTCCATTCTTGACCTTTTCTCCTGCTTCCATCTTCACTTCTTGTGACTTACTGAAACTTGGCTCTCTCCTTCTAACACTGTCAGCCCAGCGTCCTTGTCCTCATCTTCCTCCTTTTTTTCCCACATGCCTGCAGCTCTGGCCACAGTGGTGGTGTGGCAATCCTCTCCTCTGCACCTCCTGTCCTCCCGTCCTTCCTTATTTCTTCCTTCTTTTCCTACTTTTGAATTTCAGTATTCACTTTTCTCTTCCCCTTTGTCTCTCGCTTTTCTTCTGACCTACCTCCCTCCTGGCCCTGTCACTAGTTTCTGATAGATCTCGACTTACTTATCTCACTTCTGCTTCTTATAGACTTCCCTTTGCTTCTCTTAGGCAATTTAATCTTCATATCTCCTCTACTCACACTTCTGTCCCTCTTTTCTCTATTTTTTACTCTTATCGTCTTTCACAAATTCCCACTCCTTCCTCCCATAACTCTGGTTCTTAATTGAATTTCATTTTCTCTACTATTCCCTTGTCATCATTTGTAACTGCACCCCCACTCCAGTCTTCTGAACTTTATTTGCTTACTTTCACTCTTTTTCTTCCCCCTTCTACTCCCTCTTCCTCCAGCTTCTATTGCTGCGATCTTCGCACATTCAACATTGCCTCCTTCTGGAGAGCTCTCACTTCAGTTATTCCTTCTCTTGACCTCTTTTCATCTCTATCAGCTGATTCTGCCACTCTTCTTCTCTCTGATAGCTTCACTAATACTCCTGATCTTCTATACCATTCTGCTCTTTTTCTTTCTTCAGCACAAACCATCTCCATCATGGCTGATCCCCTCCCTCTGAGCGTCCCAGCAGGCTTCAGGCCACGCAGAGAGTTGCTGGTATAAGAGCTGGGCAGCCTATGACTTGGCCTATATGTCCTCGCTCTATACTTCCTATGATGCTCTTTTACTCTCTCCTAAGCAACTTTACTTGAATTCCTTTTTTGGCATTCCTCTCATCCCATCCTCATTGTCTCTTTCTAAGTCCGCCCTCTCTCCCTGATCTTGCTTTTTCCTCGTCTTTCTCTGCTCTTGACTGTATTAACTACTTTTCTTCCAAGGTTTCTCTTCTTCAGTCTTCTATTTTCTTGTCTTCACTTTCTACATCTCCACCTCTCCCCTTGCCTCTGCCATTGGTGCCATTAGGTCTTCTTTCCAAATACTCTCTGAACACAATATCACTTCTTGTCTTGCTCATCCTACTGCTGCCCCCGTCAATTCTCTCTCCTCATCTCTGATTCCAATTGTCAAACCTTCCCTTGTGAATTATCTGACTTCTCTCTTTAATCTCTCACTGTCCTCATCCGCATTTCTCTCATCTTTCAAGAATTTTCCAGATTCTTAAAAAAACCTCACTTGACCCTTATATTTGCTCTAACTTCCACTCTGTTTCTCTTCTTCCTTTCCTTTTTATGCTGCTGGAGCAAATTGTTTACACTCAAGTCTCTTCCTTTGTCAACCTTCACTCATTCCACCCTTCCCTTCAATCTGGATTAAGGCCCTCTCACTCAATCAAGGCTGCACTTCCAGCAGTAACTGGATCTCTTCTTTCTGCTCGCTACCAGAACCTATCCTCTCTTGTGCTCCTTGATCTCTCGGCAGCCTTAGATACGTTCGACCACTCTATTCTTTTCTCCTCTCTTTTTCGCCTTGGTTTTCACAAGGACTGGTTCCAGTCTTATCTCACCCACCGTACCATCTCTGTTTCTTGGTCTGGTCCGTCTTGCTAGGTTTTCCCTCTTCTACACAGTGTATCCCAAGGTTCTGTGCTTGGTCCTCTTCTCTCTTTATACTTCTCCTCTTGGGGCTGCCATCTGTGCACATGGTTTCTCATATTATGTGTATGCTGATTAATGGCTTGCCTCTTTTCCTGTACTGTCCCTGTTACAAAAATTAAGCTGAATCCCGGAGTGGACTCTGAGGAGTGGAAGGACATGATAGCAAAGCCACTGATTGTTCTGCAACCTGCCATGGAAGAAAACCCTCTAACTCAAAAACCAAAGTTCCATCGAAAGAAGGAAAAGAGGACAGCCATTCATTTGATTGCCTAACAAGCGCAAGTGGGCTGACCAAGAAAAGAATTTGCGACAGTTCACCCAATGAGGGATTGTGAATAACCACGTACGCCAATAGTAATAGCAAGAAAAGAAATACCCAATATCCCTGTGTGAGAAACAAGTTTCAGATACTAGAAGAAAGATGAAGGGGTAGTCTAACGATTTGTGTATCGTGTATTCCAACTCAATATATGTCCTGATGAAGGCACAAGTGAAACTGTTAAAGAAGATCTCCAAGAAGGGACAGATCCTCATTAAAGGGCTGAAACACCTTGGCCCTCATTACGACCCTGGCGGAAAGTGACTGACCGGACCGCCACAGCGTAAAAAGCGTTTCCGCCATTGCAAGAAGGAGCAAAGTGCGGCCCATTCCGACCCATCGGGCACGAGCACCACGGCATGGCGGAAGTGCAAAGTCCGCGATGGCGGAAATGAACCCAAAACGGCCCACACCGCCGCCGTACGGCGCCCTAGGTGCAATACCGCCACCCATCACAGCGGACACCGCAGTGTGCGCCTACCGTAAAGTACGGTGACCGGAAATATACGGAAACGGAAGTTAAAACACGGGCCCGGAACGGGAAACAACCCGCCGTACACCTATAAAACCACTAAAACCACACAACCACTAAAATCACTACCCTGAGACACAACCCAACCCGTCATCCACCCTAGCGAAACCAAGAAAAATGGGAAAAGTAGCGAAGAAAGCGTGCGACCGCAAGCGGCAGGTCCACTTCTCCCGTGAGGAACTCACCGTGCTAACAGAGACCCTCCAGGAGAATGCTGCCGTCGTCTTCTCCACGCAAATGACCAGGACGGCACTCGCAAACAAGAAGGCCATATGGGCTCTGGTGGCACAGCGGGTAAGTGCGGTGGGGACCGCACCCCGCACCCCACAGCAATGCCGTAAGCGATGGGACGACCTGCGGATATGCGTCCGCAGCATACTCTCTGCCAACCGCAACATTGCCACAGCCACCGGGGGAGGGTCGGAATCACCCATCAAGCTGACACCCTGGGAAGAAATCTGTGCCTCCACCATCGGAATGGAGAGCATAGAGGGAGTCGGAGGGATGGAGAAAGGAGTGCAGACATCCGAAGAATCAGGTAGGTGGGCCTAATGAAACAATGCCAAAACCACAAAGTCCATCCATGTGAAGCACCATGTGTCCCCATAGTGCAACAGAAACACATGTCCAGGAGAACGTCCACACACATCGTCCTGATAGCGCACGTTAAAACCCACAATAAATACATAAATAATTAAAAACCCCTAAAACACGCACTACACGTGCAGCAGGCACACCCTAACTGCAGGCTGCCAAACAACTGCACCCTCACTCCACACACAAATGGAAGCACCTCCAAGGCCCCGACCCAAATCACCCTCAGGTACCACCCCAATGCATGTGATACATTGCCATTCCAATTCCCACAGACCCATTAATAACGCTCGCCCTCCTTTACTCCACCACAGGGTCCGATCCAAACGACGAGCTCCAGGACACCCCTACCAGCACACCTGCAAAGAGGGCCAAGACCAACGGCCAAAGACCCTCCACCTCAGCTGCACGCATCAAGACACGGCAGCAGCACAAATCAGGTGGCAGCACAGAGGAGGGAACATCAACAGGCACCCCAGCAGCCAGCATGCCCACAACACCACCACCACAGGTCCCCCCAACGGATGCCACAGAAGGCACTGCCTCCGGTGGCAGCAGCACCATAGGTGACACCCCATTGATGGCAGCATGCTCCGACACAGAAGACGGGGATGTCGAAGTCAGATCCATCCATGACCTGTCCCAATCCCCCTGTCTGTCCCATCCCGTACTACATGAGGATACCACGCAGGGGCACCCACAAGACGACGACTGGCCATCCCCCACAAGCCCTGTGGCAGGGCAACATGAGGACAACAGCCCCTCTGTGACACCCCCGCAAATGGCCATGGCCCAGCAGAGGCAACAGTCCCTCGACCAGTTAATAGTGCAACA
The DNA here is from genome assembly GCF_040938575.1 of Ambystoma mexicanum. Lineage (NCBI taxonomy): Eukaryota > Metazoa > Chordata > Amphibia > Caudata > Ambystomatidae > Ambystoma > Ambystoma mexicanum. The sequence goes on along the minus strand of NC_090933.1, from coordinate 776,666,359 downwards.
GCAGCAACTGGCCACGCTCCTCAAGGACCATGCCGATGAATGTGGGGGCACTAAGGCAGACATAGAAACATCAACTGAGACACTTAGGGCAGAAATGGAGAGAGGTACAGAGACACTAAGGGCACAAATGGAGAGTAGCACCGAGAGCCTGAGAGTCCAAATGGAGAGAAGCACCGAGAGCCTGAGGGGGGAACTGCATGCGACGTCCAAAGACGTATGTGGTGAACTTGCCGCAGTGCGCCGTGTGCTCACTGAGCTCTCGCAAACCCTTAGGGACATGCATGGACGTGAGCAGGCAGAGACATCATCCGTTGCAAGTTCCGTCCAGGGCAGCCCCCAACGTAGATCTGGGAGGAACCTGCGCTCCACAGGCAGGGGTGCCCCTGATACCCGCAGAGGGGGCTTGCAATAGCGACTGCCCACTGACGATGAGCATCTTTGGACACTGGTGTTGGGGGGGGAGGTGGGAGGGTGGAGGGGGTGCGTTGGGCTCACTTGGGTGGCGGGTCGATAGGGTGTACAACATGATATCACATATGCCATAAAAAGTGCACGATCAACCAATGAGATGTGTGGACATTGATCTTTGTGTACTAGGCCATCATAGGCGTACAGTCCATATTGTGCATGTCCCAGACACACACAGTGCCACGAGTCCCGTGTCCATGTATCAGCCACCAGGCGTGAGTGCTAGAAGCATACATCAATGAGATGCTGACGAATGTCACGGGCCTCCGGTGCCTCGCAGACTCCTTGAGGTGCTGCCACATCCCCACCCTCATCATGACCATCATCAGGTGCTTGCAGTTCTGCGTCAGGGGGCATGGGCACATTTCTACGTACGCACATGTTGTGGAGCATGACACATGCCATCACCATCTTTGCAACCTTCTCATGGCGGTACAGGAGTGCCCCGCCAGACCTGCTGAGGCAGCGGAAACGACCCTTCAGTAGGCCGAATGCCTGTTCAATGACTACACGGGTACGTGAGTGGGCATGGTTGTAGTCCTCCTCATGCTGGTCCCGTGGGTTCCGGACTGGTGTGAGGAGCCATCTCTTCAGTGGATATCCAGCATCACCTGTATGTGGACGAGAAACGTATGATGTGGAATGCCATTGCTACGTACGCACACCCCCCCCCCCCCCTTCCTGCCAGGTCATTGCCGAATCACATACCCCACATTATCATGCATGAAATGAGACTCACCGAGTAGCCAGGATCTGTTCCCTGCGTGTCGCTCCATGTAGCGTGGTATTGTAGAGTTCCTCAAGACCATAGAATCATGGGTTGATCCAGGGAATCGGGCACAACAATGTGTAATGATCCTGTTGGAGTCACACACCATTTGTACATTCAGAGAATGAAATTGTTTTCGGTTGCGGTACTGGGCCTCCATGGCATGTGGGACGACCAATTCCACATGGGTGCAGTCGATGGCACCAATGCAACCCGGTATGCCGGCAAGTGCATGGAATCCCACTTTTGTGTTGGTAATTTCCAGCTCCGAGCGTGGTAGGGAGATGTAGTCGTCTGCGTGCTGCAGGAGGGCATCGAGCACTTGCAATAGTGTCCGTGAGAACAGTGGCTGAGAAATGCCATGCAACTGTCCGACTGTGTGCTGGTAGGTGCCTGTGGCCAGGAAGTGGAGTACAGACACCACCTTCAGTAGGGGTGGGATGGCGGTTGGGCTATCTATCATGCTGACAAGGTCAGCCTGTGTCATGTCCACAATGGCGGTTATGGTGTCCCGGTCCAGACGGTAGAGGGTGTGGATCTGCTCATCAGTGAGGTTGAACGGATGTGCTCGGAGGCGTGGGATTGCGGGCTGCCTGCGTGGTGGTAGTGGCTGTGCTGGCGGCCCTTGCTGGCCCTGCCTTGGCCTCCTCCTCCTCCTGCGTCTCCTCTGTGCGGCCGGTTGTAGTTGGTGTTCGTCTTCTTCTTGGAGTTGGAGTACTTGCAGTGCTATCAGGTCCCCCAGGGCCAACATCGCGAGTCCTGCCGGTAGCATTTCGGTGTGGTTGTGGGAGGAGACTGGCTGTGCAATTTATGTGTTTCCAGGCTGAATGGCCTCCACCTGTGGTGATTCATTCCACCTGTGCAAACTGCTCTCCCCTTTGGCCGAGCACGTCCCGCGCACAACGCTGCAATTCGTGGAATGGCATCTTGCTATTGCAATCTTGTATTTGTACCCGATGGCCTTGTAACATTGGTTGATATGTTCATTCTGCTGTGGTCCCATTGTTTCACATACTATCTGTGCAGTCGCGAACAGAGTTGTGAAGGGTCAGTGGAACGTAGTACTCGAGTGACGGTGGGCCCTCATTCATCACTGTACCGAGTTGCAACGACGGGCGGGGCGTCCCATTCGTGGGTGAAGGCAGTTGCCATTTTCACACACAGCCGCACTCGATGGATTAATTAGTGTTTTCAAACGGCCACAGATGCCTCTTCGACGTGATGTTGCAAATGAGGAATTCGAAGGGCGGCGCTTTCGGTTTTCAGCTAGCGGCGAGGAGATGCCCACAGGTCTGACTGCAAATATAACGTTCTGTTGTTCAATGTCCTTGGGACAGGGGCCATGGCGAGAATGCTATGATTGATATGAATAGTATGGGATGCGCAATTGCGTAGTGGACGATAAGGCAGGACGTTCCCAAATACATGTTACTTCACTAGACTGGAATTACGGGCTGGGGCACTGTGGATTTTGCAGGCTGCATAACGCACAGACTCAATGGATATTTCTAATGTTATGTGAGTAAATATTCAGGCGTTTTCATTACGGGATGAGGGAATGATGAATGGATGCATGGGCAGGTGATTTGATACAGAGTTTGCCATGTACAGGGCTTCTTGGGATCTGTCCGCCCCCCCTGCGCTATGTGATGCAGGGCTGCCATAGTGGGACCATCGTCTATCTGGCCTTGTTGAGCCCTCCCTGTCTCGACGCGCCTTCAGACACTTGTGTCCATGCACGTTACCAATCCCATCTGAAGGATTCTGTTTTGACAGACGCATGCACAGGTACACTCGTTTGTGATGGTGTTTTCACCTCGATATAGATAGTTATGATTCGCAAGTGGTTTTGGGGTGGTGATGATCCTTTGGAGTGGGCTAGCATGCATATGGCTGTGGATTTAGTGTGATCATTGAAGTGAGTTGTTCGAATGTAGTTCTGATGGCCATTCTATTCTTTTTCTTTTCTTTTGGTTGACAGGTATCTCCTCCCCTTTTGCCACTGCCATCTGTATGTCACTCCTGCAGATGGGTTTTACTCCCGACACCTGCTGCTTCGTGTTAATCAGTGGAGCAGCATTACGATCTTATGGGACGATCGCCAATGGGCCACATGCCCTTACGCAGTACTGGTGGCTCGGAGCAACATTTCGGCCTTTCAGCTGGACTAGTGCCTCCCCATTGGGACGGCCCTGCGGTTCTGTGCGCTTCCATGTTGCCTTTTCGTACGTGAATGTGGCTCTGTGTACCATGAGGGAACAGGGCGTCACACAAGTGGTGGCTGGTCATTTCTTGCGGATGCAGCCCACAATGGTGAAATGTGTTTTGGAGTTCATGGCCTGATGGCTGTATGGGCTTGGTGATATTGATGTGCATTAAAATTCTATTCTGATATGGGCCGTGTAGCGTTCTTCTTTGCAAGTGATGTGGCATATTCCTATTTGGGGAGCGATGTATTGTGAGGGGATCTGCATTGGGTTCCAGCTTCGGAGTTTTGTTGCGTGGTCCTGTACTGGGCGCGTTTGCCTACGAAGCCCGTGAGGTCAGGGATGGGGGCTGCCAATATGACAGTTTGGATGTTGTCATGCTCAGGGGCGGGGGATTGGGTTTTGTGTGACAGATGCCGGTCAGCCAGGTGGACTGGTGGAATGTTGTGATTTTCTGAATGTTGCTGGTCACAGGTGCCTGTGTTTGCGTGCGTTTCTTGGTGGGGGACTGTGGTCATGTCTATTGGGATGGCTTCTGTATTCGTGCCATCTGTGCCCTGCAGCTCCCATTGGCCCCTCTTGAGGTTCATTTGTTCGTTGGCATGCATGGGTGACTTGTGCATTTCACTGGTTGCATGTGGCTTCGTTGCACCTACGGGGAGTTGTACTTTGTGGGCAGGGAGCGGTGTACGGGCAGTCAGTGGGGCCGTTTACGGTTGATTCGCGATGCCGTACTTCTCACCATGGCGGAATGGTGCATTCCGCCATGCTTGATGGCGTTAGGTACATGTCCGCTGGGGTCGGAATTGGCGTACCGTTGCGCCATGGTGGTGTTTACGGTTTGGCATGGCGCGCGCGCGCGTGCTTGGTGCAGTTAGCGTTGGCGTTCACTACGGTGTCGCTAATGGCATCGTACTTTGCGGTGACGGGTCATAGTCGCACCGAGCGCTATTCGATGGCGGTATTGCATTTCCGCCATCGTTTTCCGATTTCCGCCAGGGTCGTAATGAGGGCCCTTGTGTGGACCGAATATTGTACGTTATATCCTTCCAAAAAAGCGGAATTGTAAAAATAGTAAACATTAACCACAGGGAAATGTATTCATACAGAGACCATTGTCAGAACTGGTAGCTAAATAAATGTGTATGGAACATTTTGTCCCAGATCAACCAACAAAACAATGCATAATTGTGTTTGTCTGTATGCTCATACCAGCCTGTACCAATAGAAAAACCAAAAACCTTTTTGCTGCTGTGCACTGAGAGCACTTTAAAGCACAAACCCCCCTTTTTTGCACTTGTGAACTTTAACGGGTAGGAAAGATTGATTATTCCTTTATCTGCTCGTTGAAAGATTTATAGATTTGCTGCTAATTGTTATTTGTATGAAATCTGTATACTACACATTTATGTAATTATCTTGTGATATTTTAGAATTATGTATTAGTCTTAATGTTTGTTGATTTTATATGTGTAATAAGAATATATCTGAATAAATGAGTTTTTTATGAGTCGGGGCATTGTGCAGCATTTGTTACGTATCTGCACAGATTCCACTGTTTTCCTTCTCTCCATCCAATCCTGGATGTCCTACACACTTCTGACATCTGAATCTTTCTAAAACGGAGGTACTTTTCTTCCCTGCTTCTACTGTTCCTCATCGCATCCCTTTCTCCCCATTTCCTTTCCCCCTGCTACCCTCTCACTTGACACCATTGCTTCAAATTTAGGTGTTCATTTCGAGCCCTTACTGTATTTCTATTCTCACATTTTCTCTATCTCTCGCTCCGAGCTTTAATATTTGGAGGGCTTTTCTGATGTTTCATGCCTCTATCACTTTCTTGCCTTTTCTGTTGCTCTTGTCTACTCCTGGGTCTTCCAGTGTATCGTCTTGCCCCTCTTCCCTCCATCAATTCTTCCTCCATTCATACCCTTTGTGCTCTCTCTTCCTGGAATTCTATCTCCATTGCATTGAACCAACTTCAGCGTTTGCCTTTCAATGCTCGCCTTCTTTTTAATTTCCTATGTCTTGTCTTTAAATGCCTTCATGGACTAGCTCCTTCATATCTCTGCTCACTTGTTTCTTTCTGTCCTCCTCTGCGGGCTCTTCGCTCACAATCCCTCTTTCGCCTAACGGTACCTCGCATCCCTCTATCCCCTCACGTTTCCATTCTTTCTCCCTCCTGGCTCCTAAGCACTGGAACTCCCTCCATTGGTCTTTACTCAGTCTCTCCCTTTTTATATCCAGACTTAAAAAACACATTCTTTCTCTCTAATCTTTTGTCCTCGATTTTGCTGGGCTTTGCTGGACTTTGCTTATGACTGAGTGTACTCTTTGATTCTATGTAAAGCGCCTGGCGTTAGGTGCTATATAAATAATGCTTTTTTTTTATTGAATATAAATTTATCAGAGCCAGCCCTGCCCGAGAAGAGGGGTGTGGGAGATGGGAAGGCACCAGCCTCTGTCCCTTCTATCGGTGCCTGGCTTTATGAATTAAGTGCCACCTTTTCTTGCCCCGGTCTCCGCTCCTTCTACCCGTGCCTGTCTATCTGAATCAAATACTACCTTATTTTATCCATATTTATATCGCACAATGTTGGCCAGTTTCTTTCTGTTTGTTCCATAGGAATACATCACCCAGAAGGCCTAGCGGTGGAGGGAGCAACACAACCAGGAGAGCCCCAGTTTGTCTGAGGTACTTGACACTCATCCGACAAAACTGGCACTTATCCACACTGACTTCACCCCTTGCTCCCATAGACGACCCAGGACCTTTGCGGGCCTCCTGTTATACTCCTTTTAGCCACTGCCGAACAAAATGATGTAATTGAGGAAGACCAGCACCTCTAATAGTTCCATGTCCCCACTGTCTTCTCCATAAGGCACTAGAACTTCACTGGCATGCCAGAAATCCTCTGTGAAATCCTGACAAACTCGTAAAATTGCAATGGCCAGATGAAGAGCATTTTCTTACGGTCTGCCACATTCATTGAGATTTGGTAGTAGATACTCCACAAGTCCAGGACTGAAAACAACGTACTCCCCGTCAGGCAGTCCAATGCTTTGTCCACCTAGGGTGTAGAATATTGGTCCAGAATAGTATGGTAGTAGTAATAGATGATGGTAGTCGATGCACATGCACCTGCAGACATTCCTGTTCGTCTTCCGTGAAGGCGTTGGGGAAAGCATAGGGGCTAATGGATTCCTGAATAATGCCTGCTTGCAGAAGTTCAGCCAGGTGGCGGCATGCATCCTCCAAGTGTCCTGGGGACATTAGTCACGATCGCTCCCTGAAGGGCGTTTCGTCGCTCACAAGGATCTGGTGTTCCACTTCATGGATCTTGCCGATGTCCATGGGGCTGCTGGAGAATACATTAGCAATCTGGACGAGCTATTCTCTCAGATGGTTCTTGTCCCTTTCTGAGATCGGTGAGTTGCGAACGTTTAGTGTCTTTGGATCTAACCGCTTTCTGGGTGTGCTAGTGGTAACACTTGCTGGGGTTACAGAAGCAGTCAGGTGGAGCTGTGCAATAGTGGTGCATCCTAGTAAGCAGACGGTCCGATTGGTCATCTTTATGACGAGTGCCTTGATTGTCTTCAGGCCCGAGCCAACCGTCATCAAACATTCTCCGATGTACCAGTAAACCCCTAGAAGCTCCTGACGCTCTGGTGCTCCATCACCAGATGTCTTGGACGTGGCTTACAGCTAAGTCGCACTCTACCAGGAATCATCAAGGTGGTGCACGCTTGGATAGTCACCTGCCCAACTGGGTGGTGCTTGGGACTTTATCTCTCGCTGTAGGTATGAACGCTGGCACATGTGGTGCATGCTGGCATATTGCAGTCCAGCCATCTCCTGACATAATGTAGCCAGTGCATTGAAAATCAAGCAATTAGTTTCTATCACCACCAGTGTTGTTGGTTCTTCACTCCAACTGCTGCAGGCCAGAGCCAGAGTTTCATTGGGGGCACTGGCTCCAGCTAGATCAAATGGAAACTGCAGTCTGGCCTGAATGAACCACAGACAGTTGCAGGGGTTGTCTCCCACGCTGAGAAGGTTCAGCCCGGTCAAGCATTCTAATGGGATATGTGCCAGGTTATTCCTGTAGAAAGGCACATGCACGATGGCCACCTATGAGCTGATATCCAGTAATGTTTGTGCCTGCTGTACAGAAATGGTAATTGTCATGGTGGTTACTGGTCGGTCAAACCCTGCAGGTACTCACCAAGATCTTCGGGTGCTGCGCTTAATGGTAGTAAGACTGCTCCTCCCTGTACAGCTATACCGCTCCTCTGTGCCCCTCTGTATCCAACCCCCGCTGTATATCTGTTCTGTTCTTACCTCTGATAAGCGCTCCGTTATGCATCTGTCCTGTTGTATACCTCTGTAAAAAGCTCAGTTGTGCATCTGTATTGTTGCATACCTCTGTAAAGCGCTCTGTTGCTTCTTGAAGCTAGGTCTGTGCCTAATAAATACCATAATAATAATAATAATAATAATAATAATAATAATACAAAAATCAACTGAATATATATATATTTAGTAGTGGAAAAGCCTGTCTACACGGGCTAATGTGTGTAAAGGAAGACATTTTCAGAGTGTAAATATATTATGTGGTGTATTTTAAAGTAATTTATGTAATAGAAATAAATAATTTGTAAAGGATCTCGCTCCTTTTATGTCGAGGAGTAGTAACCTCCAACTCAATCCCACAGAATCCGATGAAAGTTCAACATAGTACATACGGCCAATCGTTGCATCTGCTCCTCATTGTTTTGGATTCCATTTATGGGGTTTGGACTTAAATATATGATGGTGAGGGATGGCAGAGTCAAATAATTAATGTGCAGCATGATTCAAAGTAGACATGAGACAATAAAATAAAGTAAATTGAAGTCAAATAAAGTTCAAAATGTACATGAAGATTATTATGGATATAAGAATTCATACCAATAAATATTACCATAAATAATTACATAATCCATAAGTACATTGAAAAAAAGTTATTTATTTTGTTTGAGGACTAGTGCTTTATCAAATACATTTCTGTGTATATGTTTTTTTTTAAAAGATGTATATATTTTCTTAGTGGATGCAACTTGAAGTATGCTGTTAAAGTGGTGTCCCTGTCTTGGGCCTTTTCTGCAACTAACTGTATGTTCTCATTGTTAAAATACACATTTTGTTCACCTGGAAGATGAACTTGAAGTCTTATTGTTGTATGCCTAAGGCAACAGCTTCATCTAGCAGTGATAACAGGCGAAGCGGGTAGTACAGCTTTGGGCAAACATATATCTGGACTTGTATCATGTAGTATGATTTTATCATATAGTATGATGTTTTTAAAGACTTTATTTTAGTCTTTTTGACCTTATTAGTAGTGTGGTATACTTGATGTGTCTACCCTTTTATTGATATAAAATACAAAACTGCATGTGTACTGGGGATTAACTGTATATGTGATAAAATCTGATCATTAAAGAGACAGTACACCAGCATACCTGTGTCTGCTTATCCTTCGATTTCTTTGCATTTATTACAGCCCAAGTAATTCATTTCATAGGGTCATTCCTGTACTCATCACCTTTCCTTATTGACCTACCCTTTGTGTTATCACAGGAACCAAGGCAAACAGGAACACTGGAGACATGTAAGGGGCGGGGTAAGAACATTGATAAAAGTTAGATTAAGTGTTTTAGTGTGTCCGCCTGCAACTGCCTCCCTTCAGGTGTAGAGTTAACCATGCCCCTGCTACATTTCTGTGGACACTGCTGAGATCATGCCTTGGTGTGCCTATACCTACCCTACTTACTTGGTCTCTCCTATCTACTTATTATCTGCCATCCTTGGGGTATAGTGTATATATTGCCAGTGTACGTTTCAGTTTTTTTCTATCTATAGAGTTATTTTGTGCAATTGTGGCAGTAGGGTTCGATTTGTGCATAATCTTAATCACTGTTATTTGATTTTTACCAGATCTGACACCCATTAGACAGTTAGGCACCATCCTCATGGATCAACTTCAGGTTGTCCAGTGGGCTAAGGGTGAGGAGGTTAAAGCAGAACACTGCTTCCTCATAGGTGACATCCCATTGAGAACACCGGTCCATCAATTGCTCAAGTTGAATGAGTCCCTAGACCCCCTCATCAGCCTGGTCAAGTGCCTGAGTAAAAGCCCTGGCCCAGCTGGGACCAGTATGCTGTCTGCTATGGCCCCTGTGAAGCCGACCCTGAGACATTGTCCCTTACCATATATGGGTCGGATGTGAGACTGACCCATCTGACCCCAGCAGCAAAAGCTCTGAATATACTGTAGAAGTCCTTCCAGCTAGTTGATCTATGACGGGTGTGGCACACACAAGCACGAGGGTATTCACATTATTCGGCCCCACAAACTCTATACACTAGGTTGGACTATGTGTTCACAGGTACAAACTCTATACATGAGGTTATACACGCTGAATACAAAGTTATGGTCCTGTCAGACCATGCCCCATTAGAGGTGACATGGCAGATTCTTCCGCCCCGGGCCAAGATTCTGACGTGGAGACTCAGGATGGAGTCGGGATTCCAAGAGGGCTTGAGGAAGGAGGTGAAAGAATACGGGGTAGCATGGGAAGCGTTTAAAGTGGTGGTGAGAGGGGTGGCCATGGCCAAGTCTAAGGGGATGCAAAGAGTCATCCCGAGGGAGTTACAGCATGCTAAAAGTGAGTTAGAAAGGATTATGCGGGAGGGCACAGGTTCCCCGGAGAAGAACACAAACATGTCCTGACTACAACAAGAATGTAGGGGCCACTGGGAGAGACTGGGTAATGTTAGCTACAGGAAATATATCGAAAGACAACATGCAGAAGGGTACAAACCAGGTAGATTGCTAGCCTGGCTGTATAAAAGCTACACCTCCAGGCAACCCATCCGGGCAGTGCACAGGGAAGAAGGCCAGGTCAGGGACACTCAAGAGGGAGTGAATGAATGCTTTTGTGACTTCTATAAACAGCTATACAAGGACTCTGATGAAGGGAGGGAGGTAGAGATACACGAAACACTTACAGGGATCATACTCCCCAGATTGGATGAAGCTGAGAGAGAGAGTCTGGAAACCCCCATAACGACAGAAGAGCTAGGAAGCATGATAGAGCATTTGCTCACCTGCAGGCCCCAAGGGCGGATGGTCTCCCTAGTGAATTCTATAAGGCATATAAAGCAGAAATACTTCCCCCACTATTAGAGATGCTGAATGAGGCGCTCGCCGTAGGCAAACTACTTGAGACTTTGCGGGAGGCGACTATTGTCCCGCTCCTTAAGCCTAATAAGCCCGAGACGAAATGCGGTTCCTACAGACCTGTCTCATTGCTAAACCGAGACGGTAAGATCCTGATGGCGGTGATGGCGAACAGGTTAAGACCACTCATAGGCAAACTCATACACCATGACCAGTCCGGATATGTCCCACACAGGAATATAACAAACAACCTAAGGCAGTTGCACCAAATGATAGATTACACCCAGGGAAGCGGCCAAGAAGCGGCTATTATCTCATTGGATGCAGTGATAGCATTCGATTCCATCAAATGGTCATGGCTGCTAGCGGTCCTAGAGAGATGCGAGATGGGGCACATATATTTGAAATGGGTGCAGCTGCTGTACAGCGAGCTGGTAGCAAGGGCCAAGACGGGTTCCACCATATCAGAGCAATGACAACGAAGAAAGGCACCAGACAGGGATGCCCCTTGTCTCCGATGCTCTTCATTTTAGCGTTAGAACCCCTATCGGTGTACTTAAGAGAGATGTATGCAGAAGTAGGAATTACTACGAAGGCTGGACAATATTTGATATCGCTATACCGAGATGACATGCTTTTATATCTTAAGTACCCAGAGGAAAACCTACAGTACATCCTGGAGGTGTTGGAACGATATGCGGCACTATCAGGTATAACTGTCAATCCACAAAAATCAAGTATATTCCCAATGGGTTGATATACAGGGAAGCCCATACACAAGCTGCTGGTGTTACAGATAGAATGGGAAATAGATATCTTTCGATACCTAGGGGTAGATATATACCACAACCCCGGGGTGGAACACATGCAAATCACAGAGAAAGCACTGAATAGAATAGAGAAAAGTATGGTATTCTGGGCCACGCTACCATTGTCCATGATGGGTCATGCAGCACTGCTGAAGATGGGGGTGCTGCCGAGACTTCTACTCTACTTTGCAAATGTTCCAAACGTTATTCCTAAGAGGTTCTTTAGGAGAGTACAGAGTATATACAGGAGCTTTATTTGGCATAACGCTAGAAACAGAGTGGCACTGTGGAAGCTACTGAGCTCATATGAACAGGGAGGCATTAAACTGCCCATTTTGAGGTATACTATTTAGCAAGCCAGCTCCAATTCATGGCGAAATGGCTTTCGGAGGAGCAGACATCAGAGTCCAGACTACTTAGGGCCCAATGCTCCCCATACTTCTTAAACAAGATGATACGGCTTCCAGGGGAGATGGGAAAAGGAGGGGGTCGGTTGATGACACTAGGAAGGGATATTTGGCGCAGGGCATGCCGAACGATAAGCAACCCCGCCCCATGCTCCCCGCAGATACCACTGGTGGCGTTGGAGGGTGTGGACACGTAGACTAGGCTGAACGTCAGGAAGTGGTGGGAACCGGTGGGGGTGGCGATGGTTTTTTACGTACATTATGTATCTCAAACAGTGTCTCAAGTTCATATTCTTCATTAAACATTCCCCTCCCCCTCCCAGCCTCAAGCATCTCTATCAGTGTTAGTTACTTGAGTTTTTAAATAAAGGCTTCAATGTCTGTGGCCTGAAAAACATGTGTTCCTTGTCTTGCATAAACTCAAAGAATGGGTCCCAGGTTCTGTAAAATCGTGTCATGTTTCCCATGATGTGTGCAGTCAGCTTTTCCTTGGCCACAATTTCCCATATCTTTTTTTATTTGTTTTTATTGGGGATTTTCAACCAGTTACAACCATCAAACTTCCCTGCCCCTCACCCCATCCTGTCCCCCCCCCCCTGCCGTTTTTCTCCCTTCCTTCCCAAATCCGGAGTGCATACATAAAACATTGAATGCATAGACCAGACTGCCATATCATGCGATACCTAAAATGCGTAGTTTTTTAGGACAATGTCTAACCATGTCGTCTTTTTGTAAAAAGTTCAGGATCACATTTCAGTCTTTGGTGAATTCAGCACAAGCTCCCTGTATAGAATACGTTTACCATTCCAGAGCCAAAAAATCCAAACCCTGCAAAGCCAATCAGTAATTTGAGGTGGTTCTTTCACTTTCCATGTTTGGGCTATCCCCAGCAGAGCAGATAATTATAGTATGACGAAAGCTTTCAGTACGAGTCTCGAGCACTGTCGAAGTTTCTTACCAATGATCCCCAAAAGACATGATCTCAAGGTCCTAGGTACTCTCAAAGAAAACATATCAACCATACATTTGTTAACCTCACCCCAGTACTGCTGCAAAGCTGGACAACTCTGCCAAATATGTTCCCAATCCCCTACCATTCTGCATTCCCTCCAACATTTATCAGAGATAGGTGTAGCATTCTCCGTAGTGAAACAGGTGTATAGTGCCATTGCACTAGTAGTTTGTACCAGAATTATCTCAGTGGAGCGACCTAGTGAGTTTAGCTATCCTATTCCATAATGCCTCTCAGTCCTGTTCCGATAATTCCTCCTCCTTAGTATTATGCCATTGTTGTATATACTTTATTGACTCCCTAGTATTGGAGTCTACCAGCAATAAATGTATATTCAAAATCAACACTTTATCACCAGGATTAGAAGTTATGTCTCTCTCAAAAGGTGTTTGATCTCTTAATGCAGTCTCCTTAACAGGTGGGGCCAGGATCCAGTGCCTAACTTGAAAATACTGAAACCGGAATGTTTCCCTCAAAGCAAGCTCTTGTTTGCATTGTATGAATGATATGATGTAATTTCACTGGAAGATATCTCTAAATCTCTCGCAACTCACACGCTTCAACTCTTTAAATGCGCTGGGATCGAGACCAGAGGTGAATTGCTGATTGTTAAACAAGGGAGCAAGAGGGAAAGGGTATGTTGTTGGATGATGTTTTTTAACTACTTCATCCCATGTGTGCTTTACCATCCCCGTAATCACACTGACGTGTATATTAGGAGGTCGAGCCTGTGTCGGCAGCCAAAGAATGTCCCTAAGACATTGGCCTCCCAACACCTTCACCATCTGTAGCCATTATTTCCCTGTATCCCCCATAGAACAGTCTTTTAGGACCATTATTTGTGCAGCCTGGTAATATTTCATGAAATTTGGGAGACCTAACGTGCCCTGTTCAGTTCGAGTCATTAATATGCGTTTGGATACCCTTGGGGTTTTGTTGTTCCAAATGAACTTGGATATCACCCTTTGCAGCTTCTGAAAAAATGCCAGAGGAGCCTGTATAGGTAGTGCCTGAAATAAATACAAAGCTATGGGGGGAGTATCCTTTTCACTGAATTGATCCTGCCTAGCCAGGAGATGGTACGGGGGCCCAACTTCAACAGTTGTGCTTCAATGCCCTTTAACAGGGTAAGATAGTTAGCCTCGTATAAGCCATTTTTCATGGGGGTTATAGTCACCCCCAGCCACTTTATCCCTTACTTCGCACACCCCAACTGCATGCTTAACTTCAAAGATTTTACCTCCGCTGCTGATAGGGACAGATTCAGGAACTGAGACTTAGCATTATTTATCTTTAGACCTGCCACTTTACCAAACTGCATAAATTCCTGAATGGCCGCTTGCAAGGTATTGTGAGGATCAGCCGCGATAAGTAGCATGTCATCGGCGTATGCCATGATTTTATGCAAAATGCCTCCAAAACAGATTCCCCTGTTATCCTGTGTCTGTCTAACCTTCGCGAGTAGTGGTTCTAAATGGAGTGCGTACAATAAGGGTGACAAGGTACACCCCTGTTCAGTCCCGCGTTGCAATGAGATGGGGGAGATAGTTGCCCGTTTATCAATAGTCTCGCCGTAGGGTATTTATAATTGGCTTTAATTTTGTCTATAAATGTGAGGTAAAGAAAAGACCATCCGACCCGGTCGAAGGCCTTTTCCGCATCAAATGAGACAAGGATCGCCGGAATCACCTTCTTCTCTGTTTTCTCTAGTATATGACATACCCTCCGGATGTTATTGTGCGTCTGTCGATGTTTTATAAAACCTGTTTGGTATGGGTTTATTAAGAGGGAGTAAAAGGTCTTCCATCCTGTTGGCTCATATTTTTTTGTACATTTTGGCATCTACATTTATTAAAGCTATCGGACGATATGACCTGCAACTGCTTGGATCTTTTCCCAATTTGGGGAGCAGTATTATTTTTGCTTCTTCCATGAAAGGAGTAATGCCTCCTGATTGCGCGAAAAAGTTATATAGATTTGTTAATTTTGGAGTTAGAATTTCGCTATAGATTTTATAAAAGGTTGCCAGAAAACCATAGGGACCTGGGGATTTACTCACTGATAATTCACGTATTGTCCGATGAACCTCTGCGTGTGATTTCCATTTCTCGGAAGAGAGACAGTTTCTAAGTATTCCCATTGAGCATGTGGATTGGGAGAGTCGGATCGATAAAGATCTGAATAAAATAAGTGAAACTGAGTAATAATATGGTCAGTTGTTGTAGTTATATTGCCATTGGGGTGCCTGATCTGCTGTATAGTTTGCGAGGCGACCCGCTGCCGAAGCTGATTAGTTATAAGATGATCTGTTCTGTTGGCATTTAAGTAATATTTTTGTTTCAGGTAAACTTTTGCATGAACAAGATTAAGCCTTCCGACGGCGGCTCTATACACCTTTTGTAACTTTGGGCCCGTATTTGTTTCCATCTGCGACAGTACATATTTCCCCCTCTAGTTGTATTTCCAGTGCCACCTTCTGCTTCCGTCTGATGACCTTTTCCTATATGAGGAATCCTCTCGTAGTAGCCTTAAAGGCGTCCCAGGTTTCACTGCATCGCTGTGTCCCCTTTTTCATTAATTTCAAAAAAATCTCTAATATGTTCGGCAATATTCCCCCTAATAACTTTATCTTGCAGTAATCCTGAAGGGAATTTCCATGTCCATAACCGGGGCCTTTCTTTCGGAACCGTCATCTCCATGATGATCGATGCATGGTCTGATATTGATATAGTTTGTGTGGTGATTTGTGTTATTCTACTCAAGAGCAAGAGCAAGGCCCAACCATAGTCAATACGTGAGAATGAGCAATGCACATGTGAGTAATATGTGAAACCCCTCTCCGTCCCCCCATGGGCAGCCCAAAGATCCACTATGGAAAGTTGTGTGAAATTCTGTTGTAAAGCCCTAGAGGTGGGGGGGGGGTTGAGTATAACATGCTTGTGTGCTGCGATCTTGCTCAGGGTCCCATGCTATATTGAGCTCTCCCAACATTAGTATTTCCCCTTCCGCGAACTCTTCCAGTAGCCCAAGGGTGGTTTCAGAAAGCGTTCCTGGCCTATGCTGGGGGCATATACTGAGTCCAGCTTGTTAACACCCAGTTGCAGAATGGAGAATATATATCTACCCTCCTTGTGGATCTTAGAGCGTATTACTTTGATTATGGTTCCCCTCCTAATGGCAATAAGCCTCCCTGCCACCTTCCCTTTGGCATTTGCCTGCAATTTTAATGGATATTGATGCAAGCGAAGTTTACCTCTGTCCACCTTCCATATATGGGTCACTAGGAGTGTCATCAATAATCCCTCTACCTTCCTTTGTTACTGTGGGGTATTCAGCCCCCTAACATTCAATGTTAAACAGCTAAATTACATATGCCTATGTCTGTCTTCCATAAGGCCGCTTTGTATGCACATCTGTCAAACATCACATTCACATAGCACTACTGCACCCGGATTACCTCCCCAGAACTCCCCCGATTCCTCCTCCCCTACCTTCCGCTCTGTTTTCCCCACCTTGCCCCAATCCCTTCCCCAAAAAGTTCCCTGGCATGAGACATAGAACCTAGTGTTACCCGGGGGACAAGTCCCCTGCTGCAAATCACCTGCTACCCCAGGGGTGAGTGCAGAGTAGAGTACCACCCCCATCTTTTACCTGAACAGATGTAGTCCAAGATGTCACTCTCCGTGTCCATTCCTTTGCGAATCTTCGCTGGCTGGTTTAGCCCCGGTGTCTAGTAGAAGCCCTTCTATATGCCCTCATTTTGTCAATTTCGAGTTTGGCTCTCTAAGGCTTGTTCCCCAATCGTCTCTCTGTGCGTCTTTACGTTTCCTCTGTTGTCATTCGATTGTACACTATTCCCCAGGTGCAGGATATTTGGTTTGTCCTCCCATTTTCAACCGTAGCTGTTGCCGATTAACCCATTCTAGCCTCTTCCTCTATTCGGAGCAGCACCATAGCGGCTTCTCGAGATGTTATTCAATGCTGCCTGCCATCCAATGTAAAAAGGAGGCCAAATGGAAACATCCATTTATACCTGATTTCATGTGCCTGAAGGGTCCTTACCACCATCTGCATGTCTCTACGTTTTTGGGAGGTCATCTATGATAAATACTGATAAAGTTGAATTTCCACTCCGTTGTATGTTATTGGTGCAGACAATCTCGCTGCTCTTAAAATCTGCTCCTTCTGTGGGTATGAGGAGCAGGCAGCAAGCACATCCCTGGGACGAGCGCCGGGTTCGAGCCTCTTTGGACCTGTCCTGTGGACCCTGTCAAGTGGAACAGCAGTAGTTTCCTCTCCTTTTATGAGGTCTGCAAATATCTGAGTTACTGCCCCTTTATGTTCCATGTCGGCCACCTATTCCGGGAGATTCTTAAGGCAAATATTCGAACGTATGGAGCGATTCTTCAACTCTTCACATTGAATCTCAAGATTGTGTGTAGCCCTGGCCAGTTCCTCTGTTGCAATGTCTGATTGTTTGCTGTCCTCGACCAGGCCTTGGGTTGCCCTTTCATTCTCATCTACTCTGTCTCCCAGCACAGACATTTCATTGCCAAATTCAGCCAGTTAAAGTTTTATTTCCGAGGTGAACGCTGCAAAGTGAATTTGAAAAGAGGCTGCAATTTTATCCTCGAAGTCCTGGAAGGTCTTAGTAAAGTCTTCTCTTGATGTTGCCATATCCGGGCCCGCAATGGGTAGGGGCGCAAGCGGTATTTGTTCTGAGTGGGACGTGAGTGTAGCTATCTCTGGCTTTTTACCAGGAACCTCTCCAGTGGATTGAGCTTTTTGGGGTCTACTAATTCTTGCCCCATAGGGTTCTGCTTCTTCCTCCCCCCCTGGCATGTGCACACAGTCCTTACTCCCACCTAGGTTCCACAGCCTGCTCAGTGAGCGCTTATTGTTTTTTTCTGGACACATAGCCTGCTTTCCTCTGGCCAATCCCTCTGTCCGCTGGGCACACCAGCTATCCCCAGAATCTTTGGTAGGGTGATTCTACCTCTGCTTATGCCTCTTGCCAGACCCGACACTTACTGCTTATCCTCTAGGTTGGGTGCCCTGAGCCGCTCATTTCACACGGGAGCCTCCCTAGTAGTTCCTTGCCAGTAATTTCAGCGCATGTCACTCCAGCTGCTTACTGTCTTTATATACGTCGGGCCAGGAGGGTCATCTCGGGAAGTAGTTTCTGCCAAAGCAAGATATTCCTCTCTGCCGCCAGGGCCACACCCGTGGCGTTTCATTGCCCAGCTTCTCTACCACTCCATATGTGCCATGCTCAGTGCATGCAACGCCGTCCTCACCAAATCAAAGGTCGACAATGCCGCATTTAGGTCGCCTCCACAGGACCATCAGGCGGTCCCTCCGACTTCCCCACTGTGTGCATTGGCTCTCAGAGGCCTTCCAAGCTCTGCTTTTTTTCAAGCTGGACACAGAGAGCTCGTACACACTTCCTTACAGTGCTGCAGCCATCTTTCCCATGTCTTTACCCACCAGTATGACAAGATTGCCTCCTCAGTTGTTTTCCAAAAACATGCTCGATTTAGTTTAGCTGCTAACAGTAGCTGTGTTATGAATTGCCCCCCTGTGACTAGATGCGGGAAAAGTACCATCATCAGGCACCTCCCCTAGCAACAGGATACGAGGGTTCATAGGAAGTAAACTCCTAGTGATATCTTTTATCCTTGAAATGATTTCTTGCCAATATATCTGAATTATAGGACAAAGTCACCAGATGTGTATGTGATCCCCCAGCTGCCCACACCCATGCCAAAAGTGCTCCGAATATTCAGGTGAGATTGCATGTTGTCTCTGCGGGGTCATGTGCCATCAATAGCACATTCCCTAAATACGGTGCACCTAGAGCTTTTTTGGGCACAAGCCAATATTTTCTGCCATGAATCCACTGGGATCTCTGGCCCAAAATCTTTTTCCCACCGTATCGTGCATGGAGGTTTGTCCTCAGCAGAGGCCTTCACTAACAGGCAATAACAATTGGATATTTTCCGAAGACCCTGTCCCTCCAGCACCCAGAGTTCAATTCCTATGGGAAGGCGTGCCCCCGCCTGAGTAACTCGGTCATTGGAACCCCAGTGTCTGATTTGGAAGTATCTAAACCGTTCTATTTCAGGTAAATTAAACCTTTCTTTACATTCTATAAATGTGAGGGGCTTCCCGTCTTTATATATGTCCCTGTGTCTTAGGATCCCAAATGATTCCCATTGTGCAAAGATTCCCTTTGTCATTCCTGGGGAGAATGCTCGATTCTGTAGCACCGGTGATAGGGGTCCAAGACTTGTTTTAACTCCCAATTGCACACAAGCTTTGTCCCAGGCAATAAGGGTAGACCAGGTAGATTCTAGTAGTGGGGCTCTGACAGAATTCGGTAGGAACAGCAGATGGGCTAGAAGGGTGCGGGTGCAGCCTTGCTCTATTATCTTCCATTTCGAGATCTTGTCATCTAACATCCATTCTAACATTGGTGCAATCTGTGCTGCACGGAAGCAATGTTGTATCAACGGGACCCCCATTCCACCCATACCGTTTGACCTCAGTGGTATGTGGCGTGAAATTCTTGGTGGTTTCTTTTTCCAAATTAATTGGCCTATTACTTTCTGTAAGTCTAAGAGCTCTCTTTCAGGGGTGAGGATTGGCAATGCATGGAAGACAAAGAGGAGCCTCGGTAAGATTGTCATTTTAATTGCGCTGATCCTACCCAGCCATGATATTTCTTAGAGTTCTCAACGTTTTAGGGTGTTTTTAGTCTCCTTCCACAGGTTGGGGATGTAAGCTCCCATAAGAGTTTTAAATGATTTAGTAATATGTACCCCTAGGTATACAAACTTGTTGTCTACCCACTTGAAATGAAAGGCTGATTGCATTGCCCGTTGGGTTTTAGGTGATTCTCTGATTGCCAAACCCACCGACTTTTGGTGGTTAATGCAGAAGCCTGATACCATGAAGACTCTTTCAAGAAGATCTAATAAAGGCGGGATCGACTGGAGAGGTTTCTGAAGAAAGCAGATTATATCGTCGGCGTATGGCACCATTTTATGTGTATTACCTACGTGCGTCAGACCCAATATGTATGGGTTACTCTGTATCATTTGTGTTAGGGGTTCTATAGCGAAGGCAAAGATTAGGGGAGATAACAGGCATCCTTGCCTTGTGCCTTTGCCCAAAGGTAGCAGAGCTGTCCTGTTATCATTAACTTTGATTATGGTGGATGGTATTTTGAAGTTAGCTAGTATTAGTTTGCTAAAGACAGGTCCGAACCCATAGGTGGCAATACTGCTTGCAAGAAGTCCCATGACATGCTATCAAATGCTCGATGAATCCAGGGAAAGGAGTGACAACCCCCACAGGAGTTTTGGAGCCATCGCTATTAAATCAACTACCCTTGGAATGTTGTCATGAGCACCTCTATTTTTAATAAACGCTGTTTGGTCTTCATTGTTGATTATGTGAGGAAGGACCTCTTCCAGTCGTGTGGCTAGGATTTTACTAAAGAGTTTGGCATTAGTATTCAGGAGGTATATGGGGCTATAGGAAGTGCAGGACACAGGGTCTTTTTCAGGTTTCAACAGTAGAGTGGTTATAGATTCGACCATAGATACTGTTACTTGCCCTGATTTGGAAAACAAATTAAATAGAGTGGTGAGTTTGGGGATAAGAGGTCCTACGAATGCCTTGTAAAATATATTGGTAAACTCATGCAGACCAGGAGCCTTTCGCGCTGGGAGGGAACGTATGTCTTGAGTTACTTCTTGGGTAGCTATTGGGTTATCTAATGCTTCCCTCATAGTGTCAGAGATTCGGAGGAACATTGTGCCTGTTCAATGCATTCCCAAATATGATTAGGATTACCC
This sequence comes from Ambystoma mexicanum, assembly GCF_040938575.1. Lineage (NCBI taxonomy): Eukaryota > Metazoa > Chordata > Amphibia > Caudata > Ambystomatidae > Ambystoma > Ambystoma mexicanum. The sequence goes on along the minus strand of NC_090933.1, from coordinate 776,645,602 downwards.
TGAGGTGGGGTGGAGACCTTCCGAAAGAAGTCTTCCATGACCTTCAGTTTTCCTGCTTCCATGATCTCTTGCTTCCCGTCCTCACCCTTCAATGCCCCAATATAATTGCAAGTTTCTGCTTTTCTGAGTTTAGCTGCCAATAGCTTATTTGCCTTGTTGCCCCTAGAATAGAAGTATTGTTTTGTTGTGAGTATGGACTGTGCCGCCTTCCCCATCATGTTTCCAGGGCCTGTCTAGTTATTCTGTGGTCACATAATGTGCATCTATTCTCTTTTGTTGCATGTGCCCTCTCTTTCTCTTGTACTAGGGCCCTCCAGCATAGCCCAATGCATATGCTGGGTTTTACCCCAGGCCACTGATTGCCCGATAATAACTCCCCGAAAAACCGCCTTCCCTGCATCCCATACAGTAGGTATGTCCATACCCTCCGTCAGGTTTTCTTGAAAGTAGTGGATTATAGACTCTTCTATTTGAAGGCAACGTATCTGTTACTATAGCTTCATTAAATCTCCATGAGGGGTTCTGTCTGGACATGCCCTGACCCAGGTCCAACTCCAGTTTTACAGGGCAGTGGTCTGTGAGTGCTTTCGGTAAGATCTCCATTTCCTTAACCATTGGGATAAGAGTGTTCCTGGGAACATGTCTAATCTGGAGAAGCCCCCATGTACCGCAGAATACATTATATATCCCCTCTCCCCAGAGTGAAAGAAATGCCATGTTTCTGTTAGTGAGAAGTGTCATCATGGCATAGTAATTGCTTCTGTCATTAATAGTGGGAGATTTGTCGACAGTCAGATCTACAACACAATTAAAGTCCCCCCTAATATAATTTCGCCTTCCATGAAATTCGCCAATGTCTCCGAGAACTATTACCCTCAGTCTGAGTTTGCGATTACCCAGATTGCCTTTAAGTAGTATGTATCTCCCTTCCGCGTCTCGCAAGACTTCCAATGTCTGCAATGGTAGGCCTTTATGAACCATGATGGCTACTACCCTACTTTTGAGGCCACTAGTCGTGAAGTATGCTCATGGGTACCCTTTAGTTATGAGACGCTTTTCATCTTCTTTTAACAGAGGGTCTCCTGTAAGAATACCAGATCTACCTCTGAGGAGGAGAGCCTTTGCAGTACAGCTTACCACTTTATTGGCGAGTTTAGACCCCTAGCATTTAAAGTCAGACATGTGATACCAGAAGACGCCATCCTGGATCACATCAAGCCAAGATCCCAATAACGTGAGGAATTGGGAGTCCTCTCAGAGCAACAGACTTGAGTCATAATGGCAAGAACCAGAGAAAAGAAAAGGAAATGTGTAATCTCTCAAAACTGAAACAATTGTTACCAACATTAGAAAACCAACTTTCTGTCATTGACTTTCTCTTTCTCTTGCGGCCCCATTCCCTCATGGCAACCCTCACCCCTAATCATGTCTTCCCTGCATTAATATGTTTTCATCATCCTAAACCTAGTAGGAGCTTATAGTCCCCTTATGCCGGTTTTGAGGTCTGGCAAACCTAGGCCGCCAATGTTCCAAGGCCGGAAAGTCCATTTGTCAACATCTCAGGTAGGAGCCCTCCAGGCTTAGGTCAGACCCCCTCTCCAGCCGGTGTCGTCTCTGAGATATGCTTCCTTCTAGGTTTCTGTAACGCTCACCTGACTCCCACGCTGCTGTGACCTTGTCTAAGGTGATGCGCAGGGTTTCGGAAGACGGACTGGACCGGGCCCCAGATCTGGCTTGTCTGACTCGCAGAAGTATCCTTCTGTAGGTGAGAATAGGGGGTTAACTGTCTGCGGGGTAGTGCAATCGGCCTCCCACTTACCCCTCTCACCCTCCTCAAAACCCTTCTGTGCTTCCCCGTAGCATCTCACCTTAGGGTCTGGAAGGACGAGCTCTCCATCCTGCTTCTGATGCAGGGGCGCGTTGGTATCCAGTTACGTCACTTTTCGATTTTCGGATGGGTGAGAACCAAACTTGCTTGGCTTCCAGGTAAGTTTTTCTATAAGTGGTTCCCCTTGTGTCCATGCATTAATGTTCTTATGCTAGTGTCTTTTTCCCCATAGGGGCCGGGGTACGGAATGCCGGGGAACAGGCACCGACCCGAGGTGAGCGGTGAAATCCTTGTGGAAATCAGGTAAGTCTTTAATGAGTGTTTTGGTAATGTCTTTTCATTCACTCATTAACGCTGATGTCTTTTTCCCCTTAGGGGCCGGGGTCCGAAAATGCCTGGATGCGGCGCGGACCCGAAATGAAAAGGGAATGACCCAACAGGTAAGTCTTGACATGGAGTTTTAGCTTCCCTTTTCCCTTCTTTCTCTCACCTTTGTTCTTGTCTTTTTCTCCCTAGGCGCGGGGGCGCGACTGCGAATCCGGATGGTCGCTGCTGAACATGGAGGCGCCCTGTAAAGGTGAGTAGAATGCGGCGCTGCAGCGATCGATGCGATGTGATTTTAAAAATAAATGTCTTCCTTTTCAGGATTGTCGGCGAAATGTCTCTGGGATGCAGATTTAGCAGGTGAGGCCTTTTCCTTCTTCTGTTCTCTTGTTCCCTTCCTTTGCAGGTGATTCAGGATGCTGGCAGGTGTGGCAGAAGTCAAGATGCAGGAGCAGACACGGTGAGCGTCCAGCTGCGAGTTGCAGAACAACGCGAAGCACGTGTGGCTGATCGGGTGTGGTTTAAATAGCCTTGGAAGAAGTTCCTAGAATGTGTCCTTCCTCCAATCAGGTATGTATCCTTCCCCGACCACGCCCGGGTGGTAAATGAGTCCCACAGGTAAAGTAGTTCCTTTCAGGCCTCAAGGAGGCCGGGGTTCTGCAGCATGGTCTGCATCAGGTAAGTGCACCCAAACACTTTCATAATGAGCCTGGCGCCTATGGCGCCAGGACTGATGTTTTTTATGAGCCTGGCGCCATAGGCGCCAGGACGCTGTCCAAAGGGCCCCTATAAGGGGTTGCTGGGACCTTCCCCGGGGACTTGATGTCCGCTTTCGGGGACGCAGGGCCTGAGCCGGCTCCCCGGGAGCGGGCATCGTGACAGCACTCCCCCCCAATGCCCCTCCCAAGGTTGTTCCCTCCGGGGGTTTTGGTTTGTTTGGGAAGAGTCGGTGGAATTTCCTGACTAATCGAGGTGCATGCACATGGTCACTGGGTTCCCACGACCTCTCCTGAGGTCCGTACCCCTTCCAATCAATTAAGTAGAAAAGCTTTGACCTAAACATTTTTAAATCTAAAATGTTCTTCACTTCGAATTCGGGTTCCCCATCTATTTGAATAGGTTCTGGAGGTTTGAGTAGTCGGGTTCCGGGTACCACTGGTTTCAGAAGTGACACATGAAAAACAGGGTGAATTCGCATATTAGCTGGTAAATCAAGTTTAACCGCTACTGGGTTAATTATTGCCATAATAGAATAAGGTCCCAGATATTTTGGGTTAAAAGTTCGAGGCCCTTTGAGCGGTAAATGTTTGGTAGCTAACCACACTTGATCCCCAATCTGATACGGAGGTGCTTCACTCCGATGTAGGTCAGCATTCTCCTTGTATTTTCTCTTGGCTTGTTGTAAATGCGTGGTTGCCTCTTTGAGGGCTCGGGTAATGGTAGAATGCAGATGTTCTACTGCGGGCACTCTGAGGTTCTGAGGTGAGTCGAGGTTTGAGGTTCGAGGGTGATGTCCAAACAAGGTATAAAAAGGACTATGGCCAGTTCCAGAGTGTACCGAATTATTATATGCGTATTCGGCTATCCAAAGAATGTCTTTCCAGTTGCTTTCAGATTGCTGTAACATACACCGTAAGTACTGCTCAAGGATCTGATTTGTCCTCTTGGTCTGACCATCGGTCTGAGGGTGGTGACTGGTCGATAATCTTACGTCGATTTGTGCCATTTGACAACATTTGCGCCAGAAGTGGGAAATGAATTGGCTTCCCCGGTCAGAGATTAGTATAGATGGGAATCCATGTAGCCGAACAATATTTTCAAGGAATTCTTTGGCTAGGACAGAAGCTGAAGGTAAACCTTTCAAAGGAATGAAGTGGGTCATTTTGGAAAACAAATCCACAATTACCAGAATGGTATTGTATCCCGAACAAGGAGGCAAGTCCGTAATAAAATCCATTGATAGGGTGTGCCAGGGTGCTGGCGGTATGTCTAGAGGTTGAAGGAGACCGGCTGGTCTTTTCTTTTGACCTTTATTTTGGGCGCAAACACCACAGGACATCACAAAAGATTTAACATCTTTTCGCAAAGAGGGCCACCAGAATTGTCGTTTCACCTTTTCCATTGTCTTGGCAATACCGGGGTGTCCCTCTATTAATGTATCATGATAACCTGAAATAACTAGTTCGTGTAAATCCTTGTGCGGCAGGAATAAGCGTCCTTGGTAATAAGGTAATCCATTATCTATGGTAAAGTCTGATCCCTTTTGTATCCAATCCTGTAGGACTGTAGGGTCCAGGAGTTGTTTCACTCTGACTTGAATGTCTTCAAGCGTCTGTAACGAAGTCATGCCTAGAATTCTCTGTTCAGGAATTATTGGTACTGGTTCTGAGTTTGTATCAGATTCTCCCATTCCAATTCGGGATAAGGCGTCTGCTTTGCCGTTCTTGCAGCCAGGTCGATAGGTAATCACAAAATCAAATTCAGCGAAAAACAAAGCCCATTGGAGCTGCCGTGATGACTGAGCCTTGGCAGTTTTCAAATACTGTAAATTCCGGTGATCAGTGATCACCGTGATGGTATGTCGAGCGCCAAGCAGGTAATGCCGCCAGGCTTTAAAAGCGGACTTTATGGCTAACAGTTCTTTGTCAGTGATTGCGTAATTAATCTCTGGTGCCGAGAATTTTCTGGACCAAAATGCTACGGGATGCAGTTGGTTGGTTTCAGGATCTCTTTGAGACAGAACTGCTCCCATGGCTAGGCTGGATGCGTCAGTTTCGACGACATACGGGAGATCTGGACGTGGGTGTTTCAATATAGGTGCGGAGGTAAACTTAGCTTTTAAATCCTCGAAGGCCTGCTCGGCTTCTTCAGACCATTCAAAACGTTTATTATTCCTCAAGAGTGCAGTAATGGGTTGTACTATGCGTGAAAATTCCGGGATAAACCTGCGATAGAAATTGGCAAAGCCGAGCATGCTTTGAACCCCTTTTACAGAGCTAGGTGATGGCCATTTGAGGATGGCATCCACTTTTCTTGAGTCCATTCGGACTCCTTTGGGTGTCAGGATGAAACCGAGAAAATCAACTTCTGTGGTATGGAAAACACATTTCTCCAGTTTAGCAAATAGTTTGTGTTGGCGCAGTTTTTCCAGCACTGCCCTAACGTGTTTTCTGTGATCAGATTCCAAAAAGGAGTACACTAGAATGTCATCGATATAGACGACAACACAAACATCGATGAGTTCCCGAAGGACATCATTCATGAAGAATTGGAAGGCAGCTGGCGCATTGCAGAACCCGAAAGGCATTACCTGGTATTCGAATAATCCATATTTTGTACGGAAGGCTGTTTTCCATTCGTCGCCTTCTTTTACTCGCACCAGATGATATGCCCCCCGGAGATCTAACTTGGTGTATATGCAAGCGTCCTTCACCTGGTCAAGGAGTTCAGGAATCAGAGGCAGAGGATAACGTTTTTTAACCGTTATCTGGTTCAATGCGCGGTAATCGATACAAGTTCTAAGGTCGCCTTCTTTTTTAGGCACGAAGAACAAAGCCGAGGATGCCGGGGACTTTTACGTGCGAATAAAACCATTGGCGATGTATTGATCCAAATATTGTCTCAAATGCAGGTTCTCAGGTTCGGTAAGGGCATAATCCTGCTACAATGGGGTTGTGCACCGGGCGCCAGATCGATTTGGCAATCGTACGATCGGTGAGGAGGTAACGTGTTGGCCTGTTCCTTTTGGAAGACGTCCTGAAAGTCCTGATATTCCAGAGGTAATTGCATGGAGGCAGAGGTTACAGATGCTAGATTAATCTTCAGGTTTTCTGGGTAGCAGGTTTGTGCACAATCCGGGAAGGTTATTCTCTTAGCTCGCCAATCAATTCGAGGATTATGTGTCTCTAACCAAGGAATTCCAAGAATAACCTGAAACTGTGGAGCCTTGATTACATCAAACACAACTGCCTCCCGATGGCCGTCAGGACCAATAAGAGTCACCTCAGTAGTGGAATGTGTTACCGGTCCAGAGGCAATTTCAGTTCCATCGACTGTGGTGATGACATCTTTGCTGGTTTTAGGACGGAGAGGGAGGTTAATCCTAGAGACCAATTCACGATCCACATAGTTTCCAATAGCCCCACTATCGATGTATGCCTTTATTGCATGCAACCGCTTAGGCTTTTCTGGATCTACGAGAACCATTGGCACAATGAAATGCGAGGTCTGAGAGTTAGTTTTCAAGCTCGGCAAGTGGACCCCTACGCTTGTCGGGCTGAGTCGTTTCCCGAAACAGAGTCTTCATGGTTTTTATCAGCGGCTCCTACCGCTTTTCGGGGCGGTTTTGCCGAGCAATCTCGTAGAAAGTGTCCAGAGTTCCCACAATAAAGACATAATTTTAACTGCCGTCTCCTTTCACGTTCCTTTTGAGTTAAGGGTTCTTTAACCCATCCAATTTGCATAGGCTCAGAGACATCAACTCCCTTGGGGTTAGCGTGGGTCTTGACCAACACCCGGGTCTAAAACTTGGACCGATCTGTTTTTCTGTTTTGAAGTCTGTGATCCAATTGGACCACTAAGTCTATATATTCTGTGCATTCTTGGGGCGGATTTACAACTTGGGCCAAGACATCTTTAAGTTCTCCGCGTAGACCTCGATAAAATAACGTGACTCTTTTATCCTCTGGCCATCCTGTTTCCACAATTAGTCTATTAAAGGTTGCAATATAGGATAGGAAGTCCTGATTGCCCTGTCGCAGGGATAGAAGTTCGTCATCCAGAGCCTGCCCCTGAGAGTGTCGAGCAAATAACCTTTCCATGCTTGCTTGAAATCCTTGAAAATCACGGAGAATCGGGTCATCTTGAGTAACCAGTGGAACTGACCAATCGGCAGCGCAGCCGCTGAGATATGACAATACAAAGGCTACTTTGGTCTGATCATTAGGGAAGGCCCCAGGTCTGCATAGGAAGTGCAAACGACACTGATTCATGAATACGGCGAATCGTTTGGGGTCCCCAGCAAAGCGTTCAGGTGGGGCCAGCGGCATGTTTCCAGGTAGATTAATCTGCACAGGGTTACTGGGAACCACAGGAGCGGGGTTCCCTCCGGAACAGGGTAGAGGAGTTTGTCCAGCTTGACCTTGCAAAAGCTGTCTGGCCAGGTCATCAGTTCTTTCATTTGATATTATTAATTCCCTCTTGAGGGCATTAGTCTCTGACGAGCGGCATGTACTTTGGCCCGTAATTCCCCCAGTAATTGGGCCAACTGATCAGTCTCAGAAGTTTCCATAGCGCCTGGGTGGGAATTTGTAGGAAGGCTTTGCGTTCTGTAACGCTCACCTGACTCCCACGGGGGCGCTGGCCTGGTTTGCGCTGCTGTGACCTCGTCTAAGGTGATGCGCAGGGTTCGGAAGACGGACTGGACCGGGCCCCAGATCTGGCTTGTCTGACTCGCAGTAGTATCCTTCTGTAGGTGAGAATAGGGGGTTAACTGTCTGTGGGGTAATGCAATCGGCCTCCCACTTACCCCTCTCACCCTCCTCAAAACCCTTCTGTGCTTCCCCATAGCGTCTCACCTTAGGGTCTGGAAGGACGAGCTCTCCATCCTGCTTCTGATGCAGGGGCGCGTTGGTATCCAGTTACGTCACTGGATTTTCGGATGGGTGAGAACCAAACTTGCTTGGCTTCCAGGTAAGTTTTTCTATAAGTGGTTCCCCTTGTGTCCATGCATTAATGTTCTAATGCTAGTGTCTTTTTCCCCATAGGGGCCGGGGTACGGAATGCCGGGGAACAGGCACCGACCCGAGGTGAGCGGTGAAATCCTTGTGGAAATCAGGTAAGTCTTTAATGAATGTTTTGGTAATGTCTTTTCATTCACTCATTAACGCTGATGTCTTTTTCCCCTTAGGGGCTGGGATCCGAAAATGCCTGGATGCGGCGCGGACCCGAAATGAAAAGGGAATGACCCAACAGGTAAGTCTTGACATGGAGTTTTAGCTTCCCTTTTCCCTTCTTTCTCTCACCTTTGTTCTTGTCTTTTTCTCCCTAGGCGCGGGGGCGCGACTGCGAATCCGGATGGTCGCTGCTGAACATGGAGGCGCCCTGTAAAGGTGAGTAGAATGCGGCGCTGCAGCGATCGATGCGATGTGCTTTTAAAAATAAATGTCTTCCTTTTCAGGATTGTCGGCGAAATGTCTCTGGGATGCAGATTTAGCAGGTGAGGCCTTTTCCTTCTTCTGTTCTCTTGTTCCCTTCCTTTGCAGGTGATTCAGGATGCTGGCAGGTGTGGCAGAAGTCAAGATGCAGGAGCAGACACGGTGAGCGTCCAGCTGCTAGATGCAGAACAACGCGAAGCACGTGTGGCTGATCGGGTGTGGTTTAAATAGCCTTGGAAGAAGTTCCTATAATGTGTCCTTCCTCCAATCAGGTATGTATCCTTCCCTGACCACGCCCGGATGGTAAATGAGTCCCACAGGTAAAGTAGTTCCTTTCAGGCCTCAGGGAGGCCGGGGTTCTGCAGCATGGTCTGCATCAGGTAAGTGCACCCAAACACTTTCCTAATGAGCCTGGCGCCTATGGCGCCAGGACTGACGTTTTCTATGAGCCTGGCGCCACAGGCGCCAGGACGCTGTCCAAAGGGCCCCTATAAGGGGTTGCTGGGACCTTCCCCGGGGACTTGATGTCCGCTTTCAGGGACGCAGGGCCTGAGCCGGCTCCCCGGGAGCGGGCATCGTGACAGTTTCCTCATGCTACTCTTACTACTCCAGCTCGAGCTCGCTTGCGGTCTTGCCTCTCTCGGGTCATCCTGGGTATCGCCCAGAGCCCCGCTCATTGGTTCCGCTGCTTCATCTCCTGACCCAGTCGCATATCGCTCGTTTTGATATTCAAATAGGAGCTTGCAGGGGAAGCCCCAGCGGTATCTGATCTTATGTGACTGACTGTAGCAAAGGTGTTACAACGTGTAGTTTCCGTCTGTTTGCTAGGGTGAGAGGCGCTAGGTCTTGATATAGGGAAAGCTGTGTACCTCTGAACTGCACTGGTGCTTTTTGTCGGGCTGCTGCCATGATTTTCTCTTTCTGTGAAAGCAGTGAAATCTGGATAGTATGTCTGGTAGAGGGTTACAGCGCTGCTGCATCTCTGAGTAGATTCGGTGTGTCCTGTCTTGTTCCAATACAGCCATTTCTGGGAGGTCTAAAAGATTCTGGAGCCATTTCTGGGAGGTCTAATAAATTCCTTACATATTCGGCAAGGTCTTGAGCCAGGATATCACATGGTATGCCCCGTATCCTGGTATTGTTTATGCGCAACCTATTTTCTAGGTCCTCTTGTTTTGACCATATCATCTCTAACTCTTCTTCTATGCCCAATACCCTATTGCTGAGATCCCCTTGATCATGGGCTTGTTCGCATAGCGTATTTTCAACCTCGTTTACCCTTGATTCTAGCCCCATCATATGCGTATTAAGTTCTGCAACAGTTTTGTATATGTGCATTGGGTACATGCTGGGGGGACAGGAGGTGCAGAATTGTGTTAGGGTTACTGACAAGGGACTATAGTGATGGGGGGATTAGGCTGCTGCATTTTGAGGCATAGTATCTCACCAGTCAGCTTCAGTTTGTTATGTCCTGGCTGGCAGACAAAGCCTCCTTGGACACTGCCCTGTTGCGCGATGAAGTAGCACCCTACTTCTTGAAAGAGGTGCTTTTGGCAGAGGGAGCCGATAGGGTGGGGACGTCTGGGGTCGTGGCGCTGGGGTGGAAATTGTGGCAAAGACTTTGGAGGGTAGAGGGTAGGCCAGACCCATACTCCCCCAATATTCCTTTGGTAGCTGTCTGTGGGAGGAACCGGGAGGGTGCTCGAAGCATAAAATATCATTGGGAGCCGAATGGGGTGATCACTTTGGGGACCTGTGTCGGGACGATGGGTTGCTGAGCTTCCCTGAACTTATTGAAAGTCATGATATACCACAAGGACAGTTCTTGACATACCCGAGAAATTATTAAAATTGTCACTGCGAAATGGCCGGATATGAAGACAGGGATTGCAGGGGACGTAATGCTGGATTCCCTTTATGACCTATTGGAGGGAGGCCATGTGATCTCCGGACTGTATGAGTTGGTGCTGGACTCGCTTAGTAAACCAGAACTTAGAGTGTGGGCTCAATGGGAGGGGGACATTGGCCTAGCTTTTACAGATGGGGAATGGGCCAGGGTGCTGCTGTGTACAGAGGGTGTCTCGGAATGCCAGTTTCAAATTAATACAGTTAAAGGTTACACATAGGGCTTACATGTCCCCACACTCCATATCGCCATTCCCGGGACCCGGTACTCAGAGGTGCCCTCGATGGTCAAGTGAGTCTGCAGATATGCTGCATATGTTTTGGTCATGCCCAGTGGTCGGGAGATTCGGGCAGTACATCGCGGACAGGGTCTTGAAGGGGGGAATAGAGATGCATGAGTGGCCACCAGAGGCATGCCTGCTGGGTCTGCGCACGAGGCGGCGCGCAGGGGCACATATAACCAGAATGAAAGACCTTATTTGTATCTTAGCCAAGCACAGGATATCGCTAGCCTGGAAGTCTGCTGCAGGACCAGGCATTGAGGCTTGGTGGGGAGATCTCAGAAGATGGGCGGAGGTGGAAACAGTTGTCTGGCACAGAGCGGTATATAGGGGACATAGGGAGGTGAGCGATGATGTCATGGCATGGAATACGCTGGTCCAAACGATGTTTGCGTCCTCTGACGACATGCCGCCATGAAGCCTGCGCAGTAGGGTTTGGGGATAGACCGAGATGGGTGAATTTAAGAACGATTGAGGAGTCGGACACTAAACAAGCAGGGGGAGGGAGGAAGTATGCACAGTTTATTGTTACTATTATTGGACATTTGGGGCCTTGTGCCCAGTTTGGCTGATGGCTAAAGATACTAAATAGGACTGATTGATATAAAGGAGGACGACAGAGGCATGCATTGAAGGCCTGTATTCATCCTGTGTGCCTAATACAGACCGTAATGCGAACAAACAATTGACACTGGAGAAGCACAGAAAATGTGATGTGATCTTTTGTCCCCCCTCCTTTAGGGGTAGTACTCAGCTGGGGTTTTTTGTTTCTTATTTTTCTTTCCTCTTTATAGTATATGGTTTTGTACTTCTGTTTTGGTTTCTTTCTTTCTGTTTGGAAATGCAAATAAAAAAGACTTCAAAAAAATATTTAGTGAAACGGGTTCTTTACTTCAATTGGGATTAGATTTTTTCTACAGAGGATACTTTGAAGGGGCATACAAATATCGAGAGAATGGGGGCATGCAGCAGGTCTAATTGGTGGAACTCTAAAATCCTCGATTGGGGGAAGAATGGACAGTTTAACTGTATGCAGAAACATGGCAGAGCGGCAACCACGACTCTGATTGTGAACAAGGAATGTATTTGGGTTCCAGAAGTTGGTTTTGACACCAAATATCCGAGGCACTGGTAAAGGTACTAGCAAATTTACCATCCTGTCTTGGAATAGTTGTGGCCATACTCATCTCTATACTAATCCACTTCTGGAAAAACGTTTGCAGGAACATACGATAATACGCCAATTCGATCACAGAACTAGGATTCTCTCATCGTATTACTAAGTCTACACATAACAAAGGCAGAATCCTAGACTGGATTGCTGACCCTAATTGCGACATAAATATCCTTACTAATGTAACATGTGCTTGGACAGGCCACCACTTTGTCTCTTTCACCATACAGTCCAGCATTCAATCCAACCTATCCACTGCCATGGCACCACAAGCACTAACTAGAAATAAAAATAATATCACTACTGAAAATCTACTACCTCTCCTGCGACCTATCCTTAACCACCCAAACACCACCACGACCCCTCAACTTTTGTAGACCTTTACAATCATACACTTAGCCGAGCTATGAACGCCATAGCTCCTTTGAAACTGTAAAGCTAAGCCTCAAGCTCATCTTAACATGTGGTTTACCCAGAGCCTTAAATAATTACGCAATAACAAAGGAAGAGCAGAAATAGTCTTGAAAAAACATCCTTAAGCCATCAACAAAGACCTCTTTGCAAAAGCTGCCAGCTGCTACAAGTCCGTCATCCTCCAATCTAAAAGTGATTCATACAACAACAGAATCACTAACGGTAAATCTGGCACTAGAGAGCTATTTGCCATCCTTAGAGAGCTCGAAGCTCCTACACGCCCCCTTGAAACTTGTTCCAAAGATAAGGCTTGGTGCGCCAAGTTACAATCAGCGCGACTGGATAAAATATTGCTGCTACAATACAAAATCGAAAAGAAAAAACTCAGTATCAGCTCTGAACCTACCTTAATCAAACCTAAACCTCATACTGCATCACCTTGCAGCCTTTTCAACTTCTCCTATCTATTAAAGAGGTTGAAAATATAATATTGAGTCCCAAACCTTCACGCTGTCAGGGTGACATATGCCCAGCAAATATCATTAAAGATGGAGCAAAAGAACTTGCACCTTCTATAACTACATTCATAAATGCTTCATTTAAAACTTGAAAGGTCCCAACTAACTTGAAAGATGCCTGGGTCCTCCCATTGCTAAAAAAAATAAACCTAAATCCTGACATCTCCACAAATTATAGACCTATCACTACCGTGCCATTCTTGCTGAAAATTCTAAACAGGGCTGCCTACCTGCAAATACAAGCACATCTCTAAACTAATAATCTTCTGGGTCTGAGGCAATCCGCATTTAGACCTAGGCACGGCAAGGAAACTGCACTATTAGACCTAAAAATTCTCAAATTGAAGACCAAAAAGATAAAGTTGACATGTCACTCCTCCTGCTGCTAGATCTGTCAGCTGTCTTGGACCTTTTCAGCCATGAAGTCCTGTGTAACCACCTTATTTCATCAGCTCACTTCTCTGACAAGGCCACAGCCTGGATACAATTGTTCCCCGACAACAGAACAATGAGAGTCTTCTCATCTTCAGCTGCAGCGGACTCAGCACCAGTGACCTGTGGAGTTCCACTAGGTTCATGCGTTTCACTGAGGCTGTAAAATATCTTCACTAAGCCTCTGTGTGACGAGCTTGACCTCTTGGGTGTCACCTACACTAACTATGCAGATGACACCCAAGTCCTCATACCCATCACAGGGAACTGTGACCTGGATATCAAACTCCTAAACAAAATATATCTCATCATTCAGGCATTGATGGCCACACATGGTCTGTGCCTTAATGATGAGAAGACTGAACTACTGCTCACAGGCACCCAAGCTAAACTACACAAACATGACACCAGATACAATTCTTTCAGCGTAGACGGCATCAATATTCCAGTCTCCAAGGAAGTGAAGACATTAGGATTCTATCTAGACTCTTCCCTAGCCTTGACCAAACAAGTAAATGCTTCGGCCACAGCTTATACCTGCAAGCTCATAAACGCTTGTAGACCCTTCCTCTCTATAACTAGCTGCTCAACCTTAGCTAGAGCACTCATTTTATCCAAAGTAGATTATTGCAATGCTCTCTATTTAGGAAGCAATAAGCGTAACTTAAACAAGTTACAAGTACTGCAAAACAATGCGCTCAGATCTGCCCTAAATATACCCAGATCCCATCATATATCTGAAACTAGGCGCAAGGCCGGCTGGTTTCCGGTTAAGAACCAAATTTCCTTTAAAACTCTCGCACTCACCCACAGATGCCTGGCCAATTTAGCACCCAAATATCTGTTTTGCAATTTTACTAAAAGCCAATCAAACCGTCCTACTAGAACTGCTCAACTACACTGTCTCAGGGTCCCGTGATTAACATACAAAAATCCAGAGGCAGTAGCTTCCCTGTCCTGGCCTCCAAACTGTGGAACTCCCTACATATAGGCCTAAGAGCAGAACCCTCTTTCTCCAAATTCAGGACAAATGTAAAAAATTGGCTTACTATCCAGGAAACTCAATAAACCCACTATCTCATTCTAGACTCTCCTGTCGCTCCTCCATCTACTACTCCACTGTACTTACTCCGCACATGCCTTTATGTATCTACCTAGAACCTCATTGATGAGACACAACTCATTAGCATAGCATGCACTACGTACTATGTATATCCTTGAATCCTGTCTGCCTATGCTGTACCTACCAACTTGTTGTACATAATCTGTAATCCCTCTTTATGTTGTATCCCATTTGCATCTATATTTGTATTTTACTGTATTTAACCGTAAGCAACCATTGTAACATTTACTATGTAACTTACTTAAAGCGCCCAGGCCTGAGGGTCAGGTGTGCTGTACAAATAAACAATTCAATTCAATAATCTTTATTCAAGAAACCTGGGTGACTAAGGCTCTGCTGGTGGATGGGTGTGTTACATTTTTTACTGCTGCAGAAAAAGGCCCTAAGGGGAGGCCATCTGGGGGCTCGTAATCTTGATAAAAGAGAGCGCTAGGGTGGAGGCTGACAACCTGGTGGTAATCACAAATAAGAGTTTGCTTGGCGTTCAGATCTCCATCATGCTCAGTGGGAAAAAACACAAGATTCTATTGTTGAATATATATTGGCACAATAGGTCATACAGTATTGAGAGTATTCTAGACGTGGTGATGGATCTTGTCTTGAACTGGTTGTCTACCTGGGAGGAGAGTTTCTTAATTGTGGGGGGAGACTTAAACACTTTCTGTTTTTCTAACCGAAATCCCTGTGCGGGGATGGCTTGAGTTCCCTCACTCCAAAAGACAAAAAATTGTGAAAAATGGCTTGAGAGTCTGGAATCTGTTGGACTTTCTCGGCTGAAGGGATCGGAAAAGGGAGACCTGTTGTGTCATAGAACATGGCTAAAGGGCCAGCGTCACTCAATTTTGGATTATATATTTGTGGATGAGGACTTTTTACGCAGATGTACACGTTTTAAGGTTGTTCCATGCGAATTCAGTGACCATGAGATGGTAACCGCCGAAAAGGGCTTGGGGGCTGCTCTCCCCGCACTATTTGCAACCCAGGGGCTGAATAGAGTCTCTGTGGAATCTGCACAAGGCGACTTTGGGCAATGACAAGGCAGATATGTTATTGGCCTCCATTTCCTTAGATTAGAATATTCATACTTTTAATGCCAACCAGTTTGACTCCTTTCTGGGGAACCTTCTTAGTAATGCTGATTCCCCCCCAAAAATATTTTGGATAATCATACTCATCAATTTTATCGTATACTGTGGGATAGAAAAAGGGAGATGAAGGAGAAAATTAGGGCTATCAGGAGTAAATGCCATGATGACCTATAGATCGTATAAACAACAACTATTGCAAAAGTATTCAGAATGTATGATGGATTTGTTATGTGAAACAACAACCACTACATTGATTTTGGCAGGAATCAGGTGAACCTAGAGTTAAATCCCATAGGGGAACAGTAGTGGGCATCTTACTATGACAGTAAATTTGGTCGGATTTATCTGCTTAAAATCTCCCCACTTGTATTATCGGATCTGGACGCAGATAATTGGAATTTACCAATAGATTTCAATGAAGTGCTGGAAATTATAAAGGGCATTAGTAGTCCTAAGGCACAAGGGTCCAATAGGCTGTCTAACATGCTTTTTAAGAATGATCCGGCTACCTGGTCAACCATTCTGACCCTATACTGTCGACAGATCCTAAAAGATGAAATTGTGCCTCCTAGTTGGCAAACTGCAGTTCTGATCCCGATCCCGATTTATAAGAGGGGCAAATTACAGGCACATTTCTATCCTGGACGCAGACAGTAAAGTCTTTGCATCATCGCAACTGAAACATCTTGAGGCATGGTCTGTCCAGACAGGGCGCATTAAAAAATGGCAGTTGGGCCTTTGTTAAAATCATTGCACAAACCTTAATGGATTGCTGTTAAAATATGTTCAAAGTCTAGCCCTGAAAGGCAATGTACATGCCCCTTATGTAGCAAGTATCGATCTTACTTCAGAATTCGATACTGCGAATAGAACCCTCCTATGGAAACAAGCTTGTAAATTGGAATATATCATCTGTACTTCTGAGATGAGTTATTGCTCTCCATGATAATTCCAAAATTAGGATAAGATTGAATGGGATGGGTGAGACATCTGTCCCCATTAAGACCACCTCGAGTTAGACAGGGGTGCACCCTGGTGTCATGATGCCTACCTCCAAGGAGCCAGGTCCGACCCAGTAACCCCAGAGGCAGGCATCATTTCCCCCAGGGAAGTGCCAGCGGGCCCAAGCTGGGGCCCTTTGGACACAGTCCTGGCGCCTTAGGCGCCAGGCTCATGTTGGACCCCTGTCCTGGCGCCTTAGGCGCCAGGCTCATAAAGCTAGACATGTGTTCACGTGTTTTAAGGTTCACTTACCTGATGCAGACCACGCTGCTACATCCAGGCCCTCTTGAGGCCTGAATGGAACTACTTTACCTGTGGACCTACTTTCCCCTGGGTGTGGTCGGGGAAGGATACATACCTGATCGGTGGAAGGATACATACCTGGAACTTCTTCCAAAGCTATTTAAACCACGCCCGATCAGCAACTCACGCTTCGCATTGTTCTGCTCCTCGCAGCTGGACGCTCACCGTGTCAGCTCCTGCATCTGGACTTCAGCCACGCCTGTCAGCATCCTGGGTCACCTGCTAAGAGAGAATTGGAGAGAAAGAAGACCTTACCTGCTAAAGCTGCATCACGGAGACTTCACACCGACGATCCTGAAAGGGAAGACATCATTTTAAAAGCATTTCGCTTCGATCGCTGCAGCGCTGCATTTCACTCACCTTTCCTGGGCACCTCCATCTTCAGCAGCGATCATCCGGATCCGCAGCCACTTCCCAGAGCCTAGAGAGAAAAAGACAAGAACACAAGGTGAGAGAAGGAAGGGAATAGGAAAAGCTCAGTTTCCTTCTAAGACTTACCTGTTGGGTCATTCCCATTTCATTTCGGGTCCTGCCGCTTCCTGGCATTCTGGACCCCGGCCCCTATGGGGAAAAACGACAAAGACATTGAATGAGCGAATGCAAAGACATTACCCGAACGCTCATCCAGAACTTACCTGTCATTTACTGGAACTGCACGTTTCACTTCGGGTCGGCACCATATCTCCGGCATTCCGAACCCCAGCCCCTAAGGGGAAAAAAGACATAAGCGATTAGCGCTTGCTGCAATAAGACAATGAACATTATTATAAGGCTTGAACTTTTGAACTTGCTACAGAACTCTTACAGCGCCTTACCTGAATAGTCAAGCTTATTTGAACTCCCATCAAACCTCAATCCAGTGAAGTAACTGGGTGTCAACACGCCCCTGCATCAGAAGCAGGATGGAGAACTCATTTTCAGAGTCCTGCGCTTCACCATAGAAGAAGCATCAGCACCCGAAGCCAGACCTGCGCCTCCGTGGGAATCAGGTGAGCGTGACACCTGGTCCCCCTTCTCTTCAATGTATATATGTCCGATGTTGGAGAGACTTTAGAGAAAAATGCGTTTGCATCACCAAGCTTGAATAATTTGTGCTTGACGTGGAATTCGTATGCAGATTACTTTTTACTCTTCGACCTGACCCCACAGGGTTTGCAGAAGCTGATTGATGCTTTTGACATCTATACTAAGTCGAATTACTTGATTATTAACAGCTCTAAAACCAAGGTTATTGTGTTCACAAGGAAAAGGAAGAAAATCGTTGACCAATGGTGGGTGGATGGTCAATAATTGGAGGTGGTGGACACACTTGTCTACTTGGGATTTCATATTATGGCCAAACCCACAAAGGCGACCGTGAGGGAGTACCTTGTAAACAGATCCATTGGTCTAATAAATCAGCTAAAAAAATGTGATGGTAAAAATGGGGTTTTCACTATCTTTCCTGCATTAAAGTTTTATCAAGGCAAAATTGTCCCAAAATTACTCTACGGTATCGAAATACAGGATTTCTCTGTCCTTAATCTCCTGCCTACACTAGAGGCACTAATATGGAGGAAACTGTTTGGTGTCTCTAATTCCCTTCCCGGGGCGATGCTTGGGTATGACTTTGGAATTCAATCACTCAGATTAAGGGGTATGTGGAATTTTTTGAATTTGTATTGCTAAATCCTGACAGCAAAATAAACTACTCTTCATGGTGATGTTCTTAAATCCATGATGTCAAAACATGAGCATACCTCTGGCCCATGTGTCAATGTGAAGGAGTGTGAAGATCATCTTATTGAGAGGATACTTAAACAAGAGGAGTTATTACATAGACCAGCCTACACCAAAAATCGTCTTAGACCTTAGGATTGGACTGAAACTGTTGGATTATTACATCATTATCCATCCCTGTCATATTTAAATCTTGAGCATAAGAACCAGGGAGTAGTTGCACCATTCTTGACAATTTACCCTACTAGATCTGTAAGAAATTATTTCCTTAGGTTTCAGTGGAATTCTACCGGTACTAAGGAAATTCTTTTCAGGTATAAAATGATCAAACAGGTTGACTTGAAATGCAGGTATTGTGTGGACAAAGGGGTTGAAACCTTGATATAAATTATGATGGAGTGTTCAGCTTTGCAGTCTTTGTATCAAAAGTATTTTTGCAAATATCAGGGTTTTGGTGATTCACTCGAAGAGGAAGTCCTCTGGACAAGATGCCTGGGAGGTATTGTTACCTCTGACATAGTATCTGTTGTTGTCTTTTTAAGATCTATTGACCTGATTTAAATGTGGTCTCTCTGAAGGCGATGAATTGTAAGGTACCATTTATTTTCTGCTTTATATATATCTGCTGCTCTAATTTTATGACATGTAATTGGTTTTAGTCGAAAAATGAATGTTATGATATTATAAGTAAGTTGTTTGTTTTTCCTTTTTTTTTATTCAGTTCCTTTTATTTTGGATTTGATTTTAATTCTTTTTTTGGGTTGTAATTTGTGTATGGTTTGTTTGTTCAAAGCTGCATATCAGATGTATAACAATAAAAGAAAAATGTTATTATTCCTTTAACTAAGGAATTCCCAATAACTGAGACGAAGAAGAGGACCTGTGGAGCTGAAAAGAAGCCATACGAGACAGAGAGAAAGGACTATGACACTATGCCAGTGAATTCCCACTGCTATCTAGTGTATGAAAGGGGAGCTGCCTGGAAGAGCAAGAGAAAATCCAATGAGTTGCAAAAGTGATCGCACACAAACACCAACACTGACCTAAAGCTGGATTGTCCGTATCCTGAGCCAGCGAGAGACCGGTAACCAGACCAAGACACGCAGCGTCTCACACCGACACGAAAGAGAGAACTGGAATGGGATGCGCTGTATCCTAAAGGTTGGAGAATGAACGATAAGGAGGGTGGTGGCGTGACCACAAACTTGTGGTGGACCTGCAGTACTTCAAAAAACGCTGATACCGCTCAAGAAAAGCAGAACAAACCCATAAGTGGGAGACCGCAGAGCCCCCAAACCTAGAAGCACGAAACAAGAGACGTGAAGGGGATCCTAACGGCCAACCTGACGAAAAACAGAGATGAGCTAGAGAGATCAGAAAGTCTGGAGGCGTTATCCCTACCAGTTACAGGGAACAGGGAATGCAGGAGACCTGGGAAGGGAACAGAGAACCCTTATTGTAATGCTGAAACTCGTCCCAGTACAAGAAAGGAAGATTAATATTAAAAACCTCCGAAGCAATTAAGAACCTTATGAGAATGCCCATACTCGTCCCAATACAGGAAGAAAGACTAGAATATTAAAACCCAGTGAAGAACAAGAGCAGTCGTATGAAAAGGTTCATACTCGCCTCAGTACAGACAAAGAGACTATAATATTGAAAACCTGTGAAGCCAGTAAAAATATTTTTTTTAATATTCATACTCATCCCAGTAAAGAAGAAGAGTATATCAAATTGGTGTTTAGAAGAGAGAATGAGAATCGTTACTATAACTCTCATACTCGTCCCTGTGAGAGAGAAGAAGACATCCTATTAATACCCAGAAGAGGGAGGAATCTTCAGGCTCAGCTAAAACAAGAGAGACTAAGTCAAGAAGAGAGATCAGAAACGAGGGAAAGCAACAAAGGAGAGATTTGTAAATCCCCAATAGCCTTACCTGGGGAAAGGAGGAAACCCCTTATTGATAAAGGAAACCACAAGGAAGACAAGCAGGAAGCTAAAGCATATAATACCAGAGAAAACAAAGCAAAGTTCAAGAAAGTGCTGAATGAACTATGTAATTTGATAAAAGCAGTCTCCAGATACTATTTGAAGATATCCTATTGAGCTTAAGTTTGCAAGAAGTGAAAACCCAAGGAGAAGGGAGTCATTCTGATGCTTATTGAACTTACCACTGAGGCCTCGCGATATCACTATGTGCTGTACTGCCGCTTATACCCTATCACCTGCTTGATCGACTACCAGTATTTAATTACTGCCCACCTTTCCAGTCACTGACCATGCAAGTTGTTTTTCCTTTAAATATTGTTTCACCAATTGATTGCATTTGGATGTATATTGTTGATTGTAGCCACCACTGAGGCCTCTAGATATCACCACGTGCTTTACTACCGGTTATACCATATGTCCTGCTTGTCCGACTACCAGTAATCTTAGCCTGTATCTTTGTGCCCTACCAATGTATCTTATTCTAGCTATCCCCGCATATTTGCTTCGTATACCTATCGCAGCATCAGCCCCCCTCACTTAAATACTGCCACTAAGTACCTCACTTTATTAATGTGCCATGAATTCAAATAGCGAATCTGCTACTGTGCTTCTCCACTACTTTCTGCTGCATGCTTCGTGTATACTGCTCATTGGAACCACAGTTCGCTTCTCTGCGTTCCTATTCTACTGTGTGCTTTGTTTATACTGCTCACCAGAACCATAGATACTTGATGCTCATTGTGCTTACTCTCTCTAATTTGACTTAGGCACTCTGCTGATCGCTGATCGTTCCCTTCATCTGTACACTGCTTGCACCCATCCCTGATATTTCTAGAACCAGCCTTAACTTTCCATGCCAGAGATTCTGCCCCACCTCCTCTGCATCACTTAATATCTGTCTCCACTCACCCACTTAAGTGTAGCCATGACCAACCAGCGTTCCCAGCTGACCTCTAATCTCGCTGCTAGCATGAAACCACCGGACACTGCCTGCTCAGAGGCTGTCCCAGTAGGCTCTCTGTATTGTACAGTGAACGCTTTTATCCAGCTGGGTAATGGCCTTGCTTGTCTCTGGTGCCCTCGGCACCACCCCCTCCTCTGCCCTACACATTTTCTCCCTACAGTGCTCCCCTTCCCTCTTCATCCACCCCCACCTCTTCTAGCCCCACGCCACACACTCCACCCCAGTACTACCTCACATCCTCCTTACCTAACTAGCCTCCCGCCTTGCCATCCACTCCCCAGTACCATCACTACATTAGCCATCCCCACTAACTGCATTACCACCACCTGCCTTAATACCCCACTACTCTCTGCCAGACCTCCAGCTATAACATCGCCCACAACCTACCCAATCTTTGGTTCCTTAAGACGCGCCAGACTTTCCACACGAACAGGCCCACCCCCTCATCACAGGCTTACCACCTCGGCTTTTTGCCCATCTCCCTACTCTCTCACTTCACAGAAACCCCAGAATTCCACGCTTCTCAATTCACAAGCCCTGGCTATGACTACCCAAAACACAACCCCTCTCCCATCCACAACTCCACCTCACCACCATCCTCCAATACACCCTCTAACACTTCCCTGCCCCAGATTACACCCAGCCTCAAAGGTGCCCTCATTAATGTGAGATCCCTAGGTGCTCGCACCATCGACACCCATGACCTAATACTAGACCAACATTTAGACTTCTTTGTTGTAACAGAAACATGGCTTCACCAAGCTTCTGGCCCTCTATTAGCCCTAGCCATCCCACCAAATTCCACCATCCTCAGGGCCGATGGAAAGGAGGGCATTGGAGGAGGAGTAGCCTTAATTGCCAAAGACACTTTGCAGTTCAGATATTGTACACTCAACTCAATCACTGGTTATAAAATGTTTCACCTCAAGCTCACCACCTACTCTAAATCCACTACTAATTTCCTCATTATCCACAGAGCTCCTAGCCATGCTAACCACCCTGAAACGGGCATCCAATTTCCCACTACTCCTCACCCCACTTCTGAAACCCAATACCAAATGCATTGTGTTAGATGACCTCAACCTTGCTTTCAACGACAAATCTGATCATAAAGCCACTGTGTTCTACGCAGCCATGCTAGACATGCAGTTCACTCAGTGCGTAAACTCACCTACCCATACCAAAGACAGAAACCTTGACTGGATTCGGACCCTAAATTCAAACTTATCCATCAACCATATTTCCAACATCCCTTGGATGGATCACTAAATAATCAGTTTCAAAATACTATTTCCGGTCATTCAGAATGCACCTAATCTCTCACTTGCCCCCATCATCACCAATTTGTCAACGCCTCCTTCAATTGTAACACTGTGCCAACCAGCATCAAAGAAGCATGGGTCACCCCTTTGCTGAAAAAAACATCCTTAGACTCCACCACTCCCACGAACTACCACCCATCACAATTGTCCCGTTCTTACTGAAAATTGTGGAAAAAATAGCCTACTCCCAAATACAAAACTACCTTGAAAACCACCAGTTACTAGGAGCCAGACAATCCAGCTTCTGCCCAAAACACAGCACTGAAACGTCTCTATTAGACCTCAAAATCCAGATGGACAGAATAAGAGACGCTGGGAAAATGTGCATCCTTCTCCTGCTTGACCTGTACGCTCCTTTTGATTTGGTAGACCATGACAAGTTATGTAACACCCTTGCTGAGAACTTTAACTTCTCTACGGAAGCCACTCTCTGAGTAAAGTCATTTTTAGCTGATCGATCCTCCAAAGTAACCATTGGCACCAAAGCCTCTGATCCCATAGCAGTTCCCTTAGGAGTGCCCCAAGGCTCCTGCCTCTCACCCACTTCATACAATGCACATAAAAAAAATACTATTTACAGCTTTGGATGCCATGGGTGTGATCTACACCAATTTTAATGACGACACTCAGATCCTCATCGCCATCATGGGAGACTACGATCAGGATTCGGACACCATTAACAAAATCTACGCCATTATCCAAAATTGGATGGCCACAAACAGTCACAGCCTTAATGATGAAAAAACAGAGATTCTCATACTAGGCCCCCGCTCCCATCTAAGAACTCTCCATACCAACTACTCAACCACTGATTGATTGATATTTTATTTCTATCGCGCTCGTACACAAGTGTTGCAGAGCGCGACAAGGCAAGGGAGGGGAACAGGGGAGAACAAAACAGCGATCTTACTAGGCCCAGTGACATTGAGAACGCGCAAGTGCATGGGAGAGGGGGGAGTGGAAAGTGCGAAGCAGAGGCAAAACAGATAAATAACAATAAATAAATAATAAAGGCAACAAACAGTGGTAATGCAGCCAGCAATTTGCAAGTGCTAGGTTTAAGGCAGCAGACAGGGTAGACCCTGAGGTTCTTAGCCTCGCAGGTGGGGGTAGGAGGAGGGCCAAGGGAGGCTGGCCAGAGAGTGAGGGGAAAGGATGCTGAAGGTGTGCCGATGAGGAGGATCTCCATCTTGCTGGCATTCAGACAAAGATCATTGGCGGCACACCAATCTTGAATGGCAGTTAGCCAATCAGAGATGAGAGAGGGAGAGGAGGTGGCAGAGGGCAGCCTGAAAATGAGTTGAGTGTCGTCAGCGTAGCACTGGAAATGTAAGCAGAAAATGGCAATGCAGTGGGCGAGAGTTGCCAGGTATTGGTTGAAAAGCCAGGGCGAGAGGTTAGACCCCTGAGGAACACCACAGGTAGAGAGGAAGATAGATGAAAGGAAGGACCCAAGTTGGACCTGGGAGGGTCGATCTGAGAGGAAAGAGGTCACCCAGGCCAGAGCCTGATCAGTGATACCCAAGTTTTCACAGAGACGGTTGAGCAGGATGGTATGGTTGACCGTGTCGAAGGCAGAAGAGAGATCGAGGAGGATGAGGACAGAGGGAATGTTAGAGCCAAGGTTGGTGAGCAGATCTTCACGGATGTTTAGGAGAGCAGTTTCCGTGCTTCTGGCAGCTCTGAAGCCAGACTGGTGGTCATGGAGACAGCCAACAGAATTGGAATGAAGGTTAAGCTGAGAGATGGCTAACTTTTCCAGGAGTTTGCCAAGAAAGGGAGTAATGGAAATTGGGTGATAGTTAGCTGGACAAGAAGGATCAGCTGTGGGTTTCTTGAGAAGAGGATGCACAAAGGAGTGCTTCAGAGGGGAGGGGAAGGATCCAGAGGCAAAGGAGTGGTTGCAAAAATCAGCAAGGGCCGGAGCCAGGGTGTCAATGTGGTCCTTGATGGTTTTAGAGGAACAGGGATGAACCTGTTTTGAAGAGGCTTTCATAGATCGGACTTGTCTAGCAACCTTGTCAGGGGTGAAAAGAGGAAAGGATGAGAAGGATGGTGGGAGGGTGGCTAAAGGAGGGTCAGCAAGCACATATGGAGAGGGAAGAGCAGGGGTGTGGGCAGGATGTCCTGGGTTTTTGAAATGAAGTGAGAGGCAAGGGCATTGCAAAGAGCCTGGGAGGCAACAGGAGGGGTAGAGACTGCAGCAGGGTTGGCCAGCTCCTTGCAGATTTTAAAGAGTTTGGCTGAGTTGTTAGATGCTGCAGAGGCACGAGCTTGAATGTGGACTCTCTTCTTGGTGAGGACAGAGAGTCGGTATTGCCTTTGTTGCAGGCGACAGGCCAGTTTGTCAGAGGATGAACAGGAAGTTCTCCATTTCCTCTCAGCTGCCCTACACTTACGTTTAAGTGTAGCTAGGTCAGAGTCATACCAGTCATACCGTCAATGGTACATCTATCCCAGTTCTCAATCATGTCAAAACTCTTGGCGTACATTTAGACTCCAACCTCACAATGAGCAAAAATATCAGCAGTCTTGCTTCAGCTACTGCCTACACTGCTAAACTTATTGCACTTAGTTGTCAATTCCTTACCCCTCAAAATTGTCTCACATTAGCTCGAGCCTTAATACTATCAAAACTCAACTAGTGTAATATTCTATTATTAGGAACCACAAATTCAAACCTCGACAAAATGCAGCTACTACAAAATAAAGCCCTCATGGCTGCCTTTGGACTAAAAAGACAGGACCAGATCTTCCATATCAGGAGAGAGGTGCACTGGCTTCCCATCAAATCCAGAATCCTATTCAAAACTCTCACTACCACCCACAAATGTATCACTAAATTAGCTCCATCATATCTGATAAATACTGTCACTCCAAAAAAGACCACCAGAGCCCTCAGGTCAGGTTCGAGTACCCACCTCTTTGTACCTAGATTTAAGAGCATTAGAGCACGTGAGTCCAGCTTTCCTGCAGCTGCACCAAAATTCTGGAACTCCCTCCCCATGCATATCAGAAACAAGCTTTCCTATCAGTGCTTCAAGAGCCTCACCAAAACCTGGCTTTTCAACAAGTTCTAAATATGAAGTTCGCCAGGTCTTTTAACACCCCCCACTCACCTCCTATACTGTTTTATTCTACCAAGAACCGGGTTGCTTAAATTCGTCATTCCCATCTACGCTATGTATCAAATGTTTGGCCGCACTGTACTCTATCCAGGACCTATCCAAACGGTCAATTGTCAACCCCACTTTGTAACCTCGGGGTTGTTTACCATGTCAATGCTGTACTCATGTACTTTATTTGCATCTTCCTTCCAATGTAACCAGCTAAGCCTATGCCAAGTATTCTGCGCCGTGATACCTCCGGGTTTGGGCGTGTAACAAATGCAATAAATAAAATAAATACATTCTCCTGTCCTTAGTTATTAGATTAGTGGTAGGGTCTTTGGACTTTCACTGACGACTGAAATGCACCTTAGTTTGTTAGGTAGAGACGTCCGATAGTATAGGGAAAGAGTGACATTTATCTTTTTCTTTAAATAAAATAATCACTGAAATGAATGATCAGAGTCTGCATCCTTCTTCTGACCCAACACAACACACACATTGCTCACTACCCAGACTTCCCTCGCACACCTTGACCAGCATCACACATGGATGCCTCCCACATAGGCTGCCCCTACAAACTAACACTGGCCCCATATACACCTTACCCTACTAATCTGCACACACTACCCCACATGTACACTGCCCCATGTGTAAACTGCTCCCACTCCTATACTTCCCCCACACATATACTTCCCCCACACATAAACATGGGCACACACACACACTTCTCCCACACTCAGGAAAAACTGCATCCCCACACACACACTGCGTTCCTACATATACACTGTCCCCTCACACCAATTGACACACACACTTCCCCCACACACTTTTCAAACACACCCTTCCCCCATGCACATGCTCACTGCCTACAGACACAAACACTTACACCACATACCACACTACATTCCCCACATACTGCTACAAAACACGCACTGCCCCCTCACTCATAATCTCACCAACTCACACCACTGACCCCCATGCACCAATTCCACCACTCCCCCCACACTCACACACACAGAGCCTCCACACCAGGCACTATGTCACCCCGACACATCATCACCCAAAGACAATGCCCATGCAAACAAACACACACTGTTCTACCCATATGCTCCCCTCAATGCTGCCCCCACGCATATAGTGCCCTCCACATGCACACAGCCCCGACCCACACTGTCCTCCACACCACTGTCCCGCAATAACACTGTCCTCCACACAAACTAGCAGTACACACACACACAGCCCACTTACAGCACCCACACACCCTAACACTTCCCACATACACACACACTTTCCACACACACCGTTTCCATACACACACTACCCCAAATGCATTGCACACACCAACACAGCACACACATGTAAATAGTTTTTGGGGGAAAAAAATGTTATTTATTGTTTAGTAAATATAAGATTTTTACAATACAGTAGTCCGTTCAAATTTGTCTGGATTAACTTGATTTGACCGTTTCATTTAAGTTTATTGTTTAAATGTTGTTGCAACATCATTACTGGCAAGTCGCTGGTTTCCGTTCAGGAGATTGTTCACAATATGTTCCAGGATTTTTGCTTTGGCAATTTGCCAGCTAATTCTGTCGCCTCCTATGAGCCATGGACATATTTAACAATGTTGTAAGTACATGTTATGTTATGTTACTTTGCATTTATATAGCGACTTATGTACCATTGGTATGATCTCAAGGCGCTGGTAGGTTGAACGCCCTCGGGAACCGTAGTTCAAGTCAATAAAGAGAAGGAGGGAGTCATAAGGTGCGCGTGAGCACCGGATATGTGTGCAGCAGGTGTGGTATTCGTATGATAGCTGCTTCTTAGCGGTAGGTGTGGTGGTTGGGAGATCATGAGTATGGGCCTCATTCCGAGTATGGCGGTAAGGGATAGCGGCCACCGCTAACGAGAGCGGTGGCGGTAATCCCTTACCGCCATACTCCGAGTTCCCTTTGCGCCATGGAGGTTTTAACACCTGCTTTTAGCAGGTGTTAAAAACCATGGCGCTAAGGGACCTTGATGTTAATTACGCCACCGTAATTTACGGTGGCGTAATTAACGCCTTCCCCACTCCCATTATGCCCTATGCGGCAAGAATGGGAATGGGGAAGGGTAAATGGGGATTGGGGAATTACCGCCCCGCCAACCTTGGAATGGGGCGGTAATTCCGCCATCCACCAAGGCGCTGCCGGTCCGGGTACGGCGTCAACCAAGGCGTTAATAGCGCCATTGGTTAGCGCCGTACTCGGAATGAGGCCCTATGTGTTCGTTCTGGCAGGGTGTTATCCAGACCAATTCTGGCTACGTTAGGCCTGAGGAGAACGCCTAGGCTGGCGGGAGTGTAGCCAGCTGTGTTTAATTAGGATGATGGGGGAGTATGAGGCAGGTGTTGGTATGAGAACAGCTATACCGAATGTGTCATAGTATCGCTGTGTTCTAGTTGAGTGGTGGTGTATAGAAGAGAGTAAGCATAGAGATGTGATAAGGTGGTTTAAATTAGGTGGTTGTGATCGAGCGCACTCCAACCGGTCCATGCACTCCAACCGTTCCATGCACTCCAACAATTTCATGCACTCCAACCATTCCATGCACTCCAACTGTTTTTGTACAGTGTCCATTCCATGCCCTGTATCTGCTCCATGCTTTCATCCGTTCCATGTATTCCTTCTCATGCATTTCGTCCGATCTATGCATGTTACGCCCTCATCATCAGTTCCACCCACTTCGTCTGTTCCACCCATTTCATCCGTTCTAACCACCTTATCTGTTCTACAAGCATCATCTGTTTCACCCGCTTCATCCATTCCATCCTCTTCATCCGTCCTGCCCACTTCATCCGTTCCGTTCACTTCATCCGTTCCATCTAGTTCATCATGTCCACTTACTTCATCCGCTCCACACACTTACTTCATCTGCTCCACACACTTACTTCATCCACGCCCCACAATTACTACATCCACCCCGCACTCTTCATCCGCCCCGCACTCTACATCCGCCCCGCACTCTACATCCGCCCCGCACTCTACATCCGCCCTGCACTCTACATCTGCCCTGCACTCTACATCCCCTCCGCACTCTACATCCGCTCCACACTCTACATCCGCTCCGCACTCTACATCCACATTCTACATCCGCTGCGCATTCTACATCCACACCGCACTCTACATCCGCTCAGCACTCTACATCCGCTCCACGCTCTACATCCGCTCTACACTCTACATTCGCTCCCCACACTTCATCCGCTCCACACTCTTATTTATTTATTTATATTTATATAGCGCGCAGACAGCCCAGGGGCATTGTGGCGCTGTTACTGGCAGGAACTTAGTTACAGGGGGTACAGGATTGGTAGCAGTCGTTGGCACATTATGATTGCTACAAACAGATTAGTCATTACAGCTCATGCATCTTTGGTTATTACATTCCAGACAGTTTATTGGCAAACATGGTGTTGCGATGGTCTTCATCCGCTCCATTCACATCATCCGTTCAACCAGCATTATCCGTTCAACCCTTATCATTCGTCGATCCGTCCCATGCACTACATTCATCTCATTTACTTGATTCGTCTATTCCATTTGTTCCGTTTATTCCATGCACTCTGTGCACTGATCCGTAACATGTATTCATCTTTTCCATCCATTCGTCTACTTTATTCCTCTCGTCCACTTCATTCCTCTCGTCCATTTCATTTATTTCATCCATTTCATTAATTTCAACCACATTACTGTTTTGATACAATTTGTTCCTTTCATCCACTTCACTACTTTCATCCACTTTACTCGTTCCATTCAGTTTGTCCGTTTTAATTTACATTAGTGGTTATTAATTTTCGATTTCTCGTTCAGATCATGATGCTGGATTGTTTTTTATGATATAGCAGTTTTGGGCTAAGGTCGTTGAATTCCTGTAATCAAGTTTTAGTTAAGAGTCGATTTTAGGGGAAGAGCCATGTTTTGAGTAATTTGCGGAAAGACATGAGGTCCTCTGTGAGTCGGATGTGGGGTGGGAGTGCGTTCCACAGAGTGGGGGCGAGAGCGGGGAATAATAATCCACCTAACCTGACTGAGTTTGTTTTTGGTATGACTAGGAGGCCGGCACAGCTTGATCTTCGAGTACGTGCAGGAGGATAGGGTTTTAGTTTGTCTTGAAGATATTGAGGTCTGGTTTTATGCATTGCTCGGTGAGAGATGCATAAGGTTTTGAAGGCCACCCTTCGGGCAACCGGAAGCCAGTGCAGAGTTTTGAGGGCTGGGGAGATGTGATCTCTTGGGCCAAGCACTAGTAGCAGTTTGGCTGCAGCATTTTGTGCTCTTTGTAGTTTAGTCAGTTGGTACGCGTGGACTCCGAGGTAGAGGGGGTTAGCATAGTCCAGTCTTGACATAACAATTGATTGGACCGCGGAAAGTCTGTTGGGAAAGGAGAGGTATGGAAAAATGCGCCTAAGAGTTTCAAGGTGGTAGTGGCAGGACTTTGAGATGTTGTTGACTTGGAACAAGAGGGTTGGGTCTGAGTGTAGGGTGCATCCAAGGTTTTTTACTGAATTAGAGGGTGTCAGTTAGTTGCCCATGGCAGATAGCCAGGGTAGCGGGTGTGGAAGAAGTTTGGAGTTGCCACATACCATGATTTCAGTTTTGGAGGGGTTTAGCAAGAGGTGGTTTGTGGTAATCCAGTGATCTATGTCGAGGAAGCAGGAGGCGAGGTCGGGTTGGCAGTTGGGTTTTGAATTCAGGAGTTTTAGAATTAGTTAAGTGTCATCGGCATAGTTGTAGCACAGGATATTGTGCAAACAGATTATTCGTGGGAGGGTGGCCATATAGACGTTAAAAAGGAGGGCTGATAGGCATGCACCTTGTGGAACTCCAGTGTTGACTGGTCGGGCTTGGGAACAATAGGTGGAGAGTACGGTTATTTGGTTCCTATTATTGAGGAAGGATGCTATCCATTTGAGAGTGTTTCCACGGATTCGCAGGGAGTGGAGGCGGTCAAGGAGGATTGAGTGGTTGATTGTGTAAAAGGCGGCGGATAGGTCAAGAAGGATTAGTGTGGCACATCCCGCAGAGTCTGCAGTGTTTTTAAGGTCATCCCAGATTGAGATTAGGGTGGTTTCGGTTCCGTGTCGGGCTCTGAAGCCTGACTTAGCGGGGTCTAGGAGGTTGTTGGCTTCGACAAAGGCATTTAGTTGGGAGTAGAAGGTTCGATCAATGAGTGTGGCAAGGAACCTGGTGTTTGAGATGGGGCGGTAGTTTTTGGGCTCGAGAGGTTTGAGTGAAGGTTTTTTTATAAGAGGTATGACATGAACCGTTTTGAATGCATCGGGAAAAATTTCCGAGGAAAGGGAGTCGTTTATGATGGTTCTTGCATGTTCTCCTGCGCAGGTAGATGCGAACATTTCTTTGAGGGTTGTGGCTGGGCAAGCGTCCAGCGGAGAGCCGGATGGTTTGCGGGCAGAGAGAAGTTCGAGAAATTGCTCGGTTGATATTGGACTGAAGGAGTCGAATGTCGGTTGGGTAGTGGTCGCAGGCAGTGGGATGGCCGGTATGGTGGGTGGATTGCCTGGTAGGTGTAAGAGAGCTATTTTGTTGGTTAGAGCGTTTGTTCTTTCGAGAGCAGTGGTGTAAAAGTGGAGAGAGAGTGAGTCACACAGTGATTGTGAGGGGGTCAAAGGGTGGAGGCACATGATGGTTTGGTGAATTCGGCGATGATTTTGTGAAGTTCTTTGCTGGAGTTTTTACAGTTTAGGATTCGGGAGTTGTAATGGGCTTTTTTTTCTTTCCGGATTTCAGCCTTGTACAGGCGATGGTGCCGGGCCAAGGTGGATCTGCTCAGGGGTGTTTTGTCTTTCCGCCATTTGCGTTCTCGGGATTTATACAGTTGTTTAGTGGTCTTCAGTTCAGGGGGGAACCATCTAGGAAAAAGGCCATGGCGAGCTGATGGTTTGCAAGAGGGGGTGAGCGGTATTAGTGAGGTGTTGAGCCATGAGTCAAAAGCGTTGGAGGTTAGGTGTTCATTGGGCAGGCGGGTAGGGGGAGGAGACTGAAGGAGTGCGTCGGCTAGGTCAGGAAGGATTTTTAGTTTCTTCCAGCATTTGCGTAGATTTGGAGGTTCTGGTTCGGGTAAGAAGAGCGGGTTGGGTGAACGAATGGCGAAAGAAACAATGAAGTGATCGGAGCAGATGATAGGGGGGGGTTTAGATGTATCAGGTTGTGGGAGCTGAAGTTGGCATCAAGTGTGTGTCCTTTATAGTGAGTCGGGCCGTTTATGTGGGTTTGGAAGTTAATCGTGTTTAGGCTGTCAACCAGGGAGTGGGTCATAGTGTTGGTGGGAATGTCAAGCCATATGTTGAAATCTCCATATATATACTGTATTTCCAAACCATATTAGTTTCAAGATGCACAATACTAGAACCCTGTTCTTTAGATACCAGAATCCATGACTTTGATCCAGGTGAGAAAGAGTCTCATTCAGATGTACTATCGACCTATAGACAGAGGGAGGGGGTCATCATTGTGGGAAATCGACCTCCCTCAAAGTTATACTCTATCCCATTCCCAAGGTAAGGTACAGTTTCTAGTACCTCGGCAGTGCTTATTTGAGCTTCCCTCAATTATAGATGCATTGGAAATACAGTACCGAGTACTGCTCTCAGAGTCTTGATAAAAACAGCAGATATCTGAAGATATTTCTATTAGAACAGAGATATGAGGACTATGAAGGACAAAGTCATTATATTACAGCAAATAAATAACATACATAGATAATTCGCCCTTAGAGCAGTGACACGCCATTATATATTATGGCATTACCTTTGTTTGGGTTCAATGCTTGAGCGCCGCAAAATTCTACGCTTTCGATATTTGGTGAATGTGCATACAGGGTTGCAAATGTACAAACACATTTCTAATAGAAATATCCAGAGTTTGGAGGGCTAATGCATCTGAGACACCACTATAGCAAGATGGCAAAATGTTAAATTAATTCACTAGGTCCCTATCAGAATTCTATTTAAAGTAGACTGTCATAAATGAAGGCCGAGATTAAGAAACATCCATTCTCTCGAGAAAACACTAAATCGGCCGTCTCAAAAATGTAATTTAAAAAGAACCAATGCAAATGTGTCCAGTTTCATTTTTTGTTTGGGCTATTGGATGTTTCGACACCTGTAAGTCGAAACTATTGTATTAGAGTACAGAGAGACATGGCAAATGAGAGGCACACACAGCTCATGGGCGTGGGACATGGGGGTATCGAGGGGGACAAATCCCCCACACAATTTTAAGTGGGGGGGATACAATGGCATTCATCCCCCCCCCAGTGTCCCCCATGTGTGTGCGTCTCTGGAGCGCAGCATGTGCAGAGGGGCACTGCAGGGCTCACGCTCACCTCTAGCCGCCCCCCCTCCTTAGGCAGAACTGTTCACTTCACCCCAAATACACCAGGCTGTGACAGGAGTCCGGCTAATGAATAGCAGGGGTGGCTGGGGGATGGGAGGAACTCCACCACGAAATAAATGCTCACGCAGTTTAATTACATGTTTATCTTTTCCCTAAAACTGCTAGTTTGCCTGTTTAGATGACAGCACAGTCCATTACTGTAGCCACTTTGTGCACACAAATTGCCTGTGGGGGGGTACGATCGTGGCATTAGCGGGGCACGAGCGCAGTGTTTAAAATATAAAGCTATTTCTGCTGAGAAAGGAGGAGGGAGGGGGCAAAGCTCCTGCGAGCAGGGATGAGGGATTGTCAGAAAAGAATACACTTTAATGTTTTGCCAATCTAAAATAGAAATTAAAAAGGTGTACCATAAATTCCAAAATAGCTGCATAAAAACCGTGTGCATGCCAACCCTCCTTATCCCATTAGGGAGATGGGGATCCCATCTATTTGTTTGCTTTGCCTTATGGTACTTGCAGTCGTGTATTAATAATGGGAAATTTAAAACTACAAGTCCCAGAAAGAAAAGAAAAGAAAAAATAAACACAACCGGGCGGGTTTCCCCTGAATGACAGTGGTGATGTTTGTATGCATGTGTGTGACCTCTTGAGCCAGTACCTTATTCGAGAATGGGAAAAGTGACATTACAAGTCCCAGAATTCATGGGGAAAAGGAGGAGTGGATCTGCCCCTTCTGCACGTTCTGGGACATGTTTGTGTGCATGTGTCAGACAGACAGAGCCAGTTACATATTTGAGAAAGGGAAAAGCAGCACTGCAAGTCCCAGAATGCAAAGAAAGCAAGCATCGGCAGAGCCAATAGCTTTGGCATTTGTTTAGATATTGTATAACCGTTTGCCAGGCATTGTTAACATATACCCAGCTGCTTGTAGCATTGTCTGGCTGTTGCCATTTTAGTCCCATTATGTCAGTGCTATGTTGAACATGTGCCAATCCTGGTCTTTTGTCAAACAAACTGACCTGCCAAATACCTATCCCATGCCTGCACAAGAACCAAAACGGTTGACTTTTCTTACACTTGTGCTCCAGCAGCTGCAGTGCTATGATGTTTGTCATGCTGGCTATGTGGCAGGACGACGCTCAAACGATGAGGGGCAACCCAAACCCCCCTTTTCCTTACACCGCTGCTTTCCTTCAGCCTACGCCGTCAGACTCCCTTGCTATCTTGCAGGCAGTGCAGTTGTGCGAGTCGGGCAGAGGCATGGCGGTACTCGCTCCCAAAAATCACCACACAACGGTGCAGCTTGTTCTTCCCTTGACTGAAGCAAGTTGGGCTACCAGATATCAAAGCGCTAAGAGGCGTGGACAGTCCATTCTACGTCCCTGGTTACTGAATCTTTGCACTTGCGCAAGTGCCATTTTGCGTGGCACTGGCATTTAGGCAAACATTGCCCTAGTGCAAAAAAAACTTTCAGTGCATGTTACACCAGTGAAAATGTACCCTACTGCTGATACGATCCCTAGTCACACTAGTAAGCACTAGGACACACATTATCCCGGTGTAAAAAGTAAGGCATTGAAATGATAGGTTGTTTGCAATAAGGCACTCTTAGCATTGTACACATATCTTGGGAACACTGCACTTAGGCTGCTGCAAGGTTTCTGTAATTCTGCCCCTGGTTTACTAGGATTCTGCATGAGCTGAACATATGGCAGCCCTCCATCCAGTGTGTACCCGTGGGGAATGCAATGGTGAGCTAATGGGTGTGTTTCGTGTTTAGATATCTGTTTTTGATGCAGTGCCTCTTTCTTGCCTTGTTTCCTCCTGGGGGGTTTCTGACATGGCTTTAGTAGGCGGGAGAGAACCAATCACAACCACTCAATGCACAATCGAGCACTTCCATCTTTGTAATTTTAGAGGGGCAATCTGCGTGTTGTATTCCTCCTTCCTTCCGTATTACAGATTACATCTCCAGCCAAGGAAATCTAGCCGGTCCACAATTCGAAAGCATGCAGTGAACTCTTGTGTGAATGGTCTGCACGTTGTGGCAGCGTGTGTTCCTGTTTAATGGTCGGAAGTGTGCAGGTATCCTATTGCGCCATCTGTTCGTTTTTGTATCATACGTTTGGTCTCCTGATTTTGATCTCCTGAATGTGTACCTTAATGTCTGTGTGACCAGTGGTATTCTTACTTATCGAGTTCTTTGACAAAAAAAAGCAAAGTCCCTAGGTGTCCCCTGTCCCCACAGATTATATGGGTCTCCTACGCCCCTGATACAGCTTGTGGGTGTTTGGTTATTTGCCCACCTATGAACCGCCCATGGCCATGCTGATCCTGATGGTCGTTCCCACCCAGTTCCTGCCCTTCCCTGCCCAAAACATCTCCTCATGGGAACTCGTTGAGCTCACCTTAATCAAGGCTTAGAATCAATCTGTGTGCTTGAGAGCCTGCCAGTGATTTTTCAAAGCAGTCTTCTGAGAGTTAATGGCTTAATTGGAGTTGTAAACCCTCTACTGGTGTAATAAAAATATCATTTAAACAGGTCTGCCATCGGCCACTCGATTTATAAACAGTGTGCCCTTCGCTGAAGTCCTGTTAAAAACAAGCAATGGCAAAGTCAACAGTTTTGGCTTGTATTTACATGTAAGGCATTTGCCAGGCATTGCTATCAAATGCCCAGGTACTCGCTCCATTTTGCACCTGCCACCATCAATGGTCAGTTAATACCAGCACGGCTGTGCCTGGTAGGTGCCTTTCCCATGACTACACAAAATCCCAAACTGTTGGGATTACCAATTCTTGTTTCAAATGCCTACAGTGGAGCCTGAACACACTTCCCCTGAAGTTACCTTATTTTCTGTTCTCTACTGAAGCAATAGCAACATGGCTCTTCATACCCCCAGTGATATGGGTGAGGTTAGGATACTGGCCAGTGACCCCACTGCTTCTTGTACATCTGTCTCCATGTAGGCAAAACCACAAGAAGATCTCAGGGCGAATCTGGGGGGGGGCATGCACACATAGGAAAGCGTTCTACCATGAAGGATGAATACTTTCCTTAAAAACACCATATTCTGTCAAAGTGGATAGTGTGGCGGTCTAGGTCAAAGCCTCAGCTTTTGCATGTGCCTGATTTACAAGTACACGGCAGCCCTAGCAATCATCAGAAATGAAAGACAGGTACTGCAAGGGGATTCTCCTTTCAAAAATTTAGCAATTCAAAAAGGAAGTTAAAATATGGCCCCTGTGAGGTGCAGTTAAACTCTACTGCACACCTTTTCTCTTAATAAAAATCACATTTCATAGACTGCAGCACCACTTTTCTAGTTTATTGAAAGCTTAAGAAAACGTTCTTAAATTAGAAAAGTGGCAGTCTTTTAAGAAATGCTCCCAGTGCCAATGGTTTACATGTTTCTATCAACAAAAGAATATATTTTAGCAGCTTTTGCTGCTGGAAGGCACATCTTCCCTCCAATACTTCCAGCCA
Source organism: Ambystoma mexicanum (assembly GCF_040938575.1). NCBI lineage: Eukaryota > Metazoa > Chordata > Amphibia > Caudata > Ambystomatidae > Ambystoma > Ambystoma mexicanum. Next base: position 776,609,068 of record NC_090933.1, on the reverse strand, counting down.
TCTCGAGTGTTGGTGCAAGGGCCTGATTCTGAGCTCCATGTAAAACAAGAAAAGTGGTATACATACATTATATGGAGAAAACAGAAATCGAGAAAGTAAGACAAGTGTAGTTCCATCACGAAATAGCACTTTTCCTATTTTACATGGAGCTCAGACTCGGGCCCTAAAGTCATGCCGCTACTCCCACCACCTCTCTGCAGTCAGACACTCTTCTGTGTGTTTCCCTAGTTTCTCTGAATGAACCCATTCCCTGCACCGTGAATCATGGCCTTTGTGCTCCACCTACACTCCCCTCGCCAGGCCAGCAACGTGGGGGAGGCGAGGCCTGCTGCACTACGAACATTCTATTGAAGGAATGTAGCAAAAAGTCGTTGGAAAAATGCCCACTGTAAGCCAAGACTTTTAGCCGGCGGATCTATGTAAAACCATCGTTTAAAAAAAAAACTTTACTTTACTTTATTGATTTACATCGCGCAACCACTGACCCAGATATAAATTGATAAAGTTGCCCAGATTCTTCACTCTTTTAAACGTGACAAACCACGTATCTTGTTTCATTTGTGCGCTATTTAACTGTTTAAAAAAATCTTTTTAAGTCGTCAGTTAAAAAATATAAATACACATGACAAGCTGGCTGGTGACGTTATACTACAACGGTGTTTAATTTCGTTGCACTCTATTTGTGTCGTTGTGTTGCTCCTTGTGCAGCTTCCACACCTGTGGTAGCCTAGCACGATCTATTCTGTACCGGCAGCGAAATAACTGGCGTTCATCTTCGAGAGTGGTTTAACATTTACTTCGCCTGACGCCATGCCTTGTTGACAGACGCGCAAATCATTTGGACATTATTAATGCAATACGCAATGTCCAAACGTCTTTTGTTCGTACAAATGCACCATTAAGTTTCTTGAAGAACCTACTACAATTCGCCAAATTACACTTCGTTCCAAGAGAGGCGTTTACACGACTGATTTTATTTAGTATATTAACTCCTCAAGTACACAAACCATTTTTTGTAATCCTTTATGCGGTTCCCGGAATTACGTGACACTTGGACGCTGATTCATGGAAATGTGCGCAGAAATCCCACAAGGGCCCGCGCCACCAAGGACACTGCGCAAGCCTGCACGCAGAATAAAAAATGCACACCCCGCGTATTCACGGCATTTACTGTGCAAAGTGACCATATTCGCAAGTCGCGCCCGGAACACCCCTGACGCGCCCACACGCCAATCAAACAGCCAGAACAGTCACCTTTGCGCGCTCCCTAAGGCCTGAATACACGGACCCTTCGAACAGTGTGTGGGGTCCCACGCAAGCAGGCCTGCATCTCAGGGACCCTGCTCAGGGTCCCCTGTAACTCTTGCCGGCACTCCGACAATATGCAAAATCGCACCTCGGTCTAAACTCAGAAAATCTGCATGTGAACTCCCGTAAACCGTTCCTGCACCCCACTACACTGCACAGGCGCACCCCTAAGTTAGATCAGAACCCTTGTTGCAAAATGCACCCCTAAATCCGATATGCAAACCCACCTCTGCGCTGCAGAGCCTATGCGCAAATGTACTTACTCCTGCCTTTGGATGGCGTAGTGATCGAGGGATTTGCATAGGAATAAAGAGTCGGTGTGGGTGTTTCCACGAATACATGTCATTTGGTGCAAATGTGGGCATGCAAGGGACTGCCTGTGGGCCGTTGTTGTGGCCTGAATGGATGACAGGACGCAGTAGGGTCTCTGACAGTCTTTATTGACTGAGAACAAGGGAGAATGTCTTAAGGCGGACTGGTGGCGCAGGGCGCTTACTCACTGTTAAACTGACCAGGTCCTGTGCTTCCCCAGTTGCTTCACTGTGGAAGGGTTGTGCTCACTGGTGGCACGCCGTAAACTCATAGGGCCCCCATGAAGCCTCCAGTGGCTGTGGCGTTATGCCCTATGAGCTGTAGTGATGGTTCTGGAGTTGATTCTCCTTTTTGTGTAATCAGGAGCAGCGCTCCTGTACGACCGCTCTAGCTGGCAGGGCGCCAACTCTGAAGCGGGAACGTTTTCCCGCGGAGCGTGGGCTCGCGAGATCCCGTGTATCGAGATCTCGCGAGAACACGCTCCCGCGATCACGTGATGTCCCCACACACCTCCTCTGCTGGGAAAAAGGAATGGGAGGTCACTCCATGATGAAGTCCGCATATTTCCCAGGCTTCCTTCTCTCTCTCTGGGGCCTGCCAGGATACGGGTATGTAGCGGGATCGATGAAGTGTCCTTGGGAGGGTGCTGGTGAATCGGGATCTCTTTGTCCAGCTCCTTGCTGTGATCCCCTGGGTGTGGTTAGGAAAAGGGAGCTTGCGAAGTCGTTGCGATGTTGCGGCTCTATGATGTCTCCACTCGGGAGATGATGGTTCTCGTATGGCTCTTGGCAGACCTGATCTCCTCCAGTGTCTCCAGGGGAGTGTACAGTATCATCTTTCCTGCGGTACATGGCTACCCTCTCTAGATTCCATCTCCTGCCATCGCTGGTGCGGATGTGGTTTGTCCCTCTCTCCATGACTTCTATGGGACTGCTGTATCTGGAACCTGTGGTGGTGTCCTTGTGGGGAAGTCGTATCTTCACCAGATCCCCTTTGTTGACTTGTGTGTGTCGAGCGGCTCGGCACAAGTCCCCCTGTGCTTTCATTGCTTCTTTGTTGCGCTGCATACGGCACGTTACGTCAGCCATGTCGACGTCTTCGTCGGCCCTCACTTGCTGAAGCCATGGTGGTACCAGTGAGGATGCCGCCCTTCTCCCCCTCAGCAGATGGAACGGAGAAACACTTGTGACGGCGTTGGGGGTGAGACGGTGAGCCGCTACGGCTTCTTTGACCGTCTTGTATGGGTCTAGGCCCGAGGCGTGGGCCAGTTGCAGCGCCCCTTTGATGAAGCGGTTGGCCCGCTCGACTAGGCCATTTGCCTGTGGGTGGTATAGACTTGCTTTCCGCTGTTTGATGTTGTTAATCTTGAGAAATTTTTCCATTTCCCTGGATACTAGTTGGACTCCGTTGTCCGTGACGAGTTCTTCGGGCAGGCCCTCCCGCTGAAATATGGCGGTGAGAGTTTCAATGACTGTTCCCGTAGTGATGTCCGGGGTGAAGTCAGCTTCCACCCATTTGGAAAAGTAGTCGACCAAGACTATCCCGTATCTGTGCTCAGGGGGCATGTTGTCCAGCGGCCCTATGAAATCCAGCCCCAGTTTTCGCCACACCCCTTTGGGGACTTCGGTGGGCAGCATGGGGGCTTGCCTCACGGCTAGGCGCTTGTCGCTGTTGGAGCATTCGTGGCACCTATCGACCATCTGCCGAACGTCCTGGTCCATACCTGGCCACCAGTATGCGTCGCGTATCCTTCTTCTGGTCATGTTGCACCCTAAGTGGCCCGAGTGTGCTCTGCACAGTATGACTTTACGGATTCCGCTGGGTGGGATGATTTGATCACCTCTGAGAATGAGACCGTTCATGGCGGTAATTTCCTCATTCACCTTCCAGTAGGGACGAAGGCCTTCAGGGATCGCTCTCTCGTTGGGCCATCCATTTCGAACCCAGGTGCTTACGTGCCTTAGAGCGAAGTCCTGCTCGAACTCTTCTTGCCAGTGGCGCTCGCTCATTTCCATGTACTCGACGTTCCTCAGGTCGCCGATGGACGCAACGACACATTCGTCTTCCAGGAATGTGGTGCCGGAGGCGCTTTGGTTGAGGAGCCTGGACATGCAGTCCGCTTGTGCGTTTTTCCAGCCCGCAATGTGTTGTATCTCGTAGGTATACTCTTGGAGCTTCGCGGCGATCCTGGCCAGTCTGGGGGTGGCCGCCTTGGTGCCGCCCGGGCTCAGCATGTGGATTAGCGGCTTGTGATCGGTGATCAACTTGAATCTTGTCCCCATACGTATGATCTGAAGTAGTCGACGGCCCAAGCGCATGCCAACATCTCTTTCTCTACCGTAGAGTAATTCTTCTCGGATGAGGATAATGCCTTGGATGCAAACGCCACAATGTTCTCTGTGTCGCCCTTTTTCTGGGTCAAGGTGGCCCCTAGGCCGTATGCGCTGGCGTCAGTGGTGATGTAGGTGTCCCATTCAGGGTTGTATGGTTTAAGGCACGGCGCGTGTAGAATCCTATTCTTGATTTCGCCGAAAGCCTCATCTTGTTCTGGGCCCCAAGAGTACGCTGCCCCCTTCTTCAGAAGCTCCCTCATGGGAGACGTGGTCTCAGAGAACCTGGGGACGAATTTGGCATAGTACTCAGCTAGGCCTAAGAATGAGCGCAGTTCCTCTTTAGACATCGGCGCCGGCGCCTCAGTAATGGCCTCCATGAGGTTCCTTTTGGGGCTCACCCCATCACTCGAGATGCAGTACCCAAGATACTCTACTTTGTTCACCCCGAAGACACACTTTTCATGGCGTAGGTGAATGCCTTCCTCCTGAAGTCTGCTTAGGACTGACTTGAGCGCCTTGTCATGGGTCTCGCTGTCCTTGGCGTATACCAGAATGTCGTCTTGGAAGAATGAGACATTGGTGAGGCCTTTCAATAGGGAGTTCATCATCCTCTGGAATGCGGATGCTGCGGACGATAACCCGAAAGGCATGCGGGTGTATTGGAAGGTGCCGAAAGGAGTGATGAACGCCGTCAGGGGGCGGGAGGACTTGTGTAGGGGAATCTGGTGATAGGCATCACGCATGTCCAGCTTCGAGAAAATGGCCCCCTCTTTCATCATGAGGACGATCTCATTGATGCTGGGGAGCGGGAAGCTATCCGTGATCACCTCCAAGTTCAGGCTTCTCAGGTCGATGCAGATCCTGAGGTCGTTGCTGGACTTCTTCTTAACTAGTACCACCGGACTCAGCCATTGCGAGGATTCCACGGTTTCAATGGTTCCTTCCTCGACCATCTTCCTCAGGTGAGCGTCCAAAGCTGGTCTTGCGGTGGCAGGTACCGCCCTTACTTTGTGCTTGACTGGGGTGGCGTTGGGTTTCAGTCGAATTTTGTGTACGAAGTTTCTCACTTTTCCCGGTCTCTCGGAGAACAGGTTTGGAAAGATCTCCTTATAGTTTTGCGCTGCTCCTGACGAGATCATGAGCACCTGTTCCGGAGTGCTGGGATCTAGTTTCATGCTGAGTTTGTGTTGGTCATCCCACCCCAGCACGGCTGGACCTTTGGGGGAAAAATACACCTTGGTGGTGGTAGACCTCCCCTTGAAATCGATGCGGGCCTTGATGTAGCCCAACAGGTCGACCGTTGCCCCTCCAAACACGGTGGGTTTTTGCCTGGTGGATCTAATCTCCACTCTTTCTTGTCCCATCATCTCCTTGTACGTGTCAATGGGCAGAATGGTGAGGTCGGATCCCGAATCAGCCATGACGCGCGTTTCCATTCCGTCCACTTTAATGGTGCAGTGGGGCTTTTCTCTCCTGGCATGGGGGGCATTGACCATGACAACCATGGGTCTGTCCAGCAGTTCATCCTCATCGGTGGAGGTGCAGTCACCGTCGACACGGGACACGGTTTTCTCCCGCCACATGCATGCTGGAGCCACGTGGCCAATGCGTCCGCACTTGGAGCATTCTTTATTCCTGGCGGGACAGTCGCGGTCGTTCGCCATGTGCTTGAGACTGGCGCATCTGTAGCATTTCGGTGCCTCCTTTTTCCTGGGACTTTTGTCCTTGGGGCCGTCGCGGGATTGCTTGTCTCTGCGACCTCTCCATTGTAGCGCTGCCATTTCGGGCACAGGCAGGTGACTTCCCGCCTCCTTGCGTCTGCTGGAGGTTTCTTCCTCCGCCCTGGCAATCTGGATGGCTTTATCGAGGGTGACCTCCTTCTCCTGGATGAATTTGTCCTGCACTTTCCTAGAGTTGGTGTGGACGACGAGCATGTCGCAGATGACCTGTTCTGCATTTTCTCCGAAGGCGCACAGAGAAGCGAGTTCCCTCATCCTGGTGATGTAGTCATCCACGGTTTCGCTCCCTTCCTGTTTGCGAGTGTAGAATCTCAACCTATGCAGTACAATATTCTCCTTATTAGTGAACCTCTTCATGATGCGACGCGTGGCTTCTTTGTACACGTCGTCGTCATCGGCGTCTTCGTCGGCCGCCGGTATTTCTTTAAGGCCTGCAAAGATACGCTGACCTTCAACCCCTAGCGCATTCAACAGCATCGCCCTCTTCCTGATGGGGGCATATCGCGTGCCGCCCACCGCTTCCAAGTAGGTGGAAAAAAGGGGTTCCCATTGCATCCACGGAATCGCCGGTGTCCCTGGCAGGGGGAGAAACGCAGGGGGTGGCGTGGCGCCTTGCATGGTGGGTCCGTGGGACTTCAGGTATCCTCGTCGCCAGTTATGTTGTGGCCTGAATGGATGACAGGACGCAGTAGGGTCTCTGACAGTCTTTATTGACTGAGAACAAGGGAGAATGTCTTAAAGCGGACTGGTGGCGCAGGGCGCTTACTCACTGTTAAACTGACCAGGTCCTGTGCTTCCCCAGTTGCTTCACTGTGGAAGGGTTGTGCTCACCGGTGGCACGCCGTAAACTCATAGGGCCCCCATGAAGCCTCCAGTGGCTGTGGCGTTATGCCCTATGAGCTGTAGTGATGGTTCTGGAGTTGATTCTCCTTTTTGTGTAATCAGGAGCAGCGCTCCTGTACGACCGCTCTAGCTGGCAGGGCGCCAACTCTGAAGCGGGAACGTTTTCCCGCGGAGCGTGGGCTCGCGAGATCCCGTGTATCGAGATCTCGCGAGAACACGCTCCCGCGATCACGTGATGTCCCCACAGCCGTCCATCGTAACACCCACTTTTTCGCATGTTCTTCCTCATATTCTGAGGTCTGCCCCTTCCCAACCCTCTGCGCATGACACTCCCACGCTCTGTGTGATGTCTCGCGCAAGGTGCTCAACGGCTCGCACAGACGTTCCGGGCCTGCACAAACTCCTTGCAAGTCCCAAGAAAGTACTGCGCAGTCGACTCCATGAAGTTTGGCGTGCAAGTCCCCTATTGCCCACACAAATCATTTCATGAATCAGGGCCTAAAACGTTTTAAATCAAGCCTACACCAATCCTGTTCCCTTCAGATCGCAAACTGCGATTTTACTGAGAGAAGTTTCTCAGGGACTGATTCACAGAAACGCTTTATAACAGCACAATCCCATAGGAAAACGTTCTGTGAATCAGGCCCAACGCTTCCTGTCCAAGGAAAGAGTCGGGTCTGATGGGTGTCCTGCTCTGCTGCCACGCCTGGGGATGGCACCGTTTGTGGAGCATGGGTTATAAATGATGTAAATTGCATCCTTCAGACGGACTTGAGTGCTGGGAGTTTCAATTTCCGGAAAATGTTTGTGGGTAGTGTCAGTGTAGTGTGTCCTTTTGGGAACTTAGAAATGTAAGGCGATTCCTGAATGTGTTTGGTTATTGCACTGGGAACCACCTTCTTGGCAACGAGCGGGGAGGGAGGGTTCGCTGTTTTAAAAGTCCATGGGTCAGTATGTCTCACGTTCTAGGAATTGATATGGGGGCGGTGGGGTGGAGAAGGGAGTACATCAACCTTTGTACATATCGTTTTTTTTTCTTTGTGGCAAAAAAGTCCCACATCAACACTTTTGTGGCCCCGATGTAAGTAGAACACTTGACATGCACAGCCTTTCAATATGCTGTTTACCATTTCACTGTACTACCCACACCTCCAATCCACCACCTTGTTCAAAAGTTGTGTGCAGCTCAACCTCCCCTCCTCTCCTGTTCACCCACCTAGACTCCTCAAGCCACTCAAACCGCACAGCAACTTGGTCCTATGTAAAAAGGTGCGAAGACCTTGCAAGAGGTACTGTATAAATGAAAAAAGACGGGAAAAACCATAGCACGCATTTAAGTAAAGATATCACAATAAAGCCAGCAGAAACGTATGCCACAACGCACTCAGCTACAAAGCAACTATCACATTACACCAGAGACGTTTTAATGGGACGGCAAAAGGGGCACTTGCCCCGGGCCTCCACCTTGGAGGGGGGCCCCAAAATGCAGCTTGATTGAAAGAATTCAGTTCCCATTAGTCACCAAAATTAAATATCACATGTCAGGATTCTTTATGGTGTGGCTAAGGCTCTAAAGATATTGCCTGCTGTTGTTGGCATGTTCATTCTCCTCTGATCTTTTCATCATGTAATGCTTGCTATGTTCACTGTTGTAAACATAGTTTGTGCGGCACAGCACCTGTAGCATGCACACCTTTCTGTGGGGATTATATTGATCATGTGCAATAGCCAAAGTTGAATTGGATATTGATGAATTTGAGTGTCGCAATGGTTCCCAAAATAGCTCAATGTGTGAAGCACTCATTGCAGAGATTTGTGTTCATATGCGAGATTACAGTACCAAATTCCAGCAAGGCTGACTCAGCCTTTGCAATGTATGCAGTCGATAAGCCTGTATGTATATGTACTTTGAATTTTAGCACACCAGGGGTTAACATCACCAATGTACTTGCACCAGATAGCGTTAGTAATAGAAAGTACCATAGCATCAGTATAGTGAAGGTCTAGAAATTGGTTTGTTCAGATGGGGAGTTGGAAAAGCTAGGCAGGCACCTCCAAATACAAAGTATAAGAACACAATGGTGATTATGTATCCAAATTCCAGACTATGGAACCAAAACGTTCTTGCTTGGATCCTGGCGTTGCCAGTAGATGATACAGTGATCATGGGCACATCTTTTATCACTGACGGTACTGTGCTGTCTTCTATAGAAAGGTTTGTGTTTGGTCATGTGATTTGCATATTTTCCTAGTCAGTCTGTAAAATTGGATTATTCTAGTTCAGGCTAAGAAAAGACGGTGGTAAAGTGCAGAGATTGCAGAGAGGTTTGCGAATCCCAGCTTCACGTTTTAACCAACGTGTGATCCTGGGCATCTAATTTAATCTTGGATTGCTTCACCTGTCAAAATTACCAGTCCCTCAAACTTAAAAATTGTCAGCCCTTCAGAGTGATTTTGTTCTCAGGGCATGATCTTTAAAAAAGACTCAATCATGGTTTCACTGGCAATTTGCAGTGTTGCTTCCTCTATAATAATTGTGAGATTTGATATATTGCACACCACAGCCACTTGTTTATTTGCTCTTTAATGGCAACGATACTTGAAAACCATGTCCCTTTTCTAATCACAGTCGGTTTGGATACGGACAACTGTCGGGTATCTTCATATCGTCATCCACGCTGTATACTATGGTATGTGTAGGTTTCTCCTACTTCCCATTGGTCACCTGTATATATGCATGAGAACTTTTGCATCTGTGAGGCAGTTAATCTGTGTCATTTGTCTATTCTGGTGCATGTGCAACTTTTTCATACGATCTGAGTCCTGCAGTTAAACTCTGTCCGATATAGCTTCTTCGTGGCTGCCAATTAGTGAAATGTTTCCTGTACCTATGCTAGAGCACAAGTACCCATTTCGTAGACTGCTAATGTTGGCCTTGAAATACTACTTGTTTATCATTCTGAATACAACAAGCATGAAGAGGTTAAGGAGACTGAAATGGTGTTTGTCATCCTTTGTTTGATCAACAACATATCAAACTCTTCCTATTTTTGGTTTGGTGTACAGACCCATGGGATACCCTTATAGGGATATGGGATACCCTTATAGCACCCATGGGGGGGTGCAACCCTGTGCCCCTAGTGTATGTTTTTGGGCACCTGTGAGTGGCCCACAGAGCAGGGTATGGGCTGGTGGCAGCTCCATGCTGAATTTGACAGGTGCTCTGAGTATCCTCCATTTTGGAATACCCAGGCCCTGCCATTGGAATCAGTTGATTCCTGATGGGAAACAAGATGGCCCCCGTGGCCTCTTGCTTTCTATTGCCTGTTACCTTGTTTTCCCAAAGCCCTGGGAAGCCCTGACTCTGTCCCTTCCCCCTTACTGGCTGTTGAGTGGAAGTTCCATATATGGTGTTGTTGTGAAGTCCAGGCCAGAATGGCTGGAGTCTTCCCAGTGACTGTATGTTGTGGGTACACCCTGTGGGTGGGAACTGGCTGAATGGAGTGTGTGACCAATATACACTTCTTGTTGTGGCTGTCTGGTTTCTGGTGTGAGAGACAAAGACTGAGACAGCCCTGCCCGAAACTGGTATGAATGCAGTGTGTAGTGTTGAATGGCTGGGTACTTGTCCCAATACACATTTCTTGTTGTGAGTGTCTGAGAGGGACGAGTATGGCCTGAATTCACTGTATGCCTGATTGGCTGACTGACTGCATGAATGTCCTTCTGTATGATTGGCTGCTGAGTGTGACCCAGCAGTGTGGATGAGAGGCAGAATAGTATATCTGGGGACCTCTCACCACTGGAAATTGTTCAGAAGCTGTGTCTACACTCGAAGAGTAACTGGAACTACTGATCCTCGACGCCCAGCTGGAAGAAGAAGAAAAGCTGCTGCATTTGCTTCGACCCCATCCAAAAGCGGTCGAGTTTGTCGAGGACTGATCTGAGAGAGGACCTGGCTAGGCGCCCTCTTCCCGTGCTCCGAAGGACCATCGAGCACCGCTAACCTTCGTCGAAGCCGTCGAAGTCCGTTGACATCGACCAGGGTTCGGAGTATTGCCGTAACCGCTGGAGGCCCGTCGAAGCCGTGTTGCCCAGAAGAGGGGACCGCTTGACGCCGTGCCGCAGACGACCAGAGACGCCCGCTCCTTTGCCTAAGACTGTTGAATCGAAGGACTCCCTTGTCCGCACCGACGACCGCTTTATCCCGCCGGAGAAAGTCGAGGACGCCGAGGAGAATCCGCCAGTGGGTTTCCCGCCAACCATAGACCACAAAGACTTTGACGACTCAATGCCCTTGTTGGGCCACAGTTCTTCAGAAACTCTTTGCGGTCCTGAATTATCCAACGCCAAGGTGCCCTGCACACCTCATCCTCGCAGGACATCGCCGACGAGCACCGCCTGGATCGACACCGTGGTCTCGGCACCCTCGAACTCTTCATCAACGTCATTGATGCCGAGTTCACCTTCTTCGACGCCTCTCAATGATCCGTTCCTCCTGCTTTAAAGGGAGTCACTCAAGAAGGATCCATTGATGCCTCTTCGAAGAACTCTCCTCCACCAGGTACATTGGGAGGGTAGAAACCTTATTGCAGGAAATAAGACTTATAGAACAATATATGGACTGGGCTTGTTATATCTCTTTGTTTTACAGGTTGCCCAGGTGGGGGGGATCTCCACACAGAACTGTGTCCAGGGGTAGGGGCCAGTATTATATCTATTGTTGGTTACCTTTATTAATTGATTTGTGTGACATTTTAACCAGGGTACAGTTGATGCACTTTAATGAAATCTGATAATAATTGTGGTACCACTTTAGAACTGTATATATTTGCCATTGTAGATTTTCTGAGCACAAAGTGAGTTATTGTGATAGTGTACATAACCTTGAATATTAATTATATAAAGACTGTGTTTTCAGTAATACAGTGTGTGGACATTCCTTTGTGGGGGCTTGGGGACTTCACTGTACTTAAGAACCAGCCTGAATCACCTCCTGAGAAGCTAGGCCTTGATTGCTCGTCCATTGCTACCGTAATAGAGAATCTTGGCTGGGGTCCTCTGTGCCTCTCCTCTACCATACAGAGAGCAGAAGTACAGACACCCCCCTCCAGTCTTTACAATGGTGGCAGCGGTGAGATGCTTATGGTTTTAAGAATCAGTGTATAACCGCGCCACTTACAAAATATCTGCACTTTGTTAAATTAAGGTTTAGTTGTGTACAAGATAACTGCATTACAAGCAATGGAGACTATTGCAAATGGTAAATTGACTCGGATGAGCTTAGAGGCCCTCCAGAGTGCTTGTGGAGCCAGGGAGTTAGACTTTGTGGATAAGTCTAGGGCTGAGCTGATAGCTGCCCGGGTGGACTACCAGACTGATAACTCTTGAAGGGGGGGATGCAACCAGTGAGGACTCTGCCCCTGGGGTTTTTGCTGAATCTGTTTTGGGGAATGCCACCATTCCTGCTGCCTCTGTTCTGACCTCCAGCAATTCCTTGGCGCTTGAGTTATTAAGGATGAAATTGGCCTTTGAATACAACAAGTTGGAAATAGATGCTGAGCTTAAGAAGGAGAAGTTGGCTCAACAAGTGGAGCTCAAGCATAGGGATCTTGAACTCGAAAATAAGGACCTTGAACTCAAGAACCAAGACACTGAATGTCAGAGAATCCAGCTAGAGAAAGCTAGAGTGGAGACTTCAGCTAAACCCAGTGAGAGTGTCAGGTCCCCAGCCACCGAGTTTATGAAAGATTTGGTTGGTGTGTTTGTGGAGGGTTCAGATATCCTCCAATGGATTGAAGCATTTGAGATGGCTTGTGCAATTCATGATGTTGACAAGAGAGATTGGGCTAAGTGTTTGTTAAGCAGAGTGCCTCAGACTGGATATGACTGCATTCTGAAACTGAGTGTGGAAGAAAGGGGTCAGTATGATGCATAAAGTCTGCTTTGATTGCCAAGTTTGGCAAGACACCTACCCAATACCTTAAAAGGTTCAGGGAATTTAAGAAAAGAGAGAATGTGTCTTGGGTTGACTGGGTGAGTGCTGCGCACATGAATATGATGGGTTGGATTGATGGTTACAAGGTAAAAACTTGTGTTGAATTGTCCCACCTGTTGTGTTTTGAGCATTTTTCTGAAGCCTGTTCACCAGAGCTGCGTCAGTATGTTGCTGACCAGACCATTTTGGATCCCTTTAAGCTGGCTAGGTTGGCTGACAAGTGGGCCTCCCATCGGGTGTCCCCCAAGGACTCCAGTGGAAAGGACAAGGACAAAGAAAAGGTGAACCCTCAGAAAGCTGAGGAGTCCCAAAAGCAGTCACAGTCGGGTAAACCAAAAGCTTCCTCTCTTAAGACCCAAACATCTAGTAATCTGTGGGTGGGAATAAGAGTAGTGGTCCACCTGTTGCAAAGCAGGCTCCCAGTGGTTCCAGTACCGTAACCCCCATTCCTGGCACCTGTTGGGAATGTGGGGCTCTGGGTCACAGAAGGGGTGACTCCAAGTGTAAAGGTAAGGCACTTGGAGTACAGGCTGTCAGCCTGAGCTACCTTTACCTCATGTCTGAGGTGGAGGCCACGGTCCTCCCCTCCTCTACCGGGATCATCTTCGTGGGGTCCTGTAGAGATTTCCTTAGTGTCCCTTGGGGCCTGGGACCAGTACGCAGAAGTACTGGCGACTATCCCACAGAACACCCTTAGGTTTTTGAGAAGTGTCCTCTTGAATGGCCAGCCTTCTACTGGTTTGAGAGACACTGGGGCAAGCATGACAGTGGTGGCCAGGACCCTGATAAAGCCAGAGGACTATGCAGGTGCTCCACTGAGAACCACCAGGTTAGCTGATGGGCCTCCCAAATTATCGCCTGTAGCCTTAGTCACACTCATAATTGGAGACAAGACAGCAAAGCTTCCTGTCCTGGTTCAGCACAACGTCCCTGTTAACATTCTGTTAGGTAATGATCTAGTGGAGTTAGGGTTGATATCGGATGGTCTCCCCCTGACTCCCCCTGACTGCTGCTGCCATCACTAGGTCACAGGTGACACAGGGTCTGGCTGTGAGACAGGTACCTGAGCCAAAGGAGAGGCCTAAGGCAACAAGAAGGAAGAACAGGAAGGCCACTTCTGTGCAGGAGGCTCCTTCTCTTCCTGCTGTTCCTACAGCACCCATTGGGATCCATGCTCCGGACGGGCTGGGTCCAGTGGAAAACCCCAACTCAACTCCTGAGGGAGAAGAGACAGAAGACTCTCCTGTGGGAGAAGTTTTCAGACCGGAGGATCATCCCGACCTTCAATGCTTGTTAGTTGAAGGGGAACCCTCCCGGGCAGACTTCTGTAAGGGACAGAGAGAGTGCCACTCTCTGGAGGGTCTGAGGAAACAGGCCCTGTCCCAGGCACAAGGAGAAGTGCCTAGGACATTCCGGATTTATCGGGAGGGTGAGCTCCTTGTTAGTGAGCCCACTAAGCCTGAACCTGGTGCCCGCAAGAGGTTGGTGGTACCCCAGGTATACAGGCCCTTCCTGCTGCAGTTGGCGCATGAGGCACCCTTAGCTGGTCATCTTGGTGTAGGCTCTCTGCTCATTTCTACTGGCCTCAGATGGGAGTGGAAGTGGAGTCCCCCTGCAGGACCTGCCCAACTTGTCAGTTGTCTGGCAAGACTGGAGGCAGTGTCATTGCCCCACTGCAGCCATTGCCAGTGGTTGGCACACCATTTGAGAGGGTGGGCATCGACATTGTCGGTCCCCATGACCCTCCCACTTCAGGTGGACATCGGTTCATCCTGGTCCTGGTTGATCATGCCACCAGGTACCCTGAAGCTATACCCCTTTGGACTGTTACTGCCAAGGTGGTTGCCAGGGCTCTCCTGGGCATTTTCACCCAAGTTGGATTCCCTAAGGAGGTTGTCTCAGACAGAGGGTCCAACTTCATGTCGAGTTACATGAAAACCATGTGGAAAGAGTGCGGAGTAACCTACAAGTTCTCCACCTCTTACCATCCCCAGACCAATGGTCTGGTTGAGATGTTTAATAAAACTCTCAAGGGCATGCTAGACATGTTGGAAGAGCCCCTAAGGAGGAAATGGGATCTCCTCCTGCCATGCCTGCTGTTTGCTTACAGAGAGGTACCTCAAGAGGGTGTCGGTTTCAGCCCCTTTGAGTTACTCTTTGGACATCCCGTGAGGGGGGCCCCTTGCCTTGATCAGAGAAGGTTTAGAGGCCACCCCTCCAGGTCCCACCAAGCAAGTGGGGGACTATGTGTTAGGCCTCAGACGGAGGATGGCACTGATGATGGGTCAAGCAACAGCAAATCTCAAGGACAGCCAGAAATTGAATAAATACTGGCATGACCTTAAAGCCTTGCAAGTGGATTGGACTCCGGGACAGGAAATCCTTGTGATGGAGCCTACCAAGCCTAGAGCTTTGGCAGAAAAGTGGACTGGACCCTTCAGGATCATCTCCAAGATGGGCGAAGTCAATTATCTGGTTGACGGGGGGGCGTGGCTTGATGGCTACGTGAGAGGACGTTCCTTGGAGGAGCTCCCGATGATCCGATCCTGATCCTGGGAAAAAGTGATGGTTTTTGGCGGACTTTCGAGCCCACAGTGCATCTAAAGGCATATGAAAGTAGGGGGCACACGGTGCGTGCCCTCCCCAACGGCGAGACTGCATATTCACGGAACTAGACCCCGAAGAAGGTGGCGGTCGTGCAAAGGAAGGGGAGCACCCAAGATGGCCGCCTGTGGACAAAGGGCCATAAAAGGTCCGACGAGCTGAGGAAGACAAGGTTGGTCGGAACGTGGGCGAGCCCAACCAGATAGACGGGTCCCATGCGCCTCGGGCTGAAAGCAATTACATAAGGGTGAGCCCCCACTGCAGAGGCCATGGGTCGTGGCGGGCTAGCAGAGTGAACCCAGGTTCAGCAAAACCTCGCTGTGAAGGGGCCGGCGAGCGAACCCCGCGAGGATACAGCTGGGCGCGTGGGCCCAATCGACGCAACAGGATGTCCTCCAAGGTGGTACGACCCGGGATCAAACAGCCTACGATGGAGACCTATGCTAGGTCGCCCTCGGGCGCGGAAGGGGGCAAGAGCAAAGAAACCCCTGCGGCGACGACGGACCCACCGGGTACCATCCAGGAGGTGCTGGCAGCAATTGCTGACCTGAAGGTGGCCTGGGAGACGAAGCTGGGCCTGGCCATGAAAGAGTTGCAAGAGGGCCTAAACCTCAAGATAGGAGCGGTCCGAGAAGAAGTGAACCTGTTGCGCCAGGATGTGCAAACGATCACGGAGCGCACTGGGGAACTGGAGAAGGAGTTGGCCCCGACCGTGGAGGCGTGCAATACACACGCCAAGGAACTTCATGCCCTCGTGCAACGAGTGGGCAATTTGGAGGACAGAGCAGAGCAGGCGGAGGGGCGCGCCAGGCGCAATAACATTCGCATAGTGGGGGTACCGGAGGGAATGGAAGGATCGAACCCCACGGATTTCGTTGAAACCATGCTTTTGCAGGAGATTACAGGCGGAGAGTTGACCCAGGGGTTCGCGGTCGAAAGGGCGCACAGGGCCCTGACCAGGAGACCGGCCCCAGGAGCCCCCCGCGGCCGTTGATTGCAAAGATCTTGAACTATCGTGACCGCGAGAAGATTCTCGAATTTTTCCGGAAAGGGGGCACGATAGAAAGGGGGTCAGCGAATATAACAGCGTATCCAGATTACACGTTGCTTGTACAACGGAGTCGAATGAACTTTGGAACGGTGAAGAGGAGGCTCAGAGAGGCAGGCCACTGCTACATGTTGCTTTACCCAGCCAGGTTAAAGGTGATTCATAAGAACAGATCCCTCTTCTTTGAGACGCCGAGCAACGCGATGGAATGGCTGGATATGCAAGGTCGACCTCAGGAATCGGATGCCCAGACAGAAGCGGATGGAGATAAGTAGCACGCTGCAGAGGCACCCGTGAGGCCATAGCTATGACATTGGGACTAGAATATAGTTTGATATTGTGCTTGTGTGGGGGAAGTCACGGCATCTGCCGGCGGGTCCTGTTGAATTCACTTCTCCTAAATAGATGACTGGGAGCTCCTGGGGAGCAACCTCTGCACCCGATAGTAGTACACTTAGTTAGGTCACTGTTAGATTGGTGACACCCCGCAGGGTCCTTGTTCTTGGTCACGAGACGGGTCCAGACGTGGGTAGGCCTGAGATCCAGGGATGGAGCTGGGCTATTGTTGGGGGTTGGTGCGGAGGAGGGGGGGGAAGTTGTGTGCAGTGGTGTGAGGTTGGGGAAGGAGGAGGGAGGCACGGTTCGTTAACAGAAGGGAAAGAGCCAGGAAACGACCCTACATGGGGAACATTATGGGGAGGGATGGGACGGAGATAGACCGACCAGATGGCATTGGGTAATCTCAGAATTGTGACCTGGAATGTACGGGGCCTCAACAGCTACCTTAAACGTAACAAAGTGATGATGTATTTAAAGAGGATGCGCGTAGACATAGCCCTGCTGCAAGAGACCCACCTCACTAGGGAAAGGCTGGAGGTGGTCGGGAGGAAATGGAAGGGCACCGTTGTGGGGGCGGCGTACTCAGCGTATGCCAGAGGGGTTGTCACTTGGGTGGCGCCCCACGTGCCGTTTCGAGTGCTTGATTCTACGGTGGACCCGGAGGGTAGAATGGTGGTGGTAACGGGTCTCTTGGAAAACAGAGAAGTACACATCATAAATTTGTACGCCCCCAATAACGATACAGCGGCTTACTTTAGGACCCTCTATGGTAAACCTGGCCCCCTGGCGGGGGGTACGGTAGTGTGGGGGGGGGACTTTAACTGTACCATAGACCCCAGTATGGATAGGTCCAAGGGCAGGGCAGGAAAAACGGCACCCGCGGCTAAAGCGCTGAGTACCCTACTGAGAGGCCTAGAGGATGCGTAGAGAAGGCTGCATCCCACGGATAGACAGTACTCACACTACACAGCGCCACATGATTTGTACACAAGGTTAGACTACATGTTTGTAACAGCCGGGATAGTGAGAGAAATAGAAGGAGCAGAATACAAAGCCTGAGTGTTGTCGGGCCACTCGCCCTTGGTGGTAGACTGGAGACGCCAGCCCCCACGACCGCAGATCCCTACATGGAGACTTAGGACCGAGGCTCTGCAGGATGTGGGGTTTGGGGAGGGCCTGAGGGACGCCATTGAAGAATATTTTGATACAAATACGGGAAGCGTAAGCTCTGTGGGCACATTGTGGGAAGCGTTTAAGGTGGTGGTGCGTGGGGTAGCTATTTCCCAAGTTAGGCGGCTACAGGGGGGGGTCGAAAGGGAGCTCTGGGAGGCGGAAAGGGAGCTAGAGGAGCTCACGCGTTGCGTGAGCACCGCTCATGATAGCAGAGGCAAAGTAGAGGAGCTACAGTTGTCCTCCAGTGCACTCTGGGATAGACTGTGCAGACTCAGATACAGGAAATATACGGAGAGGATACACGCAGGGGGCGACAAGCCGGGCAGATTGCTGACTTGACTGAATAAGAGTGAGACCCCCCGCTAGGTGATTAGTGAGATTCAGGGCCAAGGAGGTAGCATATGCAACACCCAGAAAGAGGTAAATGAGGAATTCCTTAAGTTTTACAGACACTTGTATGAGGACACGGGGGAGGATATGGGCAAAGACATACTAGACACATTTGGGGACATTGAGCTGCCCACCTTAGATGATCTTGAACGTTCTGAGTTGGACGCACCCGTCACCTCGGATGAGCTGGAGGTAGTGATTCGGAACTTGCCCACTTGCAAGGCGCCGGGTGCGGATGGGCTGCCCAGCGAGTTCTATAAAACATACCAGCAAGAGTTGCTCCAGCCACTGCTTGCCACTTTCAACGAGGCCTATGAGAAGGGAGAACTCCCGTTGTCCCTCCGTGAGGCTGTAATCATCCCACTCCTGAAACCAGGCAAGCCAGCCGTGGAGCGCGGGTCTTACAGACCGTTGTCCATGCTCAACCAGGACAGCAAAATACTCACGGCGGTGCTGGCTAATAGACTGAAGAGGGTGATTAACAAACTGATACACCCAGATCAGACGGGATATGTTCCGGGTAGGAACATCACCGATAACCACCGGAGGCTACACCATGTCATAGACCAAACTGAGGAGGACACGGGCGAGCTGGCTATAGTGTCGTTAGACGCTGTCAAGGCCTTCGACTCGGTACGATGGCCCTGGCTGAAAGCGGTCCTGAAGGGGTACGGAGTGGGACCCGGATACCTCAGATGGGTACAGTTGTTTTACAGCACCCCGATGGCGAGGGTCAAGACAGGGTCCACGGTCTCAGATTCTTGGCAACTGGGCAGAGGGACCAGACAGGGATGTCCCTGGTCACCTATGCTATATATACTGGCATTGGAGCCGCTGGCGATATGCCTGCGACAACAATATGGGGAGGTGGGCGTAAACACGGCCAGTGGAGAGCATCTGATATCATTAGATGCGGATGATATGCTCCTTTATTTGCGCTACCCAGAAGAAAACCTACAGTACCTCCTAGAGGTGATAGAACAGTACGCCATCCTCTCCGGAATATCGGTGAACCCTGGAAAGTCCAGCCTGTTCCCTTTGGGTAGATATAGGAATGTCCCGGTGCAGAGGCTGCCTGTTCTGCCAATACCATGGCAGCCCATAAACATTTACCACAAGATCGAGACAGAACACAAGTACAACACGGAAAAGGCGATAAAGGGGATTAAGAACAGTATGGTATTTTGGTCCAGATTGCCTCTGACCATGATGGGGAGGGCGGCCTTGCTCAATATGGTGGTCCTGCCTAGACTCTTGCACTTCTTTATAAACGTCCTGTTTCTGATACCCAGGAGCCTATTCACGAAACTTCACAACGTGTGTAGGGGTTTTGTGTGGGGCAGCGCTAGGAATAGGGTGGTTCTGTGGAAGCTCCAGAACCCGTGTGACAGGGGTGGATAGGCCTGCCTAACTTCGAACTCTATTACCTGGCGGGGCAGCTGCAGTACGTGGCCCGGTGGCTCTCGACTGAAGACTCGGCGGAAGCCAGGCTCCTGCGCGAAGATACAGCCCCATACTTTCTGATGGAAGTGGTGTGGTTGGGCAGAGATAAACTGGTGGGCAAGGGGCGGCTACTGAGGTTGGGCTGGGAGATCTGGCACAGGACATGGAAGATTGGGGGGGACTCGGAACCATACTCCCAGCAGGCCCCTTTGGCGGCTCTGTGTGGGAGCGACTCTCAACTACTTGAATCGGTCCGCAGATACTGGGAACAGGTAGGCCTAGCCACCCTCTGGGACATATGGCAGGAAGGGGAGGCGGTCGACTTTCAGCGGCTGCAGGAAGAGACGGGAGTACATGGTGACCAATATATAACCTACACTAGGCTGGTGAAAAAGACTAGAGAAAGATGGCCGGAGACAGTGCTCGCGGAGGATCCAGATGCCTCCCTGGAAACCATGTATGACGTATCGGAGGGCGGGCACGAAATATCGAGGATATATGGGCTCCTGCGAGGAAGGGCAGGGAAGGAGTTGCTCCAATTGAGACAAGATTGGGAGGAGGAGGTGGGAGGACCCATGACGGATGGGCAGTGGGAACGGGCCCAGAGGTACCATAAAAAGGTGTCCCGTAACGCAAGATTCCAACAGCTTCAATTGTATGTTACCCACAGGGCTTATTTAACCCCTGGGAAGATTGCAAAGTTTGGGGGATCAGCTATGCAGCAATGCCCCAGGTGTGGGGAGGTGAACGCGGGACTGCTACACATGTTTTGGGCTTGCCCGGAGGTGCATAGATTTTGGAACGAGGTCAAGACGAAACTGGCTGGCGGGGTGGTGGTGCTGGATGTGGAATCGGCCTGGTCATGCATGCTTGGACTTTTCCCTAGACCCCGGCATTTGAAACACATAAGCAAGATGAAGGATCTGGCCTATGTCTTGGCCAAACGTAGGATCGCCATGGGCTGGAAGGCGGCCCACAGACCTAGGGTGGAGTTATGGTGGACATACCTCTTGAGGTGGGTGGAAGCTGAATCCGTACTCTGGTTTGAAGCGGTCACCAGGGGGGGGCGAAGAAGAAGTAGGGCCCTTGCTGGCCTGGCGGCAATTGGTGGCTTCGTTGGCAAACCCTCACCAGGGTGACAACGAAACAGAGGACCCGGTTGATGGCTGTCTGGGTAGTGTGCCACCCAGTGATGTTCCCGTAAACAACATGTGAGAACCGGCTCTAGTTTAAAGGGGGAGGAGGGAGTTGGGGAGTTTGAAAATGTGTTGGAATATGATGCTTTCTATGTTTTGAAACAGTTGTAGTGTGTTTGTTTGACCTTAAAAAATAAAATAAAAATATTTATTTTAAAAAAATTATCTGGTTGACATGGGTGTCCTGGGGTAGCCCCTCAGGTATTCCATGTTAACAGGCTCAAGCCTTTCCACAGGCAAGCAGAAGTCACACGTCTCTTACTAGCTTCAGAGCAAGAAGAGGATGAGAGTGAGCCCCTTCCTGATTTGCTGCATAGCAACCCTCAGGATGGCTCAGTGGAGGGAGTACATCTCTTTCCCGGTCTGACGACAGAGCAGCAGAAGGCCTGCAGGACTTTGCTCCGGCAGTATGCCTCTCTGTTCTCACTGACACCAGGCCTTACACCTTGGTGTAGGCACGAAATTGACACTGGTGACAGTGTGCCTGTCAAAAGCAGGTGCTACCGTATGTCAGATACTGTTAAGAACCACATCCAGGCTGAGGTCGCCAAGATGTTGGATCTGGGTGTTATTGAACCCTCATCCAGTCCCTGGTCCAGTCCCGTGGTCCTTGTCCCCAAGGCAAGTTCCCAGGCAGGTACAAAGGATTGGAGGTTCTGTGTGGACTACAGAGGAGTCAATGCCGTCACCAAAACTGACGCACACCCATTGCCCAGGGCTGATGAGCTCGTGGACACCATAGGTGCTGCCAAATTTGTAAGCACCTTTGACCTTACCTCAGGCTATTGGCAAATAGCTCTGACGGACCATGCCAAGGAAAAGACAACATTCTCAACACCTGAGGGACTGTACCAGTTTAGGGTCATGCCTTTTGGGTTGAAGAATGCCCTGCCACCTTCCAGAGATTGGTCAATCATGCGCTCAGTGGGCTAGAGGCCTTTTGTGTGGCCTACTTAGACGACATTTCCGTCTACAGTTCCACCTAGGAAGAGCATTTGATACATCCGGATAAGGTGTTGCAGGCCTTGAAAAGGGCTAACCTCACGATCAAGGCCACCAAGTGCCAGATAGCTCAGGGGAAATTCACGTATCTTGGTCATGAGGTAGGAGGGGAACAAATCCAACCTCTCCCCAGTAAAGTGCAGGATGTACGGGACTGGGAGACTCCCACTACTCAAACCCAGGTGAGAGCCTTTTTGGGTCTCACCTGGTATTATTGCAATTTCATGGCAGACTATGGAACCATAGCTGCACCACTGACAGCTCTGACTTCACCCAAACAACCTAGTAAGGTTAATTGGACTGAAGACTGTCAGAGGGCCTTTGATGGCTTAAAAGGAAGTCGGTGTAGGGTACCTGTGTTGTGTGCGCCTGACTACAGCAAACCCTTTATCCTCCAGATGGATGCCTGCGACACCGGAATTGGAGCTGTCTTGTCCCAGTTAGATGACAGAGGGAGGGAACATCCGATCATCTTCATCAGTAGACAACTCAAGGGTAGAGAACTTAGGTGGGCTACTGTTGAAAAGGAGTGTTTCAGTATAGTTTGGAGCCTTAGGCGTTTTAGGCCCTACCTTACGGGGTCTAACTTCAAAGTCCAAACCGAACATAAGCCCCTGAAGTGGCTTATGCAGATGAAGGGTGAAAATCCGAAACTGCTCAGGTGGTCCATTAGCCTGCAAGGGCTAGACTTCACTATCGATCATTGACCAGGGAAGAGTCATAATAATGCAGGTGGCCTTTCCAGAAGGTATGTTGACCATCTGGATGGGGGTGTCTATCCAGTGGGAGATTAGGCACCCTAACCTCAGTCTGGGGGGGCACCTGTGATGCTGGAAATGAATTGGAGGGACAGGGCCTCCCTATCCTTGTCCTGTAGTCCTTTTTCATTTGTGTCCTGTATTGTTTTCTGCCCAGGAGTCCATTGGGACTCCTGGCAGTGCAGCCCTTCCTATTTTTGGTTTGGTTTACAGACCCATGGGATACCCTTATAGCACCCATGGGTGGGGGTGCAACCCTGTGCCCCTAGTGTTTGTTTTTGAGCACCTGTGTGTGGCCCACAGAGCAGGGTATGGGCTGGTGGCAGCTCCATGCTGAATTTGACAGGTGCTCTGAGTATCCTCCATTTTGGGATACCCAGGCCCTGCCATTGGAATCAGTGGATTCCCGATAGGAAACAAGATGGCCCCTGTGGCCTCTTGCATTCTATTGCCTGTTACCTTGTTTTACCAAAGTCCTGGGAAGCCCTGACTCTGTCCCTTCCCACTGACTAGCTGTTGGGTGGAAGTTCCCTATATGGTGTTGTTGTGAAGTCCAGGGCAGGCTGGCTGGCACCTTCCCAGTGACTGTACGTTGTGGGTACACCCTGTGGGTGGGACCTGGCTGAATGGAGTGTGTGACCAATATGCACTTCTTGTTGTGGCTGTCTGGTTTCTGGTATGAGAGACAAAGACTGAGACAGCCCTGCCCGAAACTGGTATGAATGCAGTGTGTAGTGTTGAATGGCTGGGTACTTGTCCCAATACACATTTCTTGTTGTGAGTGTCTGAGAGGGACGAGTATGGCCTGAATTCACTGTATGCCTGATTGGCTGACTGACTGCATGAATGTCCTTCTGTATGATTGGCTGCTGAGTGCGACCCAGCAGTGTGGATGAGGGGCAGAATAGTATATCTGGGGACCTCTCACCACTGGAAATTGTTCAGAAGCTGTGTCTACACTTGAAGAGTAGCTGGAACTGCTGATCCTCGACGCCCAGCTGGAAGAAGAAGAACTGCTGCTGCATTTGCTTCGACCCGATCCAAAAGCTGTCGAGTTCGTCGAGGACTGATCCGAGAGAGGACATGGCTAGGCACCCTCTTCCCATGCTCTGAGGGATCATCGAGCACCGCTAACCTTCACCGAAGCTCCCTGGAAGTCAGACCCTCGAAAGGCTGCCGACCGGAGACAGGGACCGTCGAGGAGAATGAAGTGAAACACCCGGACATCGATGCCGTCGAAGTACATTACCGTCGACCAGGGTTCGGAGTATCGCCGTAACCGCTGGAGGCCCATCGAAGCCGTGTTGCCCAGAAGAGGGGACTGCTTGACGCTGTGCCGCCGACGACCGGAGCCGCCCGCTCCTTTGCCTAAGACTGTTGAATCGAAGGACTCCCTTGTCCGCACCGACAACCGCTTCATCCCTCCGGAGAAAGTCGAGGACGCTGACGCACCAAGGAGAATCCGGGGGTGGTTTCCCGCCACCCAACGACCACAAAGACTTTGACGACTCGACGCCCTTATTGGGCCACAGTTCTTCAGAAACGGTTTGCGGTCCTGAACTATCCAACACCGAGGTGCCCTGCACACCTCGTTCTCGCAGGACGTCGCCGACAAGCACCGCCTGGATCGACGCTGTGGTCTCGGCACCCTCAAACTCTTCATCAACGCTGTTGACGCAGAGTTCACCTTCTTCTACGCCTCCCGACGATCCGTGGCTCCTGCTTTAAAGGGAGTCACCCAAGAAGGATCCATCGACGCCCCTTCAAAGAACTCTGCTCCACCAGGTACATTGGGGGGGTAGAAACATTATCGCAGGAAATAAGACTTATAGAACAATATATGGACTGGGCTTGTTATAGCTCTTTGTTTTACAGGTTACCCAGATGGGGGAATCTCCACACAGAACTGTGTCCAGGGGTAGGGGCCAGTATTTGCCAATTGTTCTAACCAACTGCTTTCCTCCTATGTCTATTGTTGGTTACCTTTATTAATTGATTTGTGTGACATTTTAACCAGGGTACAGTTGATGCACTTTAATGAAATCTGATAATAATTGTGGTACCACTTTAGAACTGTATATATTTGCCATTGTAGATTTTCTGAGCACAAAGTGAGTTATTGTGATAGTATACATAACATTGAATATTAATTAATAAAGACTGTGTTTTCAGTAATACATTGTGTGGACATTCCATTCCTTTGTGGGGGCTTGGGGACTACACTGTACTTAAGAACCAGCTTGCATCACCTCCTGAGAAGCTAGGCCTTGATTGCTTGTCCATTGCTACCGTAATAGAGAATCTTGGCTGGGGTCCTCTGTGCCTCTCCTCTACCATATAGAGAGCAGAAGTACAGACACCCCCTGCAGTCTTTACAGTGTGCAACATGATATTCTATATCCCTTAATTCCTTTAGCCCGGCGGAGGGGGGCCCTCAAAGATGTCCATGCCCCGGGCCCCAAAAGTGCTTAAGATGGCCCTGCATTACACCACAGTATGCAAGGCTCATGGTGCGGTTATTATCTCCATTTGGGGAATGGTTGACGTGTGATGCAGCCAACGACACAAAGTGCCAAGAAAGCCCAGAGGCCACTGGACGCTGAAACAAGTAAGACCCTCAGGGGGAATAGCAGAAACTCATTAACCAAGGCTGAGAAAACAAACGCAGAAGTCACTGGGGGCTGAACAAAGCACAAACCCACAGGGGAATAGGAAAAAAACCTAACCAGGTTCGAGAAAACCGATAGGCCAGTGGGGGCAGATGAGAGAAAGACCCAAAACGGGCAGAGCAGAAATAAGTTATGGCTACAAGAGCCCATGGCCCACCCGGCGTGGCGAAGACAGACAACCCCGAAGAAGATACGAGGAATCAGATATTGCTCGGCTGAGTAGGCCCCAAGCCTATTTGAGACGGCAGATCAAGCAAAAGCTCTGCATCCAGATACTAAACTTTGGTACTATTTTTGGACAGCCAGACCTATCCAGGTCAAGGAAGTACATCCCCGAAGAAGGAATACTGTGATGAATCAACTTCCAGGGCACCGGTGGTCCAGGGATGAATATCGGTTTCTAAACCATCAATCAGCCCGACACCTCAAGTACACCAGAAGGGATCCGAAAACATTGGAATACAATAAATTATAAGAACTCCTTGTCCAATTTTGGTAACGCGGACAGAACGGCAGGCTTATCTCCACAAGGTCGTGGATCGTTGGTTAGTTGCAACACAGCTGAAATAAAATTATTACCCAATGATAAAAGGGACTGTCCAGTCAAGGTTGTATACAAATATCTACTTTATTATTACTACAACAGACAGTTCTAGCACACTACAATTACAACCCACACTGTAAAGGAACACAGAGGACAGACAGTTTCACATTGGAAAGGGATGCACTGTGGATACTGACAGGAGGGTAGTTGGTAAAGTAATCAGTCTTATAGTTCAAGATTATTTGGTTTCAACACCAAAGGGGCAAAGGGTCGTAGCTGTCTCTAGGGGCCTTCGAAGAAAGAACGGGGGGCAGAACCACAATATACCTGGTGCTGAAGACGTTCTTGGTACTCGACAGCGTCGAGGCGGTTCCGGCTCGCTTTGCAGCCCGTGAGACAGAGTTAGTAGCGGGAGACAGCTGCTTGTACCAGACGGCAGGCCATTCAGCAAGCTATGGCCCATGCGCGTGTTCCCCAGTGCTCCGATTCCCCTCTGGTCCCTGCTGTACTTATCTGTAATGACCGAGGGGCTGGAATGAAGATTCCTTGGGGCGTAAACCCTCATGTAGATCCCCATGACCAGTTCAGGTTGCGACTTGTCAGGTTGGATTCTCAAGCACGAGCCCTGTGCTCTTTTCTTTGCGTATACGGGCGAACGTGACACTCCCAACGTGGCCTGCAAAATGTAGTTCCTGGCCCGAGGGCTGCTGGGAAATGTGGTCCGTAGCGCATTTCTCCTGCAAAGTGGGCAGAAAAGCCTTTTATAAGGCTTAAATGTATTTCGTTGCCCTTTCTTCAAGTGTTTATTTTGCCTGGAGATTTTAAAGGAGCTCCTTGAGGTCACCCCCAAACCCAGACCACATGCATTCAAGCTCTGTGCCCTGACAATGACAGAGGAGGGCCGCACTGGTAGCTGTGTCCATCCAGAGTACATGACTCTTTTTCTGCTGTGCGGTGAGCTTGGAAAATATGTGCGGGAATGGTCTACATATTTTCCAGAGGTTGATCTCCCATCATTTATTCCTTTAAATAATCAAAAAGCCCAGGCGAGCACACTGTGCGGATGGTCGAAGTCCTATTGGAATGGAAATTTGTCAGAACTCCCTCCCTCCCTCCAGAAATGTAACAAAACAAACATTGACAGGTAAATGACAATACATATAACCATTCACATTGCGTTTCGGGCTCCCCCTCTGGATCGCCTCTTTCAGAGGCAGATGGTATGACCACCCTTGCATCTCCCAGTCCTTCCCCAACATCTTTTTCCAGCATACAGTTTCTATGTTCTCCCTGAATAGTCCCCTCCCTGCAACGGGCTGGCTGGGGAATCTGCTGATCTGTTAAGGAGGTAGCTCTGATAGGGGCCCCATATGCCCCTAGGTTTAGCATTAATAAGCAATGTACCTCTGTAATCTACCTCCAAATCTTAACAGTATACAATGTCTTGCATCCAATTGTGTGTATGTGGTGGGTGACCTGGCTTTGACCCACACCAACGTGACCATACGTTTGGCTAGTACAAGTTGCAACCTCGCTAGACATCTTGAATACCTCAGAACCTCCTTTGTGTAACCCAGAAGAGCAACCAAGGGGGAGGTCACTATGGGCTCACCGACTAATTCCTGCACTGTCTGCAAGACCGCCAACCAAAAAGTCACTCTCCGGACACACTCCCACGGCAGGTGCAGAAAGGTGGCCGGTACCTGCGTACACTGCGCACACGCGTCCGAGATATCGTGATATAATTTGTATGGTTCAGGTGTCTGAATTGTAGCAATTTAAAATGACTGTTAAAAGAAACATGCTTAGTCTGTGAACAGCAATATCACCACACCTCGTATGATATCGGGTTTCCCAGTGCCCCTCTCACCTAAGGTGCACATCCACCGCCCAACACGCAGTCTTCTCTAGTATTTTGTGTAGAGGTGTGCACTCAATCAACCCCCACCCTCTGCGGTCATGATCTGGTGCAATAACTGCATGGTGCACGGCTGGCTTGGGAACTTGTCGAGAAGCCCCTTTACCATATTCCTGATCCTGAAACGTAAACAGTCCCAATCTGCCCATGCATTGCACATACAGGTTTTCACCAGTCAAGGAGACTCACAGCATGTGAGTAATGGGTAACATGGGAGAATAGAGCGGAGTCTTGTCTATTTTATGCATTAATTTCACCCAGGCCAGACACGTGCAGTTCACCACATTCACTACCCTGGCCTAAGCAGGGCCTTCAGTATAACCGACATAAGGAGCGACACAGCTGCTATTGCCCTCTCTATCTGGACGCGAGGCCTATCAGAGCTAGGGCAGTACCAGCGTGACAGGAACTGCTCCTGAGCCAGGAATGATAACATTCAAAATCTGAAAGGGACAACCCCAACCCTGGCTAGCAGGGCCACCAGATTATCCCAGCCAATTCTCACAGGCTTGCCTGCCCAGATAAAGGCTGTAATGATGCATTTAAATCTCTTAAAAAAGATTACATGGGGCACAATGGGAACATTTTGGAATGTATAGAGGAACATCGGAAGCAGGGCCATCTTAACAAGAGCTATTTTCTCATACAGCGACAGCGGTAGATTCTTGCACTTAAGAACTGCCTCTTCTGCGCTCACCAGAGCTTTACTGTAATTTTCCTGCCTGAGGACCTCTGGATCCCTGACTAGTTCCACGCCTAGATATCTAGTTTGAGCGACTGCCATGGAAACCCTAACCTGTCCGGGAATTCCAGGGCCAGCTCAGGTAAGGGAAAAATAACCAATTTCCACGCATTGATCTTTAGCCCAGAGAAGTGGCCACACTCGAGGGCAAAGGCCATGACTGGCACAAAACTAGTTTCTGTCTTTTAAATGAAAAGAGCCATGTCATCCGCATAGAGTGAGACCATCAGCTTACGTGTTATAATGTATTCAACTATGCATGCAGCGCTCTCTGAACAATGCTGCCAGTGGCTCAATATTCAGCGCAAACAGCAAAGGAGAAAGGGGGCACCTCTGCCTCGTACGTCTGCCCAGGGGTATTGTCAGATAGTGTGAGGGTGTAGAAGAAGGAGACTGACAAGGAGGGGTCATTCTTGTGGGCTACAGACATTTACTGAATCAATAAATAAACCAATCTCTCCCTACTTCTTAGGGGCTTGCCCTGCCTCAACCTAGGAAATATTCAGGGAGTTGTCAGAATGTCCATCAGAAACCAACTAATCTAGTCCTAACACTATGAACAGAAGTCTTTAACTAAAGTGAAGTTTGTGTTTTCTTCACTAGGAGAATGACTCCCTTCTCCTGGTTTCTTGCTTCCATTTTATAGTCGAAGTAACTCCTTCAATGTTCCATCACAAAGGACCAGGGAAATGACTCCCTTCTGCTGGTCCTTCTATAAAAGTTCTCCAAAGTGGTCTTTAAGCACTGCTGCAGAAAACTTGGATTTGTCTCTTTAACTCGTTCCAGGAAGAAGAAAAACAGCATTATTTGCCTTCCATTTACCACTCTGATGAGGGAGATGGCTCATGTTTCCCTCTACCTGGGCAGCATTATTGGGTAGACCACTGCAATGAGGAAGATAACTTCCAACATTGTCTGCTTTGTCAGCGGTATTGGGTTTGTAACTGCCCAGGGGGAGATGACTCCTGATACTATCGGCTTGGGCAGTGGTGTTTGGCTGACCACTGGGATGCGTGAAATGACTTCAGAAATGCTCTGCTTGGGCAGGGGTGTTTGGCTGACAACTGCAACGAGGGTGATGACTCTCAATGGATTCTGCTTGAACAGTGGTATTAATTTGGCTACTGCGACGAGGGGGATGACTCCCCATACACTCTGTTTGGGCAATAGTCTTTGGCTTACCACTGCAATGAGGACTATAATGCCTGATGCGCTCGGGCTTCGTGGTTTGGCTTCCTGTCTTCCCGCCATTCCTGTTACCGGGTTCTCTGTTGGGACACGGCTTCGGTTCTTCCCGGCTTTGCTGATTCCTTCCTCTGTGATATTCAACACCTGCACAGCTCAGCGGCAGGCTCCACCTGGTGGTCTTGGCACTGTTTACCACCTTTCTGTGGTCACACCAGCACACCGATTGCTTATTCCTTCTGGTGAGTCGGCTCCCAGGCGGCTCCTGGGACGTTGTAGCAGCCTGTGCATGGAGGAAGAGCTTCTCTGTGTCTCTGGCAGTCCTGGTTTGAATCTCCCGGGCAGGACTTGCGTGTTGCTGGCTTCCGCAATGAGAGCTCTCTAGTCAGTTCTTGCTTACTACTTTATATTGTTGACTCTGCCCTCGCGTAACATCACCACCATCTTGGAAAGCCTCATTGGCTCTTTTCATGCCTCCAGTGAGCCACCTCGTTGCACTACTTGGCTGGTTTTTCAAATGGCTTCTCATGCTCTTCTTCATCCCAGTATGTTCTACATTTGTCACAGTCATGGCTTTGCAATAACACATTTCCAATATAAATGGTGTGAGAAAAGGGTGACCATGATGGTAGCGGGTACTGTGACAGGGTTTTCCCCAGGCTTTTCCCTAGGTGGATGTATTTATCCCAAGAAGGGGAGTCCCTCCCTGTGAGGTCATCCCACATATCAGCACCACTAGGGGGACTATTGGGTAGTTGGTAGTGGCCTCACCTCCCTAACCCCATAGGAAAGGGACCCCCTCTGGGGAGAAGTGACGAGACCTGGTGAATCATCACAAACCCTTCCCCGAATGGTTTCGGCTTACCCATCTCCCTCTAATGGAAATCGAGAAAGTCAACATTTCCCTGTTCCATGCTCAACGTTGAAACAAAAAGGTTGAAGGTCTAATAACCAGCACATTATCCCAGGTGTGTATCCTTGTCAGAGGAGAATAGGCCGCCACTTATTCAAATTTACTACCGGTTAGATAATAATATTGTAAAATATCCTATGACCCATTTGATGGCAAGGGCCTCCAGTTCAATGCTGGCATAGTTCTTCTCTCGGGGGAAAAATCTTTCTACTTATATTAAAACTGGATGTTCCACGCCATCATATTCCTGGGAAAGTACACCCCCAAACCGACCCTGGATGCATCAGACTGTAGTGTAAATTCATTGTTGAATTTAGGGACCTTCTACACTGGCTCACTTCAGAGATTTGTGTTTTAAAGTGTCAAAGCTGGCCTGATCTTCTTTCTGCCAATGCAGCATTTGGGGCCATGCAGTTTTTAACTTATCGGTTAAACAGGATATTATAGCTGAATAGTTGGGGATAAATCTTCTATATCCTGTGAACCCCAAAATGGCCAAAAGATCTTTCTTCGTTTTCTGGGAGGCGTCTCCTGAAAAGCCTTCACCTTTTCAAGTTGGGGTTGTCCCAGGCCATTCCCCACAAATAACCCTAAGTACTTCACAGCTGACTGCGCCAACTGGCATTTATTTGGGTTGGCGGTCAAACCAGCTTGTCTAAGGGCTTGTGTGACTTCATATAAATGGACAAAACGAAACCGGTTGTTGCCAAACGGTGGCTCTATAATGCACTCCTTGGAGGATGTATAGTCCCAGAGAATTCAGTGGTCTTGATTATGGAGCACCCAGACTGGGTGGGTCCAAAGCAGACCAGTACAGTAAATAATTTGATGAATTAGCAGTTTAGCAAATCATATTTCGGATGATATTTAACAGATCAGAAGTCATTTTACCAATTGACATTCAATAATACTGTTCAAGTAGCTGAACAATTCAAGGAAGATAGCGTGTCATCAATTTTCGTGAATAAAAAGAATCTTTTTTACAGTCAAAATAGAAAAATGATAGTACATTTCAAACACTTCTGTAAATATATTTCCAGTGTTCATCACACAAATTGTTTAGAATGGATCAAAACACAAAAACATTTATCAGGTAAAAACTTGTGTTTACAACATTTGCACAAATGTATAGTGTCCTAAAGCGGCTGAATCCTAAACATGTCCAAAAAGGCTCCTCTTAGATTTTAGAATTTCCAACAAGTTTCAGAATCTTAAAGATCTATCATCAGGGCTGGCGAGCTATTTGTTCCTATGTGGTGTAGCTTACTCTGCTTGTAGACATCTAAAGGGTTACAAGTAGAACAGCTGAGTAGAAACTGCTCTATTGGGTAGTGCATAAAAAGTTGCATATACATAGTTTGTGGTACTATCCTTCAAACCCTTCCGGTTGTGGGTGAGGCAGAGTCCTACCTATTAGAGAAAAAATCTCTGTATAAGTCTCACTATTTTAGCAAAAAGTATACTGTTATATCATATTAGTGTGTGTAAGGCCCCAGAAGGGTAAGAAGAAAACTCACCCAGCTGTGATGGTAGAAGCAGCAGCAGCCAGGTAATGTCAACAGTACGGTCAGAGAAGCACTGTGTTCTCTGGTGAGAATAAAGAAAAGATACAGATTTAAGTCGAAGAGATATTCACAAAAGAGGAATTATGTAACTCTTAAGAGGTAGAGTGAAAGAATTTGCCTAAAGGTCTCAAGAGAGGAAAATGTCCCCTTTAGCGTGGAAAGGGTGTCCATATTAAACTGATAATAGTCTATAGGAGCATTTGTCAGACTGCAACACAGTGCTCGTATGTCTGCGTTGCTTATTTTAGAAAAATTGCTTATTTTAAAATTTGCATGCCAAGCTACCCGTGAAATGGCCTGAATACGGTGCAGGCGGTATGATTGAAAAAGCATATAGCATAGATATTCATGATTCCCATAAGGGGAATATATGCAACTCTCAACTTCCCAAGAGGTAAAGTCAAAGGATTAACCTAAAGGCTTCAAGTCAATGTCCCCATTAGCGTGATAACGGTGTCTGTATTACCTTGCAATTACGGGTGTACTGTACCTTGAATGGGTCTATGTTAGTATCTGACTGGCTGCAATGGCAGTTCAGTGCTCGTATGTCTGTGTTTCTTATGTAAACAAACTTCACAAGGTCTGGCCTGCAAATGATGTGGGCATGACCATAAGGGCATGTAAAATGCTGTTAGTATTGTAAAGCGCTTACCTTGTGGACACAGAGAGGGATCGGAGCCAACCATCTGTGAGACGCGCGGCCCGATCCCTCTCTGTGTATATGGTCGTCATGCCACCCTCGCACATGCAAGTTCGTGCCACGTTGCACGACCACCATCTTTATGTGGGACACAGTGTCCATTGTCATGAGGAGAGGGAAAATAAAGTATGCACGCAAGTTAGGCTATACCAAGGGTAAGTAATCAATTGTGTTGGCCATTTATAAGCAACATAATTAAAAAGGGATGGGAAATCAAAAATCAAATAATTCAAAAAATTCAAAAAGTTCACAAAAATCACTGTAAGAATTTCAGGGTGAGGGTTCAAATGGCAGAAACTTGTTCTGCTGGATGCCCTGCCTCTGCGATGCAAATAAAATGCATTGAGAGATTATAGCCCAATGTGTAATGGGTGACACGGAGGTCACCCAAGTGTTTAGTTTCAACACTGATCCACCGTATGTATCTACTCCTGTGGGACAGCGTCCTCTAATAGACTAAGGGCCTCATTACGAGATGGGTGGTAGCCATGGAGCTGATAGCTCCATGGCTGCCTCCTATACCGTGCCCGTGTCCGGTCTCGTTCAATGGGGACTTACCGGTGTAGTCCGACCCTGGCGGGACCGGTAAGTCTCTATTGAACAGACCATTCCCCATTCCCATTTGAGCCCCCATAGGGCTCAATGGAAAGGGGAGGGCGCTAATAACGGGCTCGCCACTTGCAAGCTTGTTATTAGCGCCCTGGTCCCTTAGCGGGACCCGTAAGGGACATGTGGTCAGACCACACGTTCTTTACGGTCCCCGCCAAAGGACCTTGGAATAGGACGGTAAGGGATTACCGGCACCGGTCTCCTTACCAGTGCCCGGTATCCCTTACCGCCCACCGTGTAATGACCCCCTAAGTATCTAACATCTGTGAATGCACTCGAGAATTAAATTCACAACTCAAACCAGCGAATCAGTAATCAACTTCCTGGACGTCGAAATTTATAGCAAGGGCCAGAATTTGGAAACCACAATCTTCACTAAAACCACCGACAGAAATAGCCTCCTACTAGAGACTAGTTTTCACCCTCAAAGAACCATTGACAGTGTACCATTGAGTCAATTTCTCTGCTACAGAAGGAACATCTCTGAGACAATGAATATGAGCGCCAATCTACGTTGCTGCAGATGAAATTCAGAGAGAGGGGCTACAACCCCACAATAATCTCGGGTATTGCAGAAAAAGTAAGATCAACCAACAGAGAAACACTCTTAACACCCAAGCCTCCCAAAAGGGGTGAACCTCTTGTCTATCTGACCACACACTCCAACCACAGTCACAGAATTAAAAAGATAATACAAAGGAACTGGCCTATGCTCCAAATGGACCCCCACCTACAGTGAGCAGGGATTTCAACTGTACCCACACGTAAAACTCAAAGGGGACATTACCCTGTCAGAACTGTCAGCATTGTGGGAACATAATACTAGGCAACAATATAACACATCCACACTCGGGTAAACCTATTTGGCTCAAACATTTGTGTACTTTTGATTCTACCAATGTAAATTGTGGACTCAAATGCCCATGTGGTTACTACTCTGTGAGTATGACAACGAAAAAGGCTAAAACGAGGTGGACAGAGCACAAGTCAAACATCTGCACCAAATATTTTAAATCACATGTAGCCATGCACTTTGTTAAGGCTAGACGTACTGTTGATCAATTAAACTGTGTGATTCTGGAACAGATAAAACTAGGTAACAGAGGAGGAGACATCCAAAAAACGATTGTTACAAAGGGAGATTCTATGGGTTGATCTTCTTAACTCACTCAGCCCGAGAGGCATGGACTGCGACTTTGATCTAATGTGTTTTGTATAAAGAAATGTGATTTTGATTTGATTGTATGTGCTTGTATAAGATTCACAAGAACTGGTGAGTTAGGCTTTGTCGATTGATAGGTCTGGTTTAGAGTTACTCGAAGTGGACATTAGATTGTGAGTGGGTACTTCCCATGAGGAGCGAAGCTGAGTTACAAACTTTCTTTCAAATGATTATGCTTCTATGAATATGGGATTTGCTACTTATTAAGACTGGTGTGTACAGACTGTGAGCGGACTAATACACGAGAGACTACTTAACTTGCTGCTTTCTATAGTTAGCATTTAGATTCCAGGTGTCCCCTCGAGAGTGGGGGATGGAGATCATATCCTTGGACACTGATCTTTGTACCGATTATGTAACACTAGGGGGGGCAGGCTATGGTGAATGCCCTATAGCCGTATTCTACACAACTCATTGACCCAAAGCAGGAGTGGGGCACCCCGCGGAACTCACACCGCAACCATGCCTTTTTGCCTGCCCACTGATCTTCACTTTTGACATTTTACTTTCTCTGTCTAGTGTTTACTTAACATTAGACCTTAATGAGTTTCTGACCGACAGCAGGAGTGGGGCACCCTGCAGAACCTATTCTACGACATTACCCCACGGCCTACTCATCATTATCTTATATTATCCTACCGGGTTGCAATTTGTAATCAGATGTTACATACTTATTCTTTTAGATGACGCTGACCCACAGGAGTACATACATACGGTGGGTCAGTGTTGAAACAAAACACTCTGGTGACCCCTGTGTCACCCATTACACATTGGGCTATAATCTCTCAATGCATTTTATTTGCATTGCAGAGGCGGGGCATCCAGCAGAACAAGTGTCTGCCATTTGAACCCTCACATTGAAATTCTTGAGTTTTTTTGAACTTTTTGAATTTTTTGAATTTTTCGATTTCTTCATTTTCCCATTCCTTTGTAATTATGTTGCTTATAAATGGCCAACACAATTGATTACTTACCCTTGGTATAGCCTAACGTGTGTGTATATGCTATTTTCCCTCTCCTCACGACAATGGACACCATGTGCCACACCAAGATGGTAGTCGTGCAACGTGGCACTGACGTGCACGCGCGCGGGTTCCTTGACGACCATATACACAGAGAGGGATCGAGCCACACGTCTCACAGACGGTCGGCTCCGATCCCTCGCTGTGTCCCTAAGGTAAGCGCTTTACAATACTAACAGCATTTTAAATGCCCTTATGATCATTCCCGCATCATATGCAGGCCAGACCTTGCAAAGTTTGTTTACATAAGAAACGCAGAAATACGAGCACTGAAATGCCATTGCAGCCAGTCAGATGCTCACATAGACCCGTTCAAGGTACAGCACGCCCGTAATTGCAAGGCTAATAAAGACACACAGGCCGATTCATGGAATAAATGTGCGCCGAAAATCCCGGCGCAGAGGGGCCAATACGTGCGCTGCGCCGAAAATTAGCGAAAAGCGCAGGGAAACCAGCGCACGTCGATTCATGGAAGTCCGTGCGCAAGAAAAGCAGAGGACGTGCGCTGAAAAAGCGCGCGGCGCAGGCCGGCGCACAGGTCAACCAACGTCGTGCGCCACGGCCACTGCGCTATCACTCCGAGCGCAGCGCACAGCTCTAAAGTAGGCGGAACACAGGGCGGGACACTCGGAATGGGGAATAAAATGGGGCACAACACTCGGAATGGGGAAGAATGTGGGCGGCACGGGGAAAGTTTAGGAGGCAAGTGCGCGGAACGCCCACACGCTCGCATACAACACGTATTCATGGAATAGAATAGGGCAAAAAAGCGCACGCTCAAAGCAGCGCACAGACACAAACAGGCACAAACACGACCGCCACAAGAAAGCAGGCGGTAGCGTCTCTGCGCCTGCAAGAAATGTGCGCTAAAAGGTGCGCCAACAAATAGCACCTATATACAGACATGATCAATGTCCAATACTGTGGGCCTCCAGGACAAATGACGTACAAAGGGGTACCCACAAACACAGACACGCGCTGAGAGAAAAAATAAATGTGTGCGCGTATACCGGGGTGCGCGGGAAGTTGCACACGCGATATGGCCGGGTACGTGGATTTCAGGGGTGCGCGGGAAGTTCCACACGCGATTAGTCAGGGTACGTGGATTGCAGGGGTGCGCGGGAAGTTCCACACGCGATATGGCCGGGTACGTGGATTTCAGGGGTGCGCGGGATGTTCCACACGCGATTAGTCAGGGTACGTGGATTGCAGGGGTGCGCGGGAAGTTCCACACGCGATATGGGCGGGTACGTGGATTTCAGGGGTGCGCGGGAAGTTCCACACGCGATTAGTCAGGGTACGTGGATTGCAGGGGTGCGCGGGAAGTTCCACACGCGATATGGCCGGGTACGTGGATTTCAGGGGTGCGCGGGAAGTTCCACACGCCATTAGTCAGGGTACGTGGATTGCAGGGGTGCGCGGGAAGTTGCACACGCGATATGGCCGGGTACGTGGATTTCAGGGGTGCGCGGGAAGTTCCACACGCGATATGGCCAGGTACGTGGATTTCAGGGGTGCGCGGGAAGTTCCACACGCGATATGGCAGGGTACGTGGATTGCAGGGGTGCGCGGGAAGTTCCACACGCGATATGGCCGGCTACGTGGATTTCAGGGGGGCGCGGGAAGTTCCACACGCGATATGGCCGGGTACGTGGATTTCAGGGGTGCGCGGGAAGTTCCACACGCGATATGGCAGGGTACGTGGATATCAGGGGTGCGCGGGAAGTTCCACACGCGAATAGTCAGGGTACGTGGATTTCATGGGTGCGCGGGAAGTTCCACACGCGATATGGCCGGGTACGGGGATTTCAGGGGTGCGCGGGAAGTTCCACACGCGATTAGTCAGGGTACGTGGATTGCAGGGGTGCGCGGGAAGTTCCACACGCGATATGGCCGGGTACGTGGATTTCAGGGGTGCGCGGGAAGTTCCACACGCGATTAGTCAGGGTACGTGGATTGCAGGGGTGCGCGGGAAGTTCCACACGCGATATGGCCGGGTACGTGGATTTCAGGGGTGCGCGGGAAGTTCCACACGCGATTAGTCAGGGTACGTGGATTGCAGGGGTGCGCGGGAAGTTGCACACGCGATATGGCCGGGTACGTGGATTTCAGGGGTGCGCGGGAAGTTCCACACGCGATATGGCCGGGTACGTGGATTTCAGGGGTGCGCGGGAAGTTCCACACGCGATATGGCAGGGTACGTGGATTGCAGGGGTGCGCGGGAAGTTCCACACGCGATATGGCCGGCTACGTGGATTTCAGGGGTGCGCGGGAAGTTCCACACGCGATATGGCCGGGTACGTGGATTTCAGGGGTGCGCGGGAAGTTCCACATGCGATATGGCAGGGTACGTGGATATCAGGGGTGCGCGGGAAGTTCCACACGCGAATAGTCAGGGTACGTGGATTACATGGGTGCGCGGGAAGTTCCACACGCGATATGGCCGGGTACGTGGATTTCAGGGGTGCGCGGGAAGTTCCACACGCGAATTGGCTGTGTGCTCCCAGGCATTACCTGTACACCCTCCACGGCCCCTGCAGGCAGCACACACCACAGGGAACTACCCTGCACACCTGCTCATGTCTCCCACCACCCCCACCCCCCATCCACCAGGGACACCCTCCACCAGGCCCCCACCCATGTCTCCCACCACCCCCACCCCCCATCCACCAGGGACACCCTCCACCAGGCCCCCACCCATGTCTCCCACCACCCCCACCCCCAGCACTGTGGGGAACCTGCCAGCAGGCCCCCACCCATGTCCAACCCATGTCTCCCACCACCCCCACCCCCCATCCACCAGGGGCACCCTCCACCAGGCCCCCACCCATGTCTCCCACCACCCCCACCCCCCATCCACCAGGGACACCCTCCACCAGGCCCCCACCCATGTCTCCCACCACCCCCACCCCCCATCCACCAGGGACACCCTCCACCAGGCCCCCACCCATGTCTCCCACCACCCCCACCCCCCACCCCCCAGGGACACCCTCCACCAGGCCCCCACCCATGTCTCCCACCACCCCCACCCCCACCCCCCAGGGGCACCCTCCACCAGGCCCCCACCCATGTCTCCCACCACCCCCACCCCCCATCCACCAGGGACACCCTCCACCAGGCCCCCACCCATGTCTCCCACCACCCCCACCCCCAGCACTCTGGGGAACCTGCCAGCAGGCCCCCACCCATGTCCAACCCATGTCTCCCACCACCCCCACCCCCCATCCACCAGGGACACCCTCCACCAGGCCCCCACCCATGTCTCCCACCACCCCCACCCCCCATCCACCAGGGACACCCTCCACCAGGCCCCCACCCATGTCTCCCACCACCCCCACCCCCCACCCCACAGGGGCACCCTCCACCAGGCCCCCACCCATGTCTCCCACCACCCCCACCCCCCATCCACCAGGGACACCCTCCACCAGGCCCCCACCCATGTCTCCCACCACCCCCACCCCCCACCCCACAGGGGCACCCTCCACCAGGCCCCCACCCATGTCTCCCACCACCCCCACCCCCCATCTACCAGGGACACCCTCCACCAGGCCCCCACCCATGTCTCCCACCACCCCCACCCCCAGCACTGTGGGGAACCTGCCAGCAGGCCCCCACCCATGTCCAATCCATGTCTCCCACCACCCCCTCCCCCCATCCACCAGGGGCACCCTCCACCAGGCCCCCACCCATGTCTCCCACCACCCCCACCCCCCATCCACCAGGGACACCCTCCACCAGGCCCCCACCCATGTCTCCCACCACCCCCAGCCCCCATCCACCAGGGACACCCTCCACCAGGCCCCCACCCATGTCTCCCACCACCCCCACCCCCCACCCCCCAGGGACACCCTCCACCAGGCCCCCACCCATGTCTCCCACCACCCCCACCCCCCACCCCCCAGGGGCACCCTCCACCAGGCCCCCACCCATGTCTCCCACCACCCCCACCCCCCATCCACCAGGGACACCCTCCACCAGGCCCCCACCCATGTCTCCCACCACCCCCAGCACTGTGGGGAACCTGCCAGCAGGCCCCCACCCATGTCCCCCTGGCCCCAGGTCCTGACGATACACAATCATGGCAGTAATGGCCAGCATACCCAGCACAAACAACCAGGCAAGGATTGCATGCACCCACATAGTGAATGCAATCACATGACACAACCCCAAAGGCAAGTATGCAAAAGAACACATGTCCGTCACACACACATACACAATGGGTGCAAGTGAATGTCAAAACCCATATCATGACATGTAAGAAACCAAAGAGAAAATAACACAAGTGTAAGATAATATAAAAATGTATTAAAAACAAAAATTAAGTAAACTAATAAAACATACAACTATGTGGCAAAGTAAATAAAAGGTCCATGTCCGAGAACAAAAATGATAAACCAAAAAACAAAGGATTAAAAAATCAATAGAATGTGTCCAAAGCAAAACCATGTAGTAGGAAATCAAAGAAAAACCATTACGTCATGGTGTAAACAATAAGAAAATAAAAAAATGTATCTCCCAAAAAATAACAATATATACAGGAATGTTCCAGGGTCCATGAGCCCAACACCACAAATGAAACCTAATACTAACTAATAAAAAAAATATGTACAAAAAAGTGGCCATTGTCCGAGCGGTCCAAAATAATAAAAATAAATAAAGGAAACCTAGCACTAACTAACTAAAAAACTATATACAAAGGCAGCGGGCTAGTCCTGCGGCTCACTTGGTGATGCTGGCCAGGGCATCCTCGAACTCCATGTCAATGTCCTGGAGGCGGGACTCTGTCCTGGCCCCGAGGTCTCGCAGGGACAACCCCATGTGCTCACCAAAATCCCTGCGAGCCTCCTCGAGGCACTCAGCCCGCCTCAATGCCCGACGCATGGAGATCTCCGCCCTGGCCATGGCGAGCCGCTCCTCTTCCGCCCGCTGCCGCTCCGCACCTATCCGCTGGCCAAACTCCTCCCACACGGAACACACCGCCATGCCAGGGTTGCCCTGCCCTCCGGCCGATGCCTGCCCCTCTGATCTTGATGGCCCTGAGCCATGATGCCTCCCACGTCGAGCCCGCTGCTGCCTCCGACGCCACTGCCTCTGCCAGCACGACGGCATCCAGGCTGATGGTAACCACCGACGCCGTCGTGCACGTGCCCTGCCCGATGATGCCGGCACATCTTCCATCTGCTGGGGTCCACTTGCTGTGTTGTCCACCCCTGCTGGACC
Organism: Ambystoma mexicanum; assembly: GCF_040938575.1. Lineage (NCBI taxonomy): Eukaryota > Metazoa > Chordata > Amphibia > Caudata > Ambystomatidae > Ambystoma > Ambystoma mexicanum. Next base: position 776,568,273 of record NC_090933.1, on the reverse strand, counting down.
TCCGACTCCCAACTGTGGCAGGGATGGGATCCCCACCGAGCTGGCTGCATTGGTCGGGGCAGGTCCACAGGGGGCCATGGTGGCATCTGGGCCGGAAGACGGCAAGGAGAACGACCGGTGGATAGCCTGCACAGAGGAGGAGAGGGCCGTCAGATTGGCCAACACATGCAGGAACCCCCCGAACATGGCCGATCCCAATTGGGCCACGTCGGCACGGTGCACTTCGTGATGACGTGCGTGCTCCTCCCGGGAAGCACGCACGTCATCACGAATCACAGCCGTGCGCATCGTGACCCCAATCAGGACCTGCTCCACGCGGCCAGGGGTTCCCACGGCCGCAGGTGGAGGGGAGTCAGTTGACATGGACATCCCCTCTACCTGCGGACGGGCCTGGGACGGGGCATCCCTGCTGGTGCATGGTGGTGCACTCACAGGGTCAGGGACAGCGACATGCACAGGCACCTCCACGGTGACCTGTGCTGCCTCCTGCCCCTGGCCCTGGACTGCACCACTTGCACCAGCAGGGATGCTCCCACCAGGCCCCATGTGTGCACCAGTGTCGGCCTCCTCCTCCTCTGTGCAAACCACCAACCTGGATGGCTCCTCACCGTCTCCCGCCGTAGCAGGCCCCTGTGGGGGCTCACCCACCCCTTCCGCTGCAGCCGTGGGGGCATCCCCGCCGCCTTGCTCCAGAGCGATGTCTCCGCCCTCTTCTTCACTAGCCGCTGCGTAGAGGGAGACAAAGGACACAAGCATCAGGCTACTGTAAAATGGTCCCCTAGACAGGAAGCAATAGCAGATGAGCACCCCTGTCAAAGTACACTTCCATCATGTCCCTCCACAACACATGGGTCAGTCCAGGCAAAACACACACAGTAACAGGCATGGTGCATGCCATGCACATTTCCATGCATGTCCAATTGACTCTTGAAACATTCAATGATATGTAACTCACATGCATCATGGCTCATGCATATCACATGCACACACTTCACCTCAGTCACATCCATCTGGCCCCAAACACAACGAACACAGGCGAAACAAGGGTAAGTTGGGTGCGTCACTGAATCTGTGCATTGTCACACACATGTGTCATGCATCCATGGCATGCACAAGTCACAGACACGCAGGTCAGGCACACAGACATGGCTACCATATATGTACCTGGCATCAGCACCCATCCTTCACCCCCATCCATGTCCAGGTACAGAGACTGGCATGCTCTCATGTCCTAAATCTGCATAGGGCTCCCCATGCCGCATTTCAACACATGCAACAACCATGTGGGTCACACATCACTGGTCGCACATGCATTACCATGATGTCCCTGCACACATACATGCATACATGGCCCATGGCACACATACAGGCAAGTATCATAGAACCAGCACACCGCAACATGCCCTGTCTCACACAGTAATGCTTGCACACTTACCGCTCAACTCCAGACGGGCCTCCCTCTCAAGGACCTGGGCGTGGAGCGCTGGGCGTACGCGTTCCAGGACCCTCTTCTGGATGGAACTCATGCGGCCCCGGCCCCCCTCCACGAGGCGCCGGGCCTTCACAAGGGTCCTGGACCTCAAGTCCTCCCAGCGCTTCTTGATCTTCTGGACGTTGCGGGTTGCCACCCCCTCCGCGTTGATGGCAACCACACAGTCGGCCCAGATCCTCTCCCGTCCTTCCTTGCTGGCGCGGGACGATCCAAAGAGGGCATCATACTGCCCCAGGACATGCTCCACCAGGACACCAACTTCGGTGGCAGTGAAGCTGGTGCCCCTCTGCCCCTCTGGCCTTGGGTTGCCACTGGTGCCAGATGTGGAAGTGCCCGACATGGCAACCCCAGAGGCAGGTGTGGGTGGGCAACTGGGTCCTGGGGCTGGGCTGTGGAGCGATGTAATCCCAGTTGGGAGTCTTCAGTTCCAGCAGGGGTGGACACAGCAACTGGACCCCTGCAGATGGCTGATGTGCAGGCACCAAATGGCAGGGCACGGTGGCAGCAGGCAGGCAGGCAGGCAGGCAGCAGCAGATAGCACGTGGGAGGCTGCTCAGGGCACTGGGGGGGCAGTAACTCGGCCTTCTGGGCAGGAGCGTGGTGTTCCGTGTGTTTTCGGGTGGCCAGCTTGATACGGAGTGATTTGGCACGTGAAATTCCTGCACGTCAGCGTGAAATCCGAGGAAAGGCCATTAGCGCGTAAGTGCGTCAGCACGCATACGCGATTCTATTGGACCAGAGTCCCTCACCGCGTAAGCGCGTCTGACGTGATCCGCACGGGCGTTCCCCACTCAGCACGTGATGACGGAGCACACGTGGAAATACTGCACGTCAGAGTGTCATCGCGTGTAATTGGCCAAAAGTGCGCGTACACGCGATTGGCCTATGTACGTGTATTACATCGCGTGTAATTGGCCAAAAGTGCGCGTACACGCGATTGGCCTATGTACGTGTATTTCATCGCGTGTAATTGGCCAAAAGTGCGCGTACACGCCATTGGCCTATGTACGTGTATTTCAGGGGTGCGCGGGCACTTACACACGCAAGTACGTCAGCGCACCTGTATGCCTGCTGCGTGGGAATTTCCACACGCTATTGGAGTGGGAACTAGATTCCAGGGGTGCGAGGGTCACACGCTCGCCTAGAACACGCGCAAGGCATTAATTTGCGCACTTATCAATAAACAAGCCAGATGCCAGGATGAACATACCGTTCCTAGCAGCAGTGGCAGTGGGCTACCAAAGGAGGAGGAGGAGGAGAGTCAGGGCCAGAATATTCACACCCAGAACCAGCCTATTCGGGATGCCTGATGACCAGGTGTATGGGAGGTACAGGTTTCCAGCACACATCATACTGGACCTGGTCAGTGAGTGGGAGGATGACCTCACATCACCCACCCTGTGCTCCCAAGCACTCAGCCCCCTGCAGAAGGTCCTGAATGTACTGCACTTCTTGGCCACTGGATCCTTTCAGCGGACAAGTGCCATAGTGGGTGGTGTGTCACAGGCCACGCAGTCACGCTGCCTACACCAGGTCTTGAACATCATCACTGCACGGCCATCAGTCCGCAGGCACAGATATCTCCCCAGGACTCATGCAGAAAGGCGGACGTGCATCCAGGAATTCTATGGTGTGGCTCAATTCCCCAAAGTGCTTGGTGCAATTGACTGCACACATGTGGCTCTACGTCCACCCAGGGCAACAGAGCACATCTATAGAAACCGCAAGCACTGGCATTCCATCAACGTGCAAGTTGTATGCAATGCCAAGGGAATAATCACATCAGTATATGCCAACTATCCCGGGTCCACCCACGACAGCTTCATCTACAGAATGTCTACCCTATGCCGGGACCTAGAGGCTGGCCAGCATGGAGATACATGGCTGCTTGGTGAGCATGAATGCCACTGCACATGCATGCATGTCAGATACTGGGTCATGACACAACACCACTAATGATACCCATCACCACCTCCGCAGGGGACAGTGCCTACCCTATCAGCCCCCACATGATGACCCCAATCCGGAACCCCACCACGCCACCCGAGGTAAGGTACAACACAGCCCACATTGCAACACGGGGCATAGTGGAGCGCACATTCGGAGTGCTGAAGTCACGCTTTCGCTCCCTTGACCGTTCTGGCGGGCAGCTGTTATATGCTCCCCGAATAGTGTGCAGGATCATAGTGGCAGCATGTGTCCTGCACAACGTTGCAACACGCCGGGGCCTGCCCGTGGACATGGTGGTGCCCCCACATCCACAACCACATGCACGCCCGCTGCGCATGGGAGGGGAAAGGGCACGGGGGGAGGCAGCCCGTACGCAACTGGTGGCCAACTTCTTCACCTAGGAATCACAGTGCTGGCTAGTGCACACTGCTCTGGCACATACCATCTGACAATCAATGATGACACTACCTGACAATGTCACAAAATTACTTGACAATAAACTGTCAGATACACATCAGCCTGAGATTGTTAACATGGAAGTGTCACTATGTGTGCACCCCTACCTACACATACACCAGCAATGCATCACAACGAAAAGACACAACTCCATCAATCAAATATGCATTGCCACAGGCGATTCACTACATGACAACATTGCCATGTCACCCATTCCCTTCACAGTCCCGCCACTGAGGACACCATGTCATGGTATGTGAGAGCAAACAAACTGGCCATCACAACATGACACCGGTGTCACAAATAGCAGTGCCCCAAATGGAACATAGCCGCACTTGAACAGCTAACCGCGCTGGAGCCACTACTACACACCTGTGTAAGAGTAATTTCAATCAAATTACACACCAACCCACCCTGAAGCCCACCCAAACAAGACACAATGCATGTAATCAATGGTAGTCTCATTACCTGATTCTGCTGGTATGTCCTCACCGTCCAGATGTACAGTGATGGCGCCACGCAAAAGTGTCAGTGCACATCTACCGACATGTAGTCTGACTCCAGAGAGTATGCCCGTGTGAAGAACTGTGTGAAATACCTGCAAAACATGAGCAACATATGTAAGTAGAGGCACATATCAAACCATCATGCATAGTTAGGTGCAACAACAATGTACACTATGAATGTCTACACAGTATTGACTATGGACTGGCCAACAGCTCATGGGAGTCCAATGTCACCGTGTAATTTGCTGTCACTTGGGCACACCCTTTGCAAGCCCATGGAAACGGAAGCAGGAGGGGTGTGGATGTCTGGTACCCAAGCATCGAAACCAAACTCAGGACAAGCCTGCATGTGCCCAGCCACAATACAGTGTATGCCCAGGTACCCACACAAGGCAACACTCTTGGAAAAGAAAAAAAAATTGAGAAAAAATGGCCATGAAAGGGCCGGCGGGGGGGGGGGGCCACCTATGAGGTCCGAGGACAGGATGCACGCCACAATCCACCTGTGTGGATCATGGGAAACTAAAACACCCCATAGGCTCGTGGCCCACACGGCTACTCTGTTGTGGGAGATGAGTCGCTATCGCTCTGGCCAGACCCTGCAGCTGACTCAGGAGGTGGGGGAGCTGCCTCAGAAGATGGTGTGACAATGGGAGGCAGCCCACGCAAAGCACGAGTTTGCTCCTCCATGGCTGCAAGCAGGCGGGTCTGGTAGTTCTGGTTCTGGGTTATAATCATGCGGAGGTCCCCATGCAGTAACTTCCGGGATGACCTGACCTCCGCACGAGTTGCCTGCATCTCGGCCGAGAGCGTCCGTGTCAGACGCTCCAGCTGCTCCTCTGTCCTTCTATGGGATGAAGCCTCAAGCTCTAACAGGGTCGACCTGAGGTGATGGAATTCTTCCCTCAGGCCTTCCCTGTGGCGCTGGGACTCCATGGAAAGTGATTCCCGCAGAGTCGCCAGTGCCGCCCGCCTGTCCATGTTGGACGCCAACATGTCCTCCCTGTGTGCCTGGCAGATGGACTCTGTAGCCTGCTCCAGTCGCTCCATCAGCCTTTCTGGGGGGACAATGGAAGTGGCCACCCTATCCATGGCCTGTGCAATCATCTCGGATGATGCTGCCTGTTGGGTGGCCATACCGTAGATGGATTGCTCCCAAGCGGTATTGCCAGGTGGCATACGGCCACCACGTTGACGGGCACCACACCTGCCTGGGGCAAGGCGGACTGCGCCTTGCTGTGCCGGCAAGGCCTCAGGCTGCAGGACTGCATTCCCTCTCTGATCTGCAGCCCCAGGAACAGGATCAGAGATTGTGTGGTGTGGCCCTGCATCCGTAACCACCGGAGGCTGAGCTGCCGACACTGACATCCCCATTGAGGGCAATGGCCCGGCTGCAGGTGGGTCGGACAGAGGAGATTCTCTCCCAAGAACACTCACCTGCGACTGCACATAGGTGTCATCCTCCGAGTCTACACCTGAATACTGCTCGGGGGAGGAACCCCCAGAGACACCCCTCGACAGCACGACCTGCAGCACTTGTGGGTTTTCACCCACAAACACACCACGTCCCTCACTTGTGGAAGGTCGGCCCGGGTTGCCCTCCTGGGACGGCTCAACCACCACATCCCCAGCATCAACAAGTGCTTCGTCCCCTGCAAAGACATGAAAGAGAAAAATGGAAACAGGCATTAGCACCATGGCATGCAACAAGGGCTGATGAACAACAGAGGCAGTAGTTCTACGACACATGTCCCACATGACTGGGAGACCTCCTATGCATTCACCATCACTGGGTCTGTAGGGGAGGCTTAGGGCATACAATGTACAGATTGGAGAGCAACGCCTGCTCACCATGCTGCCTAGCACTGCCATCACACATTGGCCGGTGATTGCCATGTCAAAGGCACATGCCATCACACACATGGCATGTGACATAGCCACCAAGTGAAGAGGGAGAGGAGGGCAACTTTTTTGGATTTCAACCACTCTGGTCCTGACATTGCATCATCACATCAATAAGTTAACATGTTGTACATGGATCTGCTAGTCCAAATTGGCCACGATGCACAGTGCCTTGTCTACATCAACAAAATGCAGTAAACAATGAGATTCCACCTCCCCATCACCTGTAAAGGAATCATATAGCATTCGTGAAGCACCGGTCCAGAAATGTATGAAGGTACAGCGGAGCACTGAGGGGTGGTGGGGCAGAAGGGGATGCCAGTCAACAATCCTACTGGTGCTGGTGTCATTCATGTCACGCAAGTGCAGGGGTGGGTGGCACAATGAAGTGCAAGGGGAAGTGGCGGCTGGAAGTGCTGTACAAGGTAAGTAGGACTTAACGTCAAGGGCAGATGGTGTTAGGCGCAGACAAGTGCTGGGGGGGGTGGCCTATAGGGGTACAGAGACAATCATGCAGTGCTGTGGGCTCGGAGGGGACAGGGGAGGTACACACTGCATCTGGCTCGGCAAGGTCCTTGCAGATTTCTATGTGTCCTGCAGAGTTGTCACATGCCGCAGATATGTGCCCTTGGATTGGGGATCTCATCTTGGTGAAAAGGGTGAGGCGCTATTGCCTTTGGAGCAGGTGGCAGGCCAGTTTGCCAGAGGATGAGCATGATGCAGGACATTCCCTCTCTGCCACCCAGCACCTGTGGTTTGGGTTCACAAGATACGAGTCATGCCAGGACTCTGCATTGGCATGGGGCTTCAGACAGGTGGTCATGACCGTGGCAAAGACATCCAGTGTACCTGACATAGAGTGGAGCATGGAGTGGGCCCTGTCAGGATGGGAGTGAGCCTAAGGGGGAGCTGGATGAGGGGGAGATTTTGGCAGCATAAGCCTCGACTGACACACACTTCATGGGTTGGAATACCAAGAAGGTGTGTGACAGTGGTGAGGGTGGCTTTGCCTGTGGGGTGGTGAGGGTGAGCTGGGAGGAGAGGAGAATGTGATCACTCCAGGAGAGAGGAGTGCAGAGATGGACGGAGAGGGGAAAGTCAGATGAGATCAGAGCATCAAGAGTGTGCCCTGCAGAATGAGTAGGGACAGACGGGAGTCTAGAGGGTGAGAGGGAGTTGCTGAGGTCACAGAAAGGTCACGTGGGGGGGTCAACAAGCATGCAGGTGGATGCGTACAGCACCAAGGAAGAGGATTTCTGTGTCTGGGGACATGAGTGAGGAGGAGAGGTGAGGACACTCAGAAAGGAAGTAGTACATTTGACCAGTTTTCCCAGACACAGTACGCACAGTTTGTGAATGTCAAGGTGTGGTAGAGAGAGACGTCACACAAGCCATTCCAGAGTGGAGTAGGTCTAAGTAGGAGTGACAGTGGCAGGAATACCCTCAGGGAAGCCAAGGGCACACCCCCCCTGCACAGTAGTGGCGGGCCAAGGAGAGGGTCTCCTGAACATCAGGTAGGAGTGTGTGAAGGATGCAGACAGAGCTGGCCGTCAGACATGTTTCCATGAGACCAAGGATGTCAAGGTGCATAACCTCATGTAAGTGACAGATATCGGAGGAATGCCTGATGCAGCCGCAGTGAAAGGAGTGTAATTGTGGAGGAGGTTGACAGCCTTGTAGGACTTACGGGGAGTGCTAGAGATCAGAGGTGCAGCATGTGTAGGAGTTGGAGTGGGAGGCGGAGAAGGATCATGGGAGGGTGCAGGGAGGCAGTGCAGGATTGATGAGGAGAGAGGAGGGGGGACAGCAGGAGAGGAAAGGAAGTTGATGAGATGTGGGTAGCATTTCTCAAGGAGAATGAGGTTGGCCTAAGGGCCTTGGACTGAGATGCTCCCATTACCATGCACATCAATTGTGGCCTCTGAGGATTGGAAGGAGGCCAGGAGTACACCCCAACGGGTCCCACCATTGATGGTGGAAGAGGAGCAAGGAGAGAGGACAGGGACCATGTGAAGGGTCTATGGGACAGGCAAAGGCATGTATGAGCAGATGTCAGTGAGAGTTAGCTTTGAGTAGGCTCAGATGCACTTGTCAGCAATAGGGTGGGTCGCATTGGAGGGCAGGGTGCCCTCATTTGACTGTTAGCAAGCAGGTGTCGTGAGTAGGGCACGATGGTCTGAACTGTAGAAGTCAGGGAAGATAGACCATGAAGAGCAGCATGGAGTGTGAGGGAATGGGGCTCGAAACCAGACGGTACCAAAGCACACAGGTAGGAGGTGGATGTCAAGGCAACATCCACAGTATGACAGCATGTTGGTTGGCATTTATATACAGAGGACGCATTAGCATGTGGTATCATTGCATGTCAGGCATGTGAAGATGAAACTTGATTGGCTGGGGGAAAGTATAGGAATGGTATGTAAGACATCAGATGAATAGACAGGGGAGTATGAGCAACAATGTAGTGACAAAATGACAATTCAAGGGCAACTTCCATGGTGTAGGGCCATATGTGCACTGTTGCCAGTAGGGATAGTGCTGTGGGCAGATGGTGTTGCACTGAACATACTGGATGAGGCACATGGGTGCCACTGTCAACTCTGCCACACACCCCCTTGACAGGCACCCAACATGAATGCTTCACACACACACCATGCACATGGATGATACACACATGCATGTGCACTCACCGGATGATGCCTCGTAATCAGGGAGATCTCCCACACCTTGGAGTTGTCCCTCGGTGACGTAGGATCCAGCTACGGACTTGTGTGGTGTGAGTTCTATTTCCTGTGCTGGGGACCCACCTCCAGTCACCAAGGTTGCGGCATGACTTGAGGCCAGCTTATCCTTTGCCCTGCGCTTAAGGTCATTCCAGCGCTTCTGGCAATCACTAGCTGTGCGCCTCACTACTCCAAGGGCACTTATTCTGTCAGCAATGGTCTGCCAGTGTGCCTGGCGTCTGGCATGTGTGGTCTTGGACCCTGCAACGATGACCATTTCCCTATCATGATCTGACACATACTGAACAAGTGCATTCAGTTCGGCGTCTGTGAAGCTTGGCTTCCTTGATGGGCCGGACTGTGCAGCCGTGCCTGGGGCATCAGCCTGTGCCGGACGTGCACTCTTCCTCTTGCGCTTGGAAGGGGGTGGGGATCCAGAGTGTCCTACGCCGCTGTGGACACTAGGGGCAGGAGCCGTGGTGGACTCAGTACTGGGTGTGTGGGATTGCACACTCAGCATGGGAGTAGGTGCAGGCATTGGGGGTAGAGGGATGGGGTCAGGCCTGATCTGAGGTGCATGAACTAGGACCGACACAGTCTTGGCAGGGTGTATGAGAGGTGGGGTGGATGGAGCCACACCCTGGCTACGGGGGCCAGCAGATGACCTATCTGGCATAGATGCGCGTGCCCTGATGACACCAATGTGCACCGGTGCACGTGCAGTGGACCTGCTGACCTGGATGTCAGCGATGGGATCACCCTCGGACAGGTCTGGTGCCACAATGGGCTGGTCCGACAAGGGCTGATCAGGGTTGGTATCAGCCACATGACCCTCAACTGGGGGGGGGCAGGGGGGCATGGGTGTCCCTGACTGGTCCTCCAGACTGGGGGGGACAGGGGCACCCTGCAAGTCACAACCACGTCCCCTAGTGGATCCTCCACGGCCACCACGTGTGGCTCGGCCACCTTTGCCACCCTTACGGCTTGCACGCCTCCCAACCATGGCACTGATGTTATTGTGCGTATGGGAGTCGGTGTGCACAATTGTCCTGGGCAATTGGGTGTCAAAGGGGTTGGGTACCAGATGGTATTCGTACCCTAGTGCAGTGGCAAGGCTATATGACACCCCTGGGGAAAGATGACGGGTCACGCAACGCACAGGCACCCCAAAAAAGTTAAGGAACGTGCACAATACCCCTCCTAGACCACGTGTGCTGATGGAAAACCCTGCACTACGCTGTGGCATCCAGTAACACTAAAATGAACGTATGCGTGTCACACGCAGCCTAGAATGACCTCTGAAGGGGTAGGCTACACACGGGGCAAGCACAGAAGTTAGATACGTGCGTGACTCACCGTCTGCCAGGTAAAAGAGCGTGAAAAATGAGCGCGTTTGGTTGGCAACACCCCCGCCAAAAGAAGATGTGTACGCTGTCTGAGGAGACAGGACAACAGTAGAAGGGGACACTGTTTGAGGGAACAGGCCCAGGTAAACCAGTACAAGAGGAAAAAGAGAAAAAGCTGTCAGAGGTAACAGGGAGTACGAACTGGAAACGCCGTGAAGTAAATCGCGTGTGAAACGACAAGAAGTACAGAATTCACCCACTCGCTCTCCACGAAAAGCACGTACAAGGAAATGGTGTTCTACACTACCTTATATACAGGCCCACACGTACAGCGTCACTTACGGCGTGTACGTGCTTGGCCCATGTTCACCAATCACACGCTTTGTCACTTCTGCGTGTGGATCCTTTTTCACCAATCACACGCTTTGACACTCCTGCGTGTAGCTCACTTTTCACCAATCACACGCTTTGTCACTCCTGCGTGTAGATCCATTTTCACCAATCACACGCTTTGTCACTCCTGCGTGTAGATCCATTTTCACCAATCACACGCTTTGTCACTCCTGCGTGTAGATCCATTTTCACCAATCACACGCTTTGACACTGCACGTGCAGGTAACTATAGACGCACATATGCTGGTGACGGGTTTTCGCGCGATTCGCTGAGTGTGGGATTTTCACGTGCAAAATCACTCCCTATCAGGCTGTCCACGCGTTCAAACACGAAAGACCACGCTCCTGGCCAGGAGGCCAAATTACAGTCCCCCAGAGCCCTGAGCACGCTCCCACCTGCCATCTGCTGCTGCCTGACTGCCTGCTGGCCACGTGCCCCACAGTGCTGGTGGGTGGGGGTGGTGGGAGACATGGGTGGGGGCCTGGTGGAGGGTGCCCCTGGTGGATGGGGGGTGGGGGTGGTGGGAGACATGGGTGGGGGCCTGCTGGCAGGTGCCCCTGCACTGCTGGGGGGTTGGGGGGGGTGGGAGACATGGGTGAGGGCCTGGTGGAGGGTGCGTCTGGTGGATGGGGGTGCAGGGGGACATGATCAGGTGTGCAGGGTAGTCCCCTGTTTTGTGGGCTGCCTGCAGGGGCCGTGGAGGGTGTACAGGGTACACCTGTGAGGGCCCACCCAGCCTATTCGCGTGCGATAATTCCCGCGTACCCCTGTAATACACGTTCCCTGGCCTATCGCGTGTTCTACTTCACGCGTACCCCTGTAATACACGTTCCCTGGCCAATCGCGTGTTGAACTTCCCGCTACCCCTGTAATACACGCACCCTGGCTGTTCGCGTGTGATAATTCCCGCGTACCCCTGTAATACACGTTCCCTGGCCTATCGCGTGTTCTACTTCACGCGTACCCCTGTAATACACGTACCCTGGCCAATCGCGTGTTGAACTTCCCGCTACCCCTGTAATACACGCACCCTGGCTGTTCGCGTGTGATGATTCCCGCGTACCCCTGTAATACACGTTCCCTGGCCTATCGCGTGTTCTACTTCACGCGTACCCCTGTAATACACGTAGCCTGGCCAATCGCGTGTTGAACTTCCCGCTACCCCTGTAATACACGCACCCTGGCTGTTCGCGTGTGATAATTCCCGCGTACCCCTGTAATACACGTTCCCTGGCCTATCGCGTGTTCTACTTCACACGTACCCCTGTAATACACGTTCCCTGGCCTATCGCGTGTTCTACTTCACGCGTACCCCTGTAATACGCGTTCCCTGGCTGTTCGCGTGTAGAACTTCCCGCGTACTCCTGATTTGAAGATTGCCCGCTTTGCTTTCCTTGTTTGCCTGCCCTGTGAAGTGGTCCAGGGTTAGCGCAGCCCTTAGCGATGATTTAGCGATTTTGATGGCTTTTCCTTGCGCGAGGGCGTTCTTGGGGGCGTTACTGGCGCTGCTGCAGGCTCGCTGCGATTCTCTGCGCCACGGCTGGTTTGGGAGCATGAAATCCATGAATACGCTGTGCGCGGAAATCAGTTTTAGCGCACGTGCCTGGCGCAGACTATCGCAGGCGCACGCTGTGCGCCAGCCGCGTGCGCTACTTGTGCGCTGGATTCTATGAATTACCCTGACAGTTACCACACTAATTTGGGCATTGACTTGAAACCTTTAGGTTAACCCTTTGACTTTACCTCTTGGGAAGTTGAGAGTTGCATATATTCGCCTTATGGAAATCATGAATATCTATTCTATATACTTATTCCATCATACCGCATGCACCGTATTCAGGCCATTTCACGGGTAGCTTTCGCATGCAAATTTTAAAATAAGCATTTTTTCTAAAATAAGCAACACAGTCATACGAGCACTGTGTTGCAGTCTGACAGATGCTCCTATAGACTATTATCACGTTAATATGGACACCATTTCCACGCTAAAGGGGACATTTTCCTCTCTTGAAATCTTTGGGCTAATTCTTTCACTCTACCTCTTGAGAGTTACGTAATTCCTCTTTTGTGAATATCTATTTGGCTTGTACATCTGTATCTTTCCTTTATTCTCACCAGAGAACACAATGCTTCTATGACCGTACTGTTGACATTGACTGGCTGCTGTTGCTTCTACCATCACAGATGGGTGAGTTTTTTTCTTTCCCTTCTGGGGCCCTACTCACACTAATATGATATAACAGTGTACTTTTAGTTAAAATATTGAGACTTATACAGAGATGTTTTCTCTAACAGGTGGGACTCAACGTCACCCACAATCAAAAGGGTTTGAAGGTTAGTACCACAAACTTTGTATATGTACATTTTATGCACTACCCAACAGAATAGTTTGTACTTCTTGTACTTGTTCTACTTGTAACCCCGTAGGTGTCTACAAGCAGACTGAGCTACACCGCATAGGAACAAATAGCTCCCCTGAACATGGATCTTTAAAAGTCTGAAACGAGTCAGCAATTCTAAAATCTAAGAGGGGCCTTTTTGGACATGTTTAGGATTCAGCCGCTTTAGGCCACTGTATACATTTGTGTGAATGTTGTAAATACAAGTTTTTACCTGATAAATATTTTTGTGTTTTGATCTATTCTGAAACAATTTGTGCGATGAACACTGAAAATATATTTACAGAAGTGTTTGAAATGTACTATCATTTTTCTATTTTGACTATAAAAAAGATTCTTTTTATTCACGAAAACTGATGACACGCTATCTTCCTTGAATTCTTTAGCTACTTGAACAGTATTATTGAATGTCAACTGGTAAAATGACTTCTGATCTCTTAAATATCATCCGAAATATGATTTGCTAAACTCCTAATTCATCAAATTATTTATTGTACTGGTCTGCTTTGGACTCACCCAGTCTGGGTGCTCCATAATCAAGACCACTGAATTCTCTGGGACTATACGTCCTCCAAGGAGTGCATTATAGAGCCACAGTTTGGCCTTGAGACCTTCTCCCTATTGCACATGAAATCACTCTACGCGATCTCAAACCGATTTACTGAAGTTTAAGTATCATTTCTGAACCTCTTTACTAGATAGTGCCTCCCACACCCACCAATACTTCATATAAATGGAACACATGTTCCTCCCAGATTTGACTGTGGATCAATATATCATCAAGGTATGCGCCACATAAGTGGGAAAAGGGTTGCAGAACCTTGTCCATCAGTCATTGAAATGTTACGTGTGCCCCATGAAGCCCGCAGGGAAGGACTTTAAATTGGAATAATCCCTGGGGAGTCTAGAAAGCTGTCTTCTCCTTATCAGTGAGATTCAATGGCACCTACCTATAGCCCTTCTTCAGATCAGTCGTTGAGGTAAAGACAGCTGATCCCAGTCTGTTAGTCTGATCATTAATCCATGGCATCGGATAATTGTCAAACTGGGATAGGGCATTCAGTTTTCTGAAGACTATTGGCCAGGACCATCGACTTTCCGATGGTTCTATTTTGTCTGCCTCTAGCATCTTCTCCACCTGCTACAGGATTACCTCTTTTCTCACCTCTTGGATGCGACAGGGCTTTAGGTTAATTACCTTTCCGGGAGGCATATGAAGATAATGTAGGAACCCTTTGACCCTTCCAAGCTCACTGCTGCCGACATCAAGGTATTGGTCTAATAAGTCCTGGATATCTTTTTGTTGATGATGGGGCAAATCTAAGGGAACTAGGTAATTTTCAGATGTCTCCTCTGATTATAATGCGCCCATTAGCATGGAAGAGGTTTCCACTGGGTCCTCCTTCCACTCCTTCCACCCCTTCAAGAGCTTCACATGATAGATCTGGGTGTTGGACTTTCAGTCAGGTTAAGCCACCTTATATTTGCATGGACCAGTTCTTTATAATATTTCATATGGCTCATACCATCTTTTATTTATTTAATTAATGTATTTATTTATAAAGCGCTCAAAGCCCAGAGGGAACTAGGCGCTGATACAGACTTAGGGCGATGGTTACAGGTTTGAGGAATTTAGCATCATCATTACGTAGTTACATATTTACACATTAGGCAGTAAACATTTATATACACAGGTGGAGCCGACAGTGATCCAGATTTATGAAGCTACTTAGGTAGATCTGTCATGAAGAGTAGGGTTTTTAGATTTTTTCTGAATGACCAGAAGGAAGTGTCATTTCTAAGGTGGGTAGGAAGGGTATTCCACAGTTTAGGCGCTATTGTAGGGAAGCTTGAGCCTCCTACTTTCTGTCTTCTAAATTTAAGGGTGATAAGCAGATTGGTGTACCGGGAGCGAGTTGGCGTGTTGGAATGGGCTTTGCGGATAACATTGCTGAGGTATAGTAGTGCCTTGTTAGCCAAGCATTTGTGAGTAAGCGTGAGGATTTTGAAATTGATTCTGTCCTGGACGGGGAGCCAGTGGATATATTTCTCCTGATGGAGGAGATGTGTCCATGGCTAGGAATGTTTGTTGTTTTGAACAACCTGTAATTTCTTTGTATTTCTTGAGCTGGTTCCTGCAAATAGTGAATTACAGTAGTCGATTTTAGATAATATCAAGGCTCTAGCCAGAGTATTAGTGCTATCAGAAGAAAGGAACGGTCTGCTGGCTTTGATCAATTTGGTAGTGTAAGCTGCCGAGGAGACGACTGCGTTGACTTGTCTATTTAGAGTAAGAGAGGAATCGATGTAAACCCCCAATGATTTTATTTTGTTGGCTACTGTAATAGTATTACCATCAATGTTGAATGATGTGTAGGTCTGGGGAAGGTTACTGAGTTTGGTTTTGTTTTCAATGAGGATTAACTCAGTCTTATCATCGTTAAGACATAATTCGTTAAGCGCCATCCAGGCCTGGATGGCTAGGTGGATCTTGTTTAAATTTTTTGAGTCAGTGTCATGACATCCGGTAATAGGTATGAGTATTTGCCTATCATCCGCGTAATTTGTGTCCGTGATATCAATATTGTTAAGTTGTCAAATAGGAGCTTAGTGAAGGCGTTATATAGTGTGGGTGACATGCAGGAGCTTTGCGGTATGCCACAGGTCACACGGACTGGAGGGGCTGCTGATTTGTCTGAAAAGACCCTCATGGTCCGGTTAGTGAGAAATGATTTGATCCATTTGATGGAGTCTAGTGAGAATTGGGAGGTGGTCTCAAGGTGTTGACAAAGAATCTTGAGATTGACCAGATCGAAGGCTGCAGAGAGATCTAAGAGGAGGCGGATACACAGTTCCCCTTTGTCCTTATATTGATCCATTTGATTTCAGACCTAGTAGGGCGGTCTCTGTGCCGTGACCTGGTCTGAAGCCAGATTGTCTTAGGCAATTATTGTCTTCCAAATGTTTTTCGATCTGCAGGTAGGCTGCACGGTCAAGTGTTTTTAATAAAAACAGTACTGTGGTGATGGGGTAGAAATTGGTGGGGACATTGGGGTCTAATGTTTGTTTTTTGAGTAGGGGTAGCACCCATGCTGTTTTTTGGTCGCTCGGTACTATATTGGAAGCAAATGAGCTGTTGATGAGGTTGGTGATAAGGGGTGCAAATTATGCTGCACATTCTTTTACCAGAGTTGCTGGGCAAATGTCTCCTTTGCATTTAGATGGTTTTAAGCTTTTGATGATATTGATGGTATCAGAGATGGAGAGTGGAGAGAATAAGAATTTATTAGACTCCTTTAAAGGCAGTGGTGATGTCTGAGTTTGGTTGAGGCACAGTTTAGATTTGTTTTGTTCTATTTTACGCGGTAGTAAGGATATTTTGTCTGCCAGGGTGTTTTGAAAATTAGAGCACCATTGTTCGTCTTTGACTGTATGATCTGGGGTAGATGCTGGCTGGGGATTCTAATTCGCGGAGAATGGTGAATAATTCTCTAGAATTGGATTGAGCATTCGTTATTCTACGGTTATAGACTTCACTTTTGGCTGAGAGGATTTCTTTTTTGTAATCATTAGCTGCAGCCTGAAAAAGGCTTTTGTTTGCTGTAGTTGGCAATTTGCGCCAATTCTTTTTGGCAGATCTTTTTGAAGCACGCATTGTTTCGGAGTTTTGGGGTGAACCAGGGGTTGATGTGTGCTGATCGTTTGGGTTTTTTTTATTTTTAGAGGCGCAACTTTTTCTATGCCTTCTGACATGATTTCATTGTATTGACAAATCAGGATTGACGGGTCGTTGTTAGGATGCAACAAGTCTAGGAAGGGTGTTAGGACAGATAGCAGGTTGTCTTTATTCTATTCTTGAAGCTTCTAGAGGGAGCTGGGACTGCTGGTGACGGATGGTTCTGATTTTTGATAATAATAGTGGAGGTGAAAGTTATATTATTGTGGTCGGACTAGGGCATAGGTTTGTTAGATTCTATGAAGGTGGTATAGTTATTGTCCGCTAGCCAATCTAATGTATGGCCATTTTCGTGTGTGTATGGGGGCATAGATCCTTTGTGTGAACCCTTGATCTACCATAGATTTGGCTAAGAGGTCCACATAGATGTCGGAGGGGTCATTCAAACCAAGATTGAAGTCGCCAATGATGATTACTTTGGAGTGTGGTTTCATGTTGTGTGCCAGGAGTGTCATAATGTTGTCTTCGAAGGTGGAGGTGGCACCACGGGGTCTGTAGACGGCGTGAAGAGTGAGTGTGCAGGAGGGTGTCAGAGATATTTTTAAGGTAATGACTTCACCTGCGCTGAAGGGGAGGTTAGAGGAGATCCTTATATTTACGGCATCTTTAGCTAGTACAGCTACTCCACCTCCTCTTGGTATGCCTCTATCCTTTCTGTAGATGATGTACCCCTCTGGGATAGCCAGAGAAAGCTGAGGGCCTGAGGCAGTGTGTAGCCAGGTTTCTGCAGCTGCTAAGAAGTCTAAATCATTAGTTTTGATAACCTCTACAATATCCAGAGCGTGCGCAGTGATGGATCTGGCGTTTGAGTGCCCCTTTTAAAGTGATTGCATTCGTGGTGGCAGGGGCTTGCTAAAGGCGACTTTATGGGTTTTGGAGTCATTTGGTGTATGAGGGGGCAGTGTGATAAGGTTGGTGGTGGCAGAGAAAGGTGTATATGTACTCATCGGTCCCATGATGGGACGTGAGTGCAAAGGGTGGGGGGTGGCTTGAGGGTCAGTAGGCAGGGGTTTCTGTGTGTGATGGGTAGAGGCATCATGGGCGTAACTCAGCCCTGTTCTTGCAGAGAGACGGTAAAGTCTTGTAGATTCGCCTAGGGGCAGTGCAATTAAAGTGAGGTCCTTGGTGTGAGATTGTGGTCTGGTCATGTCTTTGATGAGAGGACATATGAGGGAGGGAGGTGGGATGAATGGGAAAGGCGTGATTTTGTTAAGGAAAGGAGTAGGACATGGGATGGGAAAATGGTGGGTACAGTGTAGGCGTGCTAGGCCCTTTCCTTGTTGGATATAAGCACCGGGGGAGCAAGGCAAATCCATTGAGAGAAGAGGTTGTGAGGATTTTTCAAGGTGATTGTAGGCTATTAGTAGCAAAATTGAGATTGTGGGTAAGAGGATGGTGGCTGACATAGCACTCGAAGTGCGGTTACTATATTTTAGTGGTACAGTGGCTAAAGTGGCTAAGGTTGCGCTAGGGTAGTAGTACAATAGCTAGAAATGGCTATTGGCACAGTGGTTTGATAGTACATAACACAGTGGCTAACATTGGCTAGTATAGCGATGAGCTAAAGGCACAGTGGCTGGCAATGGTATGTGACACAATGGGCTAGAGGCTAGCATTGGGGAATAATGCAGTGGGCAAAAAGCACAGTGGCTAACAATGGCATATAGCACAATGGGCTATTGACTGGCATTGGAGAATAAAGCAGTGGGCTAAAAGCACCGTGGCTAGCAATGGCCTGTAACACAAAGGGCTAGTGGCGGACAGATCTAATAACACAGTGGATAGTAAAACAATGGCTAGCAGTGACTATTGGCTCAGTGGCTAACATTGGCTAGTGTGGTGGTGGGCTAAAAACACATTGTGAGAGCATCTTGTGCTCTGAGGTGGGCAAATGTACAAGTTCTTTTTGACCGACAGAGAATGATCTATGTACTGCTTTCTGATCATAGTGAGCCTTTGGGATTTCCTGTGCATGTCCCAGATGTTTCTGTATCAATTCTTGTACAATAGCCATATGTTCTTTTAAGAATTGTGCTGTTTGTGACATGGGGAGAACAGCCTCTTCCCTTTCTTCCCAAGTCTTCCAGAGCATCTCCAAGACATCTTTTGGATCACATCCATAAAGGAGTTCAAAAGGGGAGAATCCCAACAAAGCCTGTGGGGATTTCCTAATGGCAAAAAGATCCCACGGTATCATGGTATCCCAATTACATCCATCTGCTACCACCAACGTCTTAAGAATGTTCTTCAGTGTTTGGTTAAAACTTTCCCCCAAACTATCTATCTGTGGGTTGTTGTCATGCACTACCGACCGTGGTAGCTGTGGTTGTCATGGAGACTGACACCATGGCTAACCGGCGCCATTTCTTCCCCCAACATGGTGCTGCATTGTGTTACAGGAAAGCGTTGAGCGCGTTCGAGTTTATTACACACGGCGCTAACAGTGTTCATCTTTCCGACTGCATCGGCTTATCACTCGCAGGTTAATGCAGCTCAATGTGTCTCAATGCTCAGATTTTTCCCGGCTCAGAGCATTGTGAGTTCTTTGTCTAGTTCTCCCCTCTCCTGGTTCCCTCCTGTGGCTCTTTTTTCCTGTTTTGCCATCAGTTGGCTGCCTTCCCATCCCTTCCCTGTGTCTTGCTTCCTCTTCAATTCTCCTGTTACTCCTTTCTGGACCTTGATTCTCTTGTGAGTTTCCTCCCTTGTTCCTCTGGATTCTCAAGTATCTGACATCTGTTTCCATGATTCCTCTTCAGTCATAATTTGGTCTTGGTCACCTGTCACAGCAAGAACTCTTCTATGGGGTTTTTTGTTACCCCCCTCTTCGGGGAGGTTATTTTTCCCCATACCTTGGCTGTCTGCTCTGGGGGTCACCTAACCTGGGCTTCTACCTTCGAGGCTGGGTGGCTTGCGAAGAGTCACAACCTTACCTGCATGACACAAAGTCCAAACAGAAGTCCCGTCAAGCGTCTTCCAGCAAGTTTTCACAAAGGAAGTCCCAGGTGAGGTCTCGATCCGAAACGGACACTGACACTTTGAACCGCCATTCACATACCAAGCCAGTGAAGATGGATACCATCCAGGACCTGTTAAGAGGCATGCAGGAGTTGGGTACAGAAGTACAGAATTTAAAGGCAGAAAATGCAGCAATGTGCCAGCTAGTGCTCACCAGGGAAGTTTTAACCCAAGAAAGTTCAACTCTGGGTACCTCCTTGGAAAAGTATGATGGTTCACTGCGGAAGCTACAGCAGTTTTTGGACTCCTGCATGATACATTTCACCTTTAAGCCACATTACTTTGCTTCTGACAGTGCTAAGGTGGATTTCATCGTTTCTCATTTGGCAGGTAACACCCTGACTTGCGCTATGCCATTTAGAGCCATGTTTGTTTGTCCCAATATGGTATATACGGCTTAGGTGAAGTTATTGGACTTTCAGTAGGCATCCCAGGATAAGTTTAAGCAACTAGCTAAGGAAGCGGATTGGTCCTCTGATGCATGTTTTACGCTCTTTAGGCGTGGTCTCAACGTGGACGTTAAAGATGAACTAGCCAGAGTCGCCGGACCAGACACCTTCCAAGCTCTTCTTGACCTATCGCTGCAGATCGACTTTCGTATACAAGAACGGAAGGCAGAGAAAAGATGGCATCAGACTCCTTTCCAAAGCGCTTCTGTAAATCTTCCTCATCAAAACCCAGGACCCTCAGCTATGGCCGAACCTGAACTTATGCAGTTAGGAACACTATGGGTCCTTTGACCCGGGAAGAGAGAGCTTGTAGAGTCGACCAGGGCCTTTGTCTGTTTTGCTCCTCCCCAAACCATATGATGAGGAATTGCCCAAAAGCAACACCCAGGCGTTCGGGAAATGCCAGCTCCTGTCCCTTAAAGTAGCTCAGGACAGGGAGGTCAGGCAAAGCTCTGCTTCATCCTTACATAATGAGCCCACTTCAAGGACTGCCTTAGTGGTCTTACAGGTTGTCTTGAGACCCTTCAACATGGCACTTACGTCAGTAGAAGCACTGATGGATTGTGGAACAATGAGTTATTTTTTAGACGGTGATTGGGCAGAACACAATAAAATCCCCTGTGAGGAAACTGTGGAAGGAATTGATGGGAGGCCCCTGTCCTCTGGACCTATCACTTCACAAACCAAACCACTCACTCTCTTGATCAATCATCATAGAGAAGAGATCAGTTTTGATATCATCAAGTCGGCTCATTACCCAGTGGTTCTTGGCATGGCATGGCTACAGAAACATAACCCTTTCATCAACTGGGCAGCAGGAACACTTTTTCATGGTTCAGGGTATTGTATGAATCATTGGGCCTCATTACGACTTTGGAAGTAGCCATGGTGCTATTAGCACCATGGCTGCCTCCAAAATCGTGTCCGGGTCGGGGTTCCCTGAATGGGGAATTACCGGGCCATTCCGACTTTGGCCTCAGGGCTCAATGGGAATGGGGAGGGAGCTAAAAACGGGCCCGTCAATTACGGGCCCGTTGTTAGCTCCCTGGTCCCCTCGCGGGACCCGCTATGGACGTCTGGAAAAACCAGACGTCCACAGCGGGTCCCGCAAGGGGACCTCATAATAGTGCGGAGTGGGTTTAACAGGGGACAGCACCATTACCGGCGCCGTTAAACCCATCCCGCACTAGTCGTAATGAGGCCCAATGTCTGCGGTATCAACATGAACTTTAACTAGATACTTCTGTCAAAATTGAAAATAAGCAGATGGTCTCTCTATCACATGTCAAGCAAGTACCCACTGAGTACCAGGACTTTGCTGAAGTCTTTTTGGATTCCAAGGAAAAGAAACTACCACCTCTTCACCCAGAAGACTGTAGCATTGAGACCATACCGAATGCCACAATAACCTTTAGAAGGATGTTTATTCTTTCTGCGCCTGAGAAGATTGCTCTCTGCGAATATCTTGACTCCAATCTAAAGAACTAACTAATACGGCCCTCGAAGTCCCCCGCTGGTGCATCCCTATTTTTTGGACCCAAAAAGAAGTACACTGAACCACGACCCTGCCTTGACTATCAGGATTTGAACCAGGTAAAAAGAAAAGACAAATATCCGTTGCCCTTAATTGCAGACATTGTGGAGGTCCTACAAGGAGCTGTTCTATTCACCAAACTGGATTTACGTGGGGCGTATCACCTCATACGTGTTATATCAGGTGACGAGTGGAAAACAGCCTTTTGTACGCCTTTTGGGCTCTTCGAATATCTTGTGATGCTGTTTGGCCTGATGAAAGCACCCTCAATTTTCACGTGGTTCATGAACCAGGTTTTTTCAGATACGCTTTTTCAGCACGTCATAGTTTACCTGGACGATATTCTGGTCTATTTCCAGAAGCCTGAAGATAAACAACATCATGTCAGACGTGTCTTAGAACGACTACGTGATAATCACCTTCTGGCCAAACCAGAAAAGTGTGAATTGTACCTCCATTCATTATTTGGGCTTTGTTATCAGCCTGTCAGGGATCGCTATGGACCCTAGCAAGACCTCTGCTATTGTCACATGGCATGAATCCTCTTTTGTAAAACAGCTTCAGTCATTCCTTGGGTTAGCCAACTTTTACAGAAAATGAATCTCTAACTTTTCGCCATTGTATTACCCATCACCTATCTGCTCAAGAAAAATGTCTGTTATAAATGGACTCATGAGCAAGATTCAGCGTTTCAACTTTTAAAGAAGTTATTCATGAAAGCTTCCATCCTGTGTCAGGCAGATACTTCTAGACCCTTCTTAGTGGAACGCTATGCATCAGAAGCAGCCATAGAGGCAGTCTTGAAACAGGCTCAAGAAGACAATAAGGAACATCCTGTAGATCTGTCTAGAACCCTGTCTGACAGTGAACGTCATTATTCCGTATTAGAAAAATAACATTTGGCAATCAGACAATAATTTCTGGATTGGCATCACTTGGTGTTGGGCTCCACACATCCCGTGCAGGTTCGTACCGACCATTGGAACTTTCAAGTTGTGAAATCCACGGAGTGCTGTAACATTCGACAAACCCGGTGGGCCTACTTCTTTGCCCAGTGTCAGCTGAATCTAACTTATTTTCCTGGTACACAGAATCTACTTGCAGATGCCTTATCCAGGAGAACTGACTACATGGACAATACCCCTGTACAGTACCCTATGTTTCTGCCAAAGACTGTGTTTATTTGCCACATAGATCGGTTTTTGGATCTGGTATGGAAAGACACAAAGCTATCCCAAGAGTGGCAAAACCTGTGCAGAAGTAATCCCTGGAAGTTGGAGGTCAAGGACAAATATCTGTTCAAAAAGGGACATCTGTACTTACCTTCAATGGCTTCTCGATGTGTCATGAAACCTTACCTGCTGCGCATTGAGGCATTAAAGCAACCATACAAACCTTACAGCGTCAATTCTGGTGGCCCGCTATGACCCATTTTGTAAAGAATCATGTCCGATCCTGTGTGGTTTGTGCACAAAATAAGCATTCTGGAGACAAGCCTGTAGGTCTACTGCACCAACCTGCTCTTTCTTCTAGACCTTGGGAAGTGATTGCCAGTGATTTCATAGTGGACCTACCTCCCTCCAGGAACGGTACCACCATAATTGTCAATATTAACACCTTTTCAAGGATGGCTCATTTTACACCTTTGGCAAGCTACCTTCCACTGCCGAAATGGCAACTATATTTCTCAATGATGTTTTCCGGTTGCATGGGTTACCGTCTTCCATCATTTCAGATCAAGGAACCCAATATGTCTCTAAATTCTGGACACACCTTTGCCGTCTATTGGGCATACAGAGATACCCGTCTTCTGGTTACTATCCCCAGAGAAATGGCATTGCAGAGAGGGTAACCCAAACCCTAGAAGAATGTCTTCAGTGTCTCTCTACTCAGGTGAGCGATGATTGGGTATCTGTTACCGATAGCTGAGTTTGCGTGTAACAACTCCACTCACTCCTCTCTGGAAGTCACTCCTTTTTACTGCTGCTAGGGATTTCATCCATCAATGTTTCCATCAGTTTCTCAAGTATGCTGTGATGTTCCTACTGTTGATCGGTGGGTAACCGATCTTAATCCTGTACATAAACAAGCCAAGAAACAGTTGGAACAGGCCAGAGCTTAAGTCAAGAAATACGCTGACAAAAAAAGGAAGCACAGTCCTGCTTAAGGTATTGGGGATTTAGTGTTTCTTTCTTCAAGCTATTTTCCTCATCATCTTCGTCCCACCAAACTGTCCTCTCGATAATATGGACCATTTAAAGTAGTCAAGATCATCAATGCATTCGCTTGTCGCCTAGCTATACCCCAGTCATGGAAAAAGATACATCCGACATTCCACGTGTCCTTGTTGAAACCCTACGTTCCGTCCAATTCCAGAGCTCGAGTTCCTCCACCAATACTCACAGAACACCATTAGTTGGAGTTTGAAGCATCCAGCATCTGCGATTTCTGATATCGCAGGGGCCCGCCTTCAGTATCTTGTGCAGTGGAAGCGGTATCCTTGTAGTGAGCGATCTTGGGAGCATGTGCTCTTTGTTCATCCTCCGCTCCTATTCCGGCGCTTCCATCGGTTACATGCTGGCAAGCCAGGTGGTGCAGGATTTCGGAGGGGGCATGCTGTCATGCGCTACCAGACGCGGTCACTGTGGTCGTCATGGAAACTGATACCACGGCTAACCAGTGCCATTTCTTCCCCCAACATGGCGCTGCTTTGTGTTACAGGAAAGCGTTCAGTGTGTTCTGTTTATTACACACGGCGCTGAAGGATGTTCCTGTTTCCGACTGCATCGGCTTATCACTCGTCGGTTAATGCAGCTCTGCATGTCTCAACTCTCAGATTTTTCCCAGCTCAGCGCATTGTTAGTTCTTTGTCTAGTTCCCCCCTCTCCTGGTTCCCTCCTGTGCATTCCTTTTTCCCCTGTTTTGCCATCAGTTGGCTGCCTTCCTGTCCCTTCCCTGTGTCTTGCTTCCTCCTGGATTCTCCTGTAACTCCTTCCTGGACCCCTGTTCTCTTGTGCGTTTCCCAACTAGTTCCCCTGGATTCTCAAGTATCTGGCATCTGTTTCCACGATTCCTCTTCAGTCATAATTTGGTCTTGGTCATCTGCCACAGTAAGAACTCTTCTATGAGGTTTTTTGTACCCGTCCCTCTTCGGGGAGGTTCTTTTTCCCTGTACCTTTGCTGTCTGCTCCCGGGTCACCTAACCTGGGCTTCTACCTTTCAGGCAGGATGGCTTCCAGAGAGTTACACCCTTACCTGCATGACACAAGGTCCAAACAGAAGTCCCGTCAAGTCTTCCGGCAAGCCATCACAAAGGAAGTCCCAGGTGAGCTCTCAATCCGTAATTGACACTGACAGTTGTATACAGAAGTGCCCAAATTCCTAATCTGTATGATTTGTTTAACGTCTGGCATCAAATTGGACATAAATGTACTGCCCTGATTTGTTAAAATTTCTTTCGGAAATCCCACCCGGGATAAGAAAGGAATCAAATGTTTAAGATTTTGTTGGGACGTGTTGTTCTTTAAAGGAAATGCTTCTGGGTACTGGGTAGCATAATCTATTATTACCAGGATGTATTTATTTCCTAGTTTCAAAGGCTCTAATGGTCCCGCAATGTCCATCCCAATACTGGAAAAGTTTGCCTCAATGATAGGAAGAGGTTGTAATGGTGCTTGTGGTATTAAATGGGCAGCTAGCTTTTGGCACAGGGCACAAGCAGTGACAAAGGTCTTAATGTCAGCATATGCCCCTGGCCAGTAGAACCGTGGTATAATCTGGCTTTGTGTCTTTGCTATACATAAATGTCCTGAGTTTTTTTTTTTACTTTATTTAAATTTGCACAGAGTGAATGCATCATATGCAACATATCTTCAAATGGTAGTGTACATAATGGGTAACAGACTAGAATATAGTTCTTCCTTATCACTCGCCCAGATCATATATTTCTCCCACTCTTCAAACGTAGGGGGTGCAACACTCTTGCACTTCATTAAAATTGCACGTTTAGCTAACAATAAACCAATATGAATGAGTTTACGTTTCAATGGGTTAACTTTTTGCACATATCTCAGTATGCATATGCCTGGTTCCCATTGCACTGGTTGATCCGCCATTTCTGCCAAGGCCTCACATACCTTGTGCCAATATTTGGTGAGTACCCCACATAACCATAACATATGCATTATAACTGCATCCTCACTCCAACATCTCGGACATCTCCCTTTGGTTGTAACATACATTTTCTTAAGCCTGGCTGGGATGAGGTTCACTCTGTTTAATATTTTTAAATGGATCAGTTGGTATCTAGAGTTATATGACACTTGTTTAGTTGGTGTACATAGCTGGAGCCATTGTGTTTCTGTGAAGGCTGAGCCTAGATCCTTCTCCCATTACGCCTATACATCCGTAGTGTGGACCTCCCATTCTGTCAATACCAATTTGTATATAGCTGAGGCAGATTTTCTAGTCGTGCCAGAGGAGAGTACGTAGTTGAGCTCTGATGTGAAGGGGGTTCTAACTCTGAGAAATTGCAGCTTCTGCAGTAGGGTGTACCCTAGTTGACTCTTAATGCTCTCCCAAGTAACAAATTCGCCATCGCAATACAGGTCACCAAAGTGCATTATGCCTGCATTGCACCAATGCATGGCCAGCACTGTATCTCTGGATGGGTCTAGGTAAGGAGTGTCCCAAATAGGCATGTACGGGCTGTATATTATAGTGTTTTGCGGCACCAGCGTTAGCCTCCGCCACGCTTGTTGTGTGGATAATACTGGGTCTAGGTGTTTCACGTGCCTTAGCCCTCCCATTGCCACCCCATGGAGCAGTGTAGCCCTCTTCCGCCCTTGTCTTTCCAGTTCCACGTATGATACGCTCGGGCCTCCTTCCACCCAGTGTGCCGCGTAGTATGCCTGCACCGCCAGGTAATACAGCTCGTAATCTGGCACGACCAGTCCCCCTCGTACGTATGGGAGCGTGAGGTGGTTCCAGCTGACCCTAGCCTGCCCCGTCCACACAAACTCAGAGCTTGCTCCGGTAATCCTCATAAAGAAGGACCTGCCCAGCCATATATGGTATTGTGCTGAAAAGATAGAATAGTTTGGGCAAGATAATCATTTTCATCAGTGCTACTCGGCCCATCAGTGAGATGGGGAGCTGTTTCCACCTTTCTAATTTGGTGCATAGTTCATTGGCTAATGTGTCTTAATTCAGGGAACGCACCAAGGCCGCAGAGTGTGCCACCTCAACCCCCAGGTATCTCACTTGCATGGATGACCATTTTAGCCAGAACCGATTGCTAGGCTCCGTTGTGCTGTCTGTTAGTGGGAACACTTCTGATTTGCTACTATTCAGGCAAAGGCCTGAGACCTGCTGAATGTTGGATCGTGGCTATCACCTTCTGTAGGTATCTCTCCGGTCTCCCCATGTACATCAGGATATCATCCGCATAAAGTGATTTAATTATTCTATCTTGCCTGCTATAACTATTCAGTCTCAGGGATGTCGTGCTCTCATAAGGTCCGCTATGGGCTCTATCACCAGCCCTAATAGCAATGGTGATAATGGACAGCCCTGCCTGGTGCCTCCAGCAAGTTACAGCATTGAAGACAGCACCCCATTCACACACACCCTGGCGTGTGGTTGTGTGTATAGAAGCCACACCCATCTTATGAAGTTAGGGCCAAACCCATAATTATGCAGTACTCTAAATAGAAATGGCCAGTATACTATGTCAAAGGCTTTCCGCATGTCTAGGGACAATGCCACCCCCTCCACGTCTCGTGACGTTCTTGCCATGACATTGCAAATCCTCCGTATGTTAGATGCTGTTGACCGCCCTTGTATTAAGCCCGCCTGGTCCTCATGCACCATATAGGGCATTAACGGATTGAGACGGGAGGCTAGTATTCTTGCAAATATTTTCATGTCCGTGTTTATAAGAGATAGTGGAAGGTACGATCCACATTCTTCCGGTGGTTTCCCCGGCTTCAGCAATAGCGTGATAACCACCTCTTGCATTGATTAGGGCAGAATGCCAGACTCCAACGGCTCGGTCCAAACCAACAGCAGTCGAGGTGCCAAGGCATCTTTAAATTCTTTCTAAAAGTCCATCAGAGCCTGGCACTTTCCCCCCGGCAGATCTTTTATTTCCCCTTTTATGTCACTGAGTGTTATAGGCTTTTCAAGTGCATTGCGGGCTTCAGAGGATAGCAGTGTCATGGTTATTGTGGCTAGGTATTTGTCTATTTCGCTGTCTGTGGCTACACTTCGCAGGGAATAGAGTTCTCCATAGAAGTTGTAGAATACCTCACAAATATGGTCAGTTTTGTTCACTACTCTGCCATCACACCTGGTCATACATGGTATGGCTGTATTTCCCTTCTCGCTACAGACCGTCTGAGCCAACAGTTTCCCTGGCCTCACTTGCTCCCCTTATCTACGTGCCGCTGCCATTCTGTCGAACTAGCGTATTTCCCTGTCCGCCGATTCACGATAGCCATCTACGTGTGTTTTAATTTCCAGGTGGATATGCGGCGTCGGGCTATCTGCATATTCTATTTGCAATTTCACCAAAGATACTTCTTGCCTCTTTAGCTCCCCCCTGATATCACGAAGAACACCATATTCCGTGGACATTGTGACCCCCCGGATATAAACCTTAAAAGCTTGCCAAAGCGCTGCATGGGTTTCCACAGACCCCTCATTGCTTTTGAAGAAATCGGTAATATGTTGTGACATACTCGTCCGGAATACCGTGTCCAACAGGGATGTAGCTTTAAATCGCCATTGATGTCTCTGGGGAGCTGCCTCAGGAATATTTACTGTGAGTGTGACAGGGAAATGATCAGACAACGTTCTGGGGAGTATTTGGGATTCAGCCACCCAACTCATTACGCTTTGCGATGTCAACCAGTAATCTATATGGGAGTGCATATCGTGTACCATTGAATAAAAGGTAAAGGCCTTTTGTGACCCATGCAGTGAGCGCCACACATCTTTCATTCCTAGGTCTACCAATATGTGTGTGTATCTTGTGTGCTGCTTTGGTTAAGGTTCTGGTCGCTGTGGATGTGCGATCCAGGGTGGCATTGAGAATGGTATTAAAATCGCCACCGCATATTACTAGTGCAGTAGGATATTTGGCACATTTCCTAAACACCTCCTCATAATTCCAGAACGTCTACATATGGACCATATAGATTCATTAGTAAAACTTCAGCATCCCCCAGATTTCAGTGCACAATTACATATCTCCCACATTTAACGCTTTCAGTCATGCAGTGGGTGAATGGCAGAGACCTGTGAATCAGAATTATAACCCCTCTGGTTTTAGTTGAATACGAGGTGTAGTAACGTTGTCCTCCCCATCCGGGTGCCCTTGCCTGTGCTTGAGGCTCCAGCAAATATGTCTCCTGCAAGAACAGCAGCTCGGCCCCTTGTCTATTCACATATCGCATTACCTTGCGTATCTTAATGGGAGAGCCCAATCCCCTGACGTTCCAACTCAGGAGCTTAACTCCAGTCTGAATAGGACTAGCCATCATCCCTTTGAAGTCTTTGTGGGATCTTTACATGTATACACCATCGCTTGATTAGGCTATAGCTTACTGCGATCAATCTGCATTTTTGAAACTTTTTCACCCCAACGTGTCTCCCAACACCCCTCCCCACCCTCATAGTACCCCGAACTTTGACTATGTTACCCCGCAGCCCCCCCTTCCCCATCACTATTAAGCAAACTCTGCACTCGCATGGGGGGCGACTGATTCCGTGGTGCCTAGAGCTCCCAGCTTGTACAATAGTAGGCTTAGACTGGAACAAATCTATGCAATTACTTAAGACTACGTTGCCAAAACACATCTTAAATTCCATGAGCATTAGGGGGTATCCGGCCCAGCTCACTTCATGCATCTAGGAACGCCCATCAAAGTTTCTGCCCTCCTCCCACCATGTCATTTGGTATCGAACAATTTCAAATCTACAACTACCAAGGGGGCAGAAAGCGAGTTCCACATTTCCCGGCCAAGCACCATTTATCAACACATTGAGAGTTCTTACATGCAGGTTATACCACTCCCCTTTGTCACTTCCCATCTTGTAGAGGTTGTTTTGGTGGAACTGGGATGTTGGCTTCCACGAATGAGGCCGTTTCCTCGGGGAATGTAAAAAAATAGGTTTTATTCTTAAATTGTATGCGCAATATGGCTAGGTATAGCATTGCAAATGAGCGCCTCTCTTGTTGTACCACTAGAGTGAAGTCTGAGAAGATGCAAATCTCACTGGAACCCAGCCTCAGTTCCTGCTTGTCCCGTGCTGCTCTCAACACCTTGTCTCGGTAGTTCATCAATCTCGAAATAATTGGGCGTGGGAATGCCCCATGCTTGGGTTTTGCCGCCAGTGTCCTGTGTGCCCTCTTCACCATGAACATTTGGGACCAACCCAGGTCTCCCAAGAAGTCCTTTAACATGCCTTCTACTGCAATTCCCATAGGGCCTTTTAAGGCATCCTCTGGTACCCCTACGAATGCGGATATTGTTGCGTTTTGATCTTGCCTCGAGGTCCTCACACTTCATCTTAATACTGCCCAGGTCTTCTGCCATTGTCGTGATCATGTTTTGCAGTGATTCTATGGCATCCTCTGCCATGCATATTCGTGACTTCCGTAATACAGTGTGTGGCTTTCTCTAACTGTGCTCTGATCATGGAGACGTTAGCGGTGATGCCATCTAGTTTGTCATTTATGGATTCAAATCCCTGCTGCATGATTGCCACCACTCCTTGTAGATCAGCAGGAGGTGACATGGAAGGCATTACGGGTGTTTCTTGGCCACCGGATCCCTCACTGCTAGCATCTAAATGCCTGGTTGTAGGTTTGGTGAACTTGTCCATGGTGCCGCTTTTTTTTGGGACAGCCCCCTTAGGCATTATACTGGGTGTAAGCCTCTTTCCCCTGCTCAGCCACTACGACTTGAAGCAACAATATAGCAGGCCCAATTAGCCACTGTAGTTGACTTTGTTGCTGTACCAGTCTGGTCTGAGGGATGCTTTCCGTTAAGGACTCTGATGTGTCCACCTTTTTTAGGACGCTGTAGATCTTGCTGTGTCCATTGTACGCATTGTCCACGGGCTATGCTTGGCTCGTTTCTAAGTTGTCAACAAGCGTTCTCTGTGCAGTGATGACCTCGCTGGAAAAGCCCAGTTTCCACTGCTCAAGTGTCACAACCTTGTGTAAGACTTAAAGTTACCGTAGGGTTATTGTCCGAATGCTCCGCTTTCCCACCCGATGCACCACTCTCCTCACCTGAGTCTTCAGGGTCTGACGCTCTGACGCCGTGTCGGTGGGCAAGGTAATCCTTCTTACTCTTCGTCGTAAGAGCTCTGACACGGAACGAAGCCGTGGTGGAACTCTGAATTGGTTACCACCTTGGCTCTGGTCCCGTATGCAGGCGGGTAAGGGGAAAAAGCCCGAAGACGGAAAAAACGCCTGGGTCGCGGTAGAACTGCTGGCCTTGGCTTGTGATGAGATATGTAGCCGTAGTAATAGAAGAATTCAATTGCAACGGGAATCCTCGAGGTAACAAAGCGAAGATTCATCCGGAGAGAAAGTGACAAGGAGGGCAAGAACACTGGCAGAAAGCAGGTAAGCGCCGAGACGCAAAAGCAGAGAGAAACCGGCGGAAGAGGGGGGCCGCCGGGGAGACGGAGAGGAAGGAGGAAAAAAGGAGAAGGTCCCCGAAAGGGGGAAAGAAGAGCGAGCGAGAGAAAAGCACTGGAAGCGTCTCACTGTGAAAACGAAAGGAGACGGTTGCAACGCAAGGAACCATGGGTAGCAGGAAGTAAATAGGCGAGAGGAAAGAACAGAGGAAAACACTGGACCGTAAACAGAGAAAACGTGAACAACGTGGTGGCAGTATTAATGGCGGCGAAGCCGTAACAACGGCATCCATCGCCAACCGAGAGGGTTAATGACATTATGCCCCCTCTTATTGCCGACCCCGCCTGGCTTACCAGGATGCATCCGATGAAATTTAGCTACTAAACGGGGGGCCTTGATAAAATGCACAGGTTCCCAGGAATCTTCAGACATGGGATACCCCTTCCAGGAAATAAGATATTGTAAACGTCCCCGGTAGTAGCGAGAGTCTCGGATTTTAGAAACTTCATAAACCTCCTGGGAGACTCTGGGTGAAATGCCCTGCAAGGGTCTTGACCTAAAGTGTGGTTCGGTTCATGATTCCTTGAGAAGAGAGGTATGAAATACCGGGTGCACCCGGCGAAGGTAGGAGGGTAGTTGAATCTTGTAGGCTACAGGGTTGATTCTTTCTAGGATGGGAAACGGGCCCAGGAATCGAGGAGACAACTTGGAGGAACGGATCCACCTTGGTAGGTATTTGGTCGAAAGCCATACCTTTGTCCCTTTAGTCCAAGTGGGAGCAGTTTGGCGATGTTGATCAGCAAGAGTCTTGTGGGTTCTAAGGCTCCTCGCTAGACTGTCTCTGGCTGTCCGGTGAGCCTCAGAAATTTCCGATAAAGCGGCTTCAGCAGCAGGAGAATTACTGGTATGGGAAGCAATGGGCCAAATGGACTTGGGGTGAAGACCGTAGTTGCAGTAAAACGGAGAGATACCCATGGCGGAGTGTTTAGAGTTGTTGTAAGTGAATTCTGCCGTGGGGAGGAGTTGTACCCAATTATCCTGGAGTCTATTAATGTAGCACCTGAGATATTGTTCCAGAGTAGAATTGAGTCTTTCCATCTGACCATTAGTCTGGGGATGGTACCCAGACGAAAGCGCACGGTCAATACCTAAACGAGAACACAAAGCCTTCCAGAACTTAGAAATATATTGGCTACCACGGTCCGAAGTAATCTTATCGGGCAAGCCATGAAGACGGAAAATATCTCTGGCAAAAACTTCAGCCATGCGATTAGCCGTAGGTAAGCCCTCCAGAGGAGAGAAATGGGTCATCTTGGTAAATGAATCTACTGTCACCATAATGCAAGAACAGGACTCGGATAAGGGTAAATCCACAATGAAGTCGGTAGATAAGTTCCCCCATGGCCTCTGTGGTAAATCGGGCTGAGTAAGGAGACCCAACGGTTTGCCTGTTGGATTTTTTGCCATAGTGCAAACCGGACATGCCTTTATGTAGGACTGGACCTCTTGTTGAAGGTTGGGCCAGTAAAACGAGCGTTTAATGAGTTCAATGGTGTTTGCCTGGCCTCGATGTCCTGCAACTCGGCTGTCGTGGCACCAGTAGAGAATCCTCTTGCGAAGATGTCCTGAAGGTATGTAAAGTTGGTTCTTGTAGAACCAGAGACCATCATTGGTGTGAAACTGAGACACCAAGCGTTTATCTCTAATGCAGGGTTCAGATTCCGAAGCCTCTTTGACCTCCTGTAGGAAAGTATGTAGAGGTGCCACTCTGCGAGTAGATGGAAACATAAGTTCGGTTGAGGGCAACCAGAGTCAATAACCAACTCCTTGCGAGACAAGGCGTCGGCTAGGACATTCTGAGAGCCTGGTAAATAGGTAATGGTGAAATCGTATTGGGAAAAAAAGTAAGCCCATCGCGCTTGGCGAGAGTTGGCACATTCGAGGGACTGCAGGACCTTTAGATTCTTATGGTCCGTGCGTATGACGAAGGGAATACTGGCACCCAATAGCAGATGTCGCCATTCCTCACAGGCCAATTTCATAGCTAATAACTCCTTTTCAAGGACGGTATAGTGAAGTTGACTGATGGTCAGAGTGCGAGAGAGGTAGGCCACTGGGTGTTCTATACCTTCGGACTCCTGGAGCAAGTCAGCACCAATGGCGGCAGAAGAGGCATCAGTTTCCACGATAAACTGTTTCGTTTGATCGGCCTGGAGCAATATGGGCGCTGAGCAAAACAAAGTCTTGAGATGTCTGAAGCTAGATTATGCCGCCGAGGACCACACAAAGGTTCCAGAAGATTTCTTGAGAAGTGTTGTTATGGGTAACACCATCTCGGAGAACCGGGGTATAAATCTTCTGTAAAAGTTTGTTAAACCCAAGAATCTCTGAACCTCCTTGACCGAGGTGGGAGAAGACCACTCCAGAATGGCAGACACCTTGCGAGGGTCCATGGAGATGCCCCGGTCAGACAAAATAAACCCCAAATAGGGAATGCTCGAGACCCCGAATTGGCATTTCTCTGGTTTGGCCAGTAAACTGTTCTCCTTAAGTCGAGTAAGTACTGTCCGTACATGCTGTTCGTGTTCTTCCTTGTTGATGGAAAATACAAGAATATCATCTAGATAGATGATCACTGAAACAAATAAGAGATCCGAAAACATGCGGTCCATAAATCTTTGGAAAACTGCGGGAGCGTTAACTAGCCCAAAGGGCATGACTCTGTATTGGAACAATCCGAAGGGTGTTCGAAAAGCAGTCTTCCATTCATCACCCTTAGCAATGCGCAATAAATGGTACGCATTGCGAAGATCCAACTTGGTGAAAATGTGAGCACCTTGAACCGCCTCAAGAATGTCTGTGATGAGTGGAATGGGATAGCGGTCTCTGACTGTGACCTTGTTGAGACCTCTATAATCTATGCAAGGTCGTAATTCTTTGGAATCCCTCTTGGAGATAAAGAATAAGGGAGCCCCGGCAGGAGATTTTGACGGTTGGATGAGGCCATTGTGAAGATTCACGTCCAAGTAAGTTTGTAAGACCTCCTTTTCGGATCTGGACAAGGAAAACATACGACCGAACGGAACCAAGGCCTTAGGCTCAAGATCGATAGAACAGTCCTCAGGACGATGGGGTGGTAAAGGTGCTGGCTTGACTTCTGTGAAAACCTCTCTGAAAGTCTCACCAAGACGTGCCATATTATGGACAGTTGAGGATTCTTGACAAGAAGTGGGGGTGACCTGTAGTTGTAAATAAGATTGTTGAGGAATACAATGCTTCTTGCAAAACTCAGACTCGAAACGTAGCAAATTGGATACCCAATCTATTTGTGGGTTATGTCTCCTGAGCCAAGTGATCCCCAAAATAACAGGAAAATGTGCAGCTCTAATGATGTCGAATTTTAGACTCTCCACATGGTCGGAAATCCGGACTTCTAGCTCCTCGGTGGTCTGCGTTATAGGTCCTGAAGACAAAGGAGTACCGTCTACACCCTCCACCTTCTGGTCTTCGAGTCTTGCTAGCCTTTTGAGGCCCACCTTGTCAACCCATAAGGTATCAACAAAGTTACCGGCTGCTCCGCAGTCTAAGAGTGCCAAAGTCTCTACGAGCTGGTCTTGGATCATCACGCTGATATTGATAACCATGAGTCTGGAATCTTCTGGTGTCTTCTTTGTGGATACTGCCAATGAAACGTAGGGACTGGAAGATTTAGATAACCACCGGTTTTCTGTCCCTTTTAAAACCGGGGTGATTCGTTTCCTGAACGCCGTTGAGGTAGTTCGGAACAGTCTTTGAGCAGATGTTTGTCAGACCCACAGTAGGCACAAAGACCTCTTTCTCTTTGTCTTCTTCTTTCTTCCGCGGTGAGTGGTGATCGGGTGGTTCCGATCTGCATGGGTTCTTCACTCTGTTTAGAAGATGGAGGAAGAGTGTTGGATGAGGTACCGATGGTAGAGGGATTTTCTCTGTAACGTCTTTTTTCATTACGTCTCTCCTGGAGTCGATGTTCAATCTGTAGGACCGAGGATAAAAGATCCAAAAAAGAGGCAGGACGGGGAGACCGGGCTAATTCGTCCTTTATCTCTTCTTTAAGACCTCTACGAAAAATGGCAAATTGTGCCTGTTCAGGCCAGCCAGCCCCTGCAGCCAGGGTCCTAAACCTAGCGATGTAAGTGAGGAGGTCTGATGATCCCTGTTTTACATCCAAAAGATCCTCACAAGCAGTGTAGGTGAGCTCATGTCTTTCAAAGGATTCTCTGAGAAGATCCTTAAAATTCCCGTAATTCTGTAGAACGGGATCCTCTCCTGTCACAAGAGGAGTAGCCCAAGCAAGGGCATTGCCCACCATATTCGAAATGAGGAAGCCAACCTTAGCCTGATCAGAAGAAAACATGCGAGGGCGGAAAGTGAAGTAAATAGTGGCAGCTTCCAGAAACTCTTTAAGCTTTTTGGGAGAACCGAACTTCCCCGAAGGCAGGGCCACAGGTGGCAATTCTGGGAGAGGGAGGTTCTCTACCTGAACCAATTGTTTCAATACAAAATTTTCTGCCTTAACAGTCTGAAGCTCTTGAGAAAGGGACTGCACAGCTTTCCATAGCTCTTGTATCTGATCCTGCAGCTGTTCGGGAGTAGCCATTGGTATCTTCTGGCGTTGCAAACTGTCACAACCTTGTGTAAGACTTAAAGTTACCGTAGGGGTATTGTCCAAATGCTCCGCTTTCCCACCCGATGCACCACTCTCCTCACCTGAGTCTTCAGGGTCTGACGCTCTGACGCCGTGTCGGTGGGCAAGGTAATCCTTTTTACTCTTCGTCGTAAGAGTTCTGACACAGAACGAAGCCGTGGTGGAACTCTGAATTGGTTACCACCTTGGCTCCGGTCCCGTATGCAGGCGGGTAAGGGGAAAAAGCCCGAAGGCGGAAAAAACCCCTGGGTCGCGTTAGAACTGCTGGCCTTGGCTTGCGATGAGATATGTAGCCGTAGTAATAGAAGAATTCAATTGCAACGGGAATCCTCGAGGTAACAAAGCGAAGATTCATCCGGAGAGAAAGTGACAAGGAGGGCAAGAACACTGGCAGAAAGCAGGTAAGCGCCGAGACGCAAAAGCAGAGAGAAACCGGCGGAAGAGGGGGGCCGCCGGGGAGACGGAGAGGAAGGAGGAAAAAAGGAGAAGGTCCCCGAAAGGGGGAAAGAAGAGCGAGCGAGAGAAAAGCACTGGAAGCGTCTCATCGTGAAAACGAAAGGAGACGGTTGCAACGCAAGGAACCATGGGTAGCAGGAAGTAAATAGGCGAGAGGAAAGAACAGAGGAAAACACTAGACTGTAAACAGAGAAAACGTGAACAACGTGGTGGCAGTATTAATGGCGGCGAAGCCGTAACAACGGCATCCATCGCCAACCGAGAGGGTTCATGACATCAAGTTAGGAGAAAGGGGGGAGCCCAGGTCAGTGCACAGATTTCAAGCCTGCACAGTGATCAAATGGCCCCCACTGCTACGAACAGGTCTTTGCCATATATGGTGGTTCGTGGGTAACCAGCAGATTAGGAGTGGGTTAATTTTGATTGCTGAGGTGACCACCCAGTATTGGGTGGGTCGCCACAGACCTAGAGCCTTAAATTGTAGAGTCCAACTACTGTCTCTGTCTCTAAAACTGTAACTAAAAGTGGCCTGTAGGTCGAACACCGCGGGCTGTGGACTCTGAGTAGGTGTGACCTGAGGACGAAGGCGAAGTCTATTCCTCTGAGTCGGGGTATTAATTGGGACTCTGGATAGAGTCTAGTAGTGATGCAGAGCCTTAATGTATAGTGGGGAGATCGACATGCTCAGCCTGGGATACGCTCCCCCCAGGCCCGCCGCAATCAGTTATCCCCCACAGCTGCCTTTGACTGGGGCATGGAATAGCAAGGGTTAGCTCCAGACTTATCCCCCACAAAGCTTGCATGTACCATGTGCGTGTGCTGACCTCATTTGTTTCGTTATGCTGGGCTCACTCTTGTATCCTCGCCCTCCCACTCAGCTCTGCGTGCTTTCAGTCTGCTGCTGTTGTGGGGAGCCCAGGTGTGTATACTCCACTTGCTGCCGCCGGGTGCAGTGTGTGAGCAGGGCATTGTATTCGGGCCCCACGCTGTCCATGCAACAATGGGTGTGTCACCCGTTCACTGTTTTTTAGTTAGTTTCATGCAGCAGTCGGAGGGTCGGACAGCGCTGCCCTTCCCGTTGCTGGGGGTTCTCACGTCGTTCTCAACAATACGCTCTCCACACAAGTAGGACGGCACAGGTCGTGGCAGCCGTCAGCACACTCCTGTTGTTCCGCTCCTCTGCCAGTAGCAGCTTGGCCGCATCGCTGTACATCAGACTGTGGTGTGCAGCAGGTTGTTTAGTGGGGCAGGCTGATCCACTCACCCCGTGACTCCTTGACTGCTTCGGCTGCGATTGTGGCCAGTGACGCGGGACGGGCCGCACGTGTCTCTGTGTGCAGGGGTATGATTATTTCCTCCAAGTGGAATGATGCTGCTCACAGTGCAACCGGTCACCGCAGACCGCTTTCACCATTCAGCTGGTGTGAACATGCCTCCTTTTGGGCGCTTCGGCATCTCGGATTTCCTCTCTCGTCCTCCAAGCCGGCTCCAGCAGCTGCAGTGCACGTCTAGGCGTGCTCCTCACTGGGGCCTTTTCTATTCACCTCCCTATCTCAGCCGTCTGCATTAATTCTTCAGAAACTCAGCCAGCCCCCCACGGGGGCCCTTTATGCTTCTCTCTGCCAGTTTATACTTTCAGCCCTTCACTATAACAGCAAGGATGTTGCTGGGTTTTCTTAGCTCCCACGGCAATCTGGCTGCCTGCACAACAGCGCCCTCACAAATGTCCTGATGTGAAATGTGCATGTGCCAACTCTAGAAAGATCCTTCTGTGGCTTTGAGGAACCTCTATTGGAGTTCTAGATATCCTTTCAGGCATATTGTCCACTTGGTATAAGAGACCTTGTTTAAGGAATAAAAAGGACCCCTTTGTGACCTCTGTTCATCTTCGGAGATGACCTTTGAAAAAGCCTCTGAGAGGATAAAATGGCTTTGCTGTGAGAAAGCCAGATGTGGGATGACCTCTGTTTCTTCCCTGATTGATTTACGTATCACAGGGGGTGTCTCTTCAGGTACATTTTTGTCAGCCTCTCCAAAACCCCTAATGTCTCCTTCCGTCAGTTCTTGCTCCTGAACCTGTACGGGTTTGGGAAAGAGAGCACACTCAAGGATTCCCTGGGTGATTGTTTTGCCAGTCTTCACATGATGGGTCTGTTTCCCATGGCTGTGAAGAAATATATGTATATCACCCCGATAGGAACAAGCTATTCTAATCCTGGTTGCTCCTACGTGGGCAAGACAACCTTGGCTTCTACATCTGCTCAAACTAGCGATGTGCAACTCGATCATGCTCGGGTGCCCTTACAACATGCTAACACAACACAAGGGAGCATCTCTCCACCCTCGTCCTCAATCTATGAACTTGGCCTGGCTCCTTAAGGCATAGAGTTCGGCCACTTGAATCTTTCTCAACAGTGTATGGATATCTGAAAAGAGGCACGGAAACCCAACACCAGACACTGCTATTTCAACAAGTAGAAGAGATTTGTGATATTGTGCAGGTCAAAAACCATAATTTCCCCAGCTAACATTCTACATTACATGCTTTACCTACTAGACCCCGGCGGTTCTATCAGCTTACACCACTTAACACAACAAAGTGTCCTGGTGGAAAGCATTAAAGCATTCATGGAAGGGATAAAGAGGATATGCACTCCCATCTCTAATCCTCCTCCGGGTTGGGATCTTATTATCATGCTCTCAAAACTCATGGGTCCACCCTTTGAGCCTATGCACAAGGCAGCCTAAAACATTTAACTTACAAGACTGCATTCCTAGTAGCCATCACCTCTATAAGAAGAGTCAGTGAGCTACAGGCATTGTTGATACAAGACCCTTTCTTCATAATCCACAAAGACAAAGTTGTCCTCAGAACACATCCTAGGTTTTCATCTAAGTTAATTTCAAAGTTCCATGGTAATCAAGCGATAGAACTTCCTACCTTCTTTCAAAATCCATCTAACTCAGCTGAAAGAAGCCTCCATACAAAACTAAACCCCTAAGGAAAACAGACCAACTCTTTGTTTCCATAGCACCTGGGAGAGAGGGCGATCACATATCAAAGAAGGCCATCTCCAAATGGATAGTCGGGTGCATACAGCTCTGCTATTGCCTGTCCAAAAGAGTTTTACCCTTCACTCCCATGGCCCACTCTACCAGATGTACCGGGGCAACCTTAGCCTTCATTGCAAACGTCCCTCTAGACGCCATTTGCAAGGCTGCTACATGGAGTACCATTCATACCTTCACACAACATTATTGCATTGACACTCACTGTAGAGCAGATTCACAGGTGGGACAAGCGGTTCTAAATCATGTATTTGCTGCTGTATCTTCTCACAACCTACCTCCTTCTCCAGATACTGCTTGCTAATCTATGCAGAGCATGTGATCTAAGCAGATCCACAAGCCTCAGAATGGATACATTACTAACTGTAATTGTATTTCTGATGCATGTATCTGCTT
The DNA here is from genome assembly GCF_040938575.1 of Ambystoma mexicanum. Lineage (NCBI taxonomy): Eukaryota > Metazoa > Chordata > Amphibia > Caudata > Ambystomatidae > Ambystoma > Ambystoma mexicanum. The sequence continues at coordinate 776,528,111 of NC_090933.1, read as the reverse complement.
AGATTCACATGCTCCTACCCTTCCTCCCCTTCTGGAGCCAAAGGTGGATAAATGTATTCTGGTCTATCACTGTTTCTGCTTTATCACATCTGTACTCAAGCTACACTTCATGCAACCTCATGTCAGAAACAAACAATATGAGGGACTTCGATGCGTGAAGGACCATGGGTACAGTACACGTCACACTAGGGATCATATTACTAACACGCCCTGTCGAAATCCGTTTTCCAGTTTTGAAAACAAACCATGTAATACTGCACATGTACCGACTACCACTAGATGTTGGACTATGCAGAGAATGTGAATATAAGCAGATACAAGCATCAGAAATATGATTACAGTGAGTAATGTATCCTATATAATACAGGGCCTGCAGGTAGTGGCCTTGTAGTTATGGTTAAGTTGCTCAACACCTAGGAAGAGCACTTTTTGGGTGGCTGATAACTTTGCCCCCCCCCCGGATGAATCCTCACAAAACTTTACAAACAAAGTATATGGCCCTGTCAGATTGATCCTGTGAAATTGGTGAGGTTTCGTCATGGGACGGGGGGGGGGGTCAAAGTTATGGGGGGGTCCCAAAATCTGTGGTTTTTCCCATAGAGGCAATGGGAAATAAATCTAGCTCACGCCTGCAGCCCAAACTACTGGACGGAATTTCACCACATTTGCGGCAGAAGCAGCAGCTTTGTCCCGAAAGCGTTCTTTTGTAAATCTGGTGTAAATCCATCCAGTAGTCCTTTTTAAAACGACCGAAAAGTAGGTACAAAAATAAATAGTGATTTCTGGGTTTGGTCTGCGGACTCACTCCCCTGTTCGGTCTGCAGATGGGCCTCCGATTGGTACAGAGGGCAGCATGAGGTCCGCGGACATCGGACGTGCCCGCTGATTGGATGATGGAGAGCATGAGGTGCGTCATATTTTTGGTAACGCCCACCATGTTCGACAGGAAAACGTTTGCAAAACACATTTTGGGTCATTTGGTGGTGGAAAGAGAGGCTGGGAAGAGTGGGGAAGTGGAAAAATTATGATACTGATGATACAGGGATATTTTTGTAGGTTGAAAAAGGCCAGCCAGGTGTCATAGCTGTCCGCGGATACAGCGGTAGTTCGCAGACAGCACCGTGAACAGACGACTTGGAAAGGGTCCCATGTGTTAATATCCCCGCAAAAATATGACCATACAATAAAGGCGCATTATTTATGTGGCGATATTAACCCGTTAAACCTGCGGGGGACACCCCCGCCACCCCCATATTATTTTCAAGGGAGCGGGGGACAACCCCATAACACCTGTTCCCATTTATCCCAAAAATTATCCCCACTAATAATATCACCTATGGCCGTTCCAGACGACCATATATATGGCAATATTATTGGTGGGGATAATATTACCCGATACCTTGGAAAGACATTTGGCGTTATTTCATGGCTGAAAGGGGGTGTAGAAATGGTAGGGAAGTGGAATGAAGGTAATGTGGAGCTGTTTTTATTGGTTAAAAAGGGTTTGGAAATGCCACTGCGTCCGCGGTCAATTTCGGTGTCCGTAGACATCATTTCGATGGCAGGGTGGTCAGGGTGAGTTTTACTACTTGATGGCCTATGGTACATACTTCTTACATAGTTAACTGCTTTGTGGTGGTTGAGGCCAGTAGCCAGATTCTGGGGGGAATGGCCAAAGGCCATGGCCCCAAGATTATGTGCACTGGGCACTACCACCACAGTAGTAATGTGTATAGTAATTATAGGTAATGTAGTAGGAGTACGGCCAGAATCACCACAGTAGCAATATGTGTATAGTAATTGTAGGTAATGTAGTGGGAGTACAAAGTGTTTGTAATATGGAGGAATGATGTAATGGAACTGTATATGGTACTTATGATTGTTGTACAATTGAGGATAGTGCTCTTAGAATATGTATTTGATTATAATTGCTGTGGTTACTTAGTGTTGTAGCGTTATGAAGCTGGAACCTCCAGTTATTTTCTGTGGGAAAAAACAGTACAGTTGGTTAAGCAGGATAGTTCAAAAGCTGTAGTTGTATGCAATTTTAAATATACATTTTCTTTTTTAGACCCTCATAATCAGTACATTCTAAGTACTATGTTTGGTACAAGATTAGTGTATGACACACACTCTGTTGTTTTGACATTAAATAATCATTGGGTCATTAGGAAAAACAATCCGTACTGGATTACAAACCTGATTACAGTTATGTGCGTGTAAGGGTGATATTATGTTTGTTTAAAGTATGTTGTGATTAAGGGAATGCTTGAAGTAGTTTGATACCTTTTGGAGTATTCTAACTACATTAGAGGTTAGAAGATGTTTTGTCGTATTAGAAATGAGATGGTGTATTTGAAGTGCTTTGCAATGAAGGGTGTTTTTCAGATACCTGTTGCCGTATTCCAACTAGATTGACTTTCAAAAGTGCTATTGTAGTATTATGGATGTAGTTAGATACCTGCTGGTGTATTCTAACTGTTCATTGTGCTATAGTTTAGTGTCTAAATTTGGGCTGAAGGAACATTAAGTAGGCATTTGTTAAATTTGCTGGTAACCTATGTTTTGGAGTAGCAGAGGTATTGTTAAATTCAAACCAAACCACTTATTTTTTTGACATATGCAGTGTAGTGACCTGATGTGGTTGTGGCACCAGTGTGGTAAACTATACCTACTGTTGTGAAGGTTTCCTTTCCAAGAGATACTTGCCCGTGTATGAAACCTGTAAGCTTGCAGTTATTTTTGGTACCATCTGCATTGTACCTTAGAAGCATTATCATGACATATTGGCTATATGAGTTTATTTGTATGGTGGAACGATTGTGTGAATTGCAAAAAGGGCATAAAATGCCATGATTTGCATTCCAAAGAAGCTGGTGAAATGGAATGGATTCAGAAATTGGTATGGATACATATAGAAATCGTTCATTAGGGATATGGTCTTGTGAAACATGGTTGCAGAGAGTGCATGTATGTTTCCACGTGTATGAAATCTGGAAGATTACATTTATAGGGATGTTTTTGGTTTCCAGTACTTGTATTAAGTACATTGGGAATTCTTGTGGATCTTCCTGTGTGTTTATGGTAAATGTTACCATTCCTGCACAGTAGTCCAATTCTTGCCTTCTACCCGAGACACTGTTAGTGTTGTCAGGATTATTTATGGCATTTCAGTGAAGAACGAGCATTTGCAAACACAACTGGTCCGAGCCGTTTAAGTAAATGTTGTGAACAATTGGTGCCAATTGAAAGAGAAGATTCATTGTCACATTGGCATAACAATTTACTCCAGTTGTCTTTCTGAATTTAAATGGACCAGAGAGTTGTGTTTGTGGATCGTTTGATGGGCCTGCAGATCTTTCTGCAGAAGAGACATTTGTGTCTTTCCTTTCTGATGAACGTGCAGATGATTTTGTACTAGACCGTTTGGTGGTTGTATTGTTTGATGCAGAAGGAGTTGATTGTTGTTCTTTAAGTGGTATTGTTGGAAAATCTGCATCTGTTTCTATTATTTGTCTTTTAAAAGGTTTCTTTTTTTGAGGTACAGGGTACATATCTAGATGGGGGAGTTGTAGTGCCCATACCGTGTTGTCTTCCAGGATGCAAGGAATGTCAACATTGACTTTGTTTGCATCAAAGTTAACTAAGAATAGACCATTGAGTGTATGCAAACGTGAAAGTGCTACCTTCTTTAAAGACTGTGTTGCCAATGTCAATCAATGCTTGATCTAGGGTTAGATCTTGTGATTTGTGAATAGTGACAGCATATGCAAGAGATGGAGAAAATTACTTCCTGTGTACGAACATGTCTTTGCTCCAATGACTAAACCTTGTTCTACGTCAAGGTTACATTTTAGAATTACTCTGCAGTTTAGACAAAAAGTCAATATCTTCTCCAATCCGGAGCTATTTGGTCATGCTGTTGCTTCTTGACACATAGGAAGTGTCATGCCGTGCACTTCTAGTTTGTCTGTGGAGCTGTAATGAAGTATGAGTTGTATTTATTTTTCAACATTGTCTCGTTGAATTGACTACAGCTTGCAAGGGTTGGTATTAAGGACATACATTTGAAATTGTGTTGAGTTAATTGCTCCATGACATCAGGAGAAGATGTGTTTCATCCATATAGATCATGAATTAGTCTACTATTTAAGATGGGTTTTGCATCTTTAGTAAGCAGACCACTTCTAATGTTTTGAGTTAGTGCTCTGTGGTGAAAATGTTGCCAGAGATTTACATTTCCAAAGCTGTTGAGGGGTTTGTGGCATTGTTTATGTCCTGATGTTTTGAAAATAGGTTGACCTTTCACTGGTGTTAACTGTAAGAAGTCTCTGATACAATAACATGTTTTCCTCCAAACAGTTCTACGTAGTTGGTTTTATAGGACTTCTTGCATTCTGAGATGAATTAAAGCCAACATGAGGTTGGAAAACCATGCTTACTTCATATATCAGGAGCACTTTCATTTGTTTTAGAGTTCTCCATACTTCAGTAGCAGCTTCTGCTGATCATTTGTAGCATTCAAATTTGTTTTGGTGTTCTATGGGGAGAAGTAGTAGTGGGTGTAAAGTTACACCTCCTATGTTGTAGGCACCTAAACCTGTGGGCACTGTTACTAGAGCTGAAAGGTTGTTGTTTGTTAAGTTTTGTAGAAATGTGCTGATTATTTTTATTAAGAAGGTTTTACCAGAACCAGCTTCACCACTTATATACAGTAGCAGAGGCTTGTAATGTTTACAGCTACAGCTTTTAGTTTAAAACCCTGTTCAATTTCTTGAGTGACTTCTATATAAATGGCAAGCTGTTCATCATTTAGCTGTGATTCCAGCACTGACAAGTCTTCCTCAGATTGTTTATATTTCTGCTTCCTTTAGAATGAGTGGTTCTCCAAGTGGGTCTTAGCTTCCTGTAAGGGAAGATTGACTGCCCTCAGGAGTGTCTTTGTCTAGTTGAGCTTCAATTTCTTCCTCTTGTTGGCATTCATTGTCCAATATTTGTTAGCATTGTTTGAAATTGTCATTTGTTATACTGCTTTAATTTGCTTTGAATGCATCTTCAAATGAGTCCTAGTCACCTAATAATTCTTTTTCTTTTCTCCAAAGTTTAAAATGTTGGAATAGGACCATGTAATACAGTCTTTATGTTGTGGATATTTAAATGATAACTTTATATGATTAATTAGACTGGATTTGGAGAGTTTCACTAGGCTTCCTTCACAAGTTGAGACTGAATATTTGCCAGTTGTCTCATTTGTTGTGACATTGTTTTTGTAGGTGTAGTTTTGGACAATGTCGTACAGACACATGTTTTCCAAAGCAGTACTTCTGTTTGGGTAGTATGTGTCAATGAAATTGTTTTTTAAAATGTCCTGGCTGTTAGGATCATTTGCGGCTGTGCTTTCTATCTCTAAGTAGGATTTTAGTACTCTTTTTCGGGCTGAAGCTGGTCCAAGTTTCAGCCAGACAATGGCCCTCATTATGAGTCTGGCGATAGCCGTGCCGATAAAACTAGCAAGCTGCAGTCAGACCCATAGGGATTTACCGGCTCCGGACTTGCGGGACTTACCGGGGCATTATAGCCCTGGTGTTCTGGTAAATCCGGAGTGGGCATTCTGTAAATCCCCATTCCCATGGACACCGGCACCATGTGGTAATGGTGCCGGTGTTTCCACGCCCGTCCGTGGCCGATGGCGTTACGCCCGCCAGGTCAGACCTGGCGGGTGTAATACCACCCAGCCACAGAACTTGTAGTTAGACGGTCCAGAAAACGGTGCCGGTACGGTTTTACCAGCACCGTTATATCCAGACCGGCCAATTTGTAATGAGGGCCAATGTGTTCAAATTTGACATATAAGAGTGTGCAATTTCTATGATAGTGTTATGTCAGATGATATGTCATCCCAGAGGTCCTTTAGCTCTGTTTTCTCAGCTTTGGAAGATCTGTAGTGACACTGTCTGCAATGTATTGTATGTCGATGTTTGCATTCCACAAGAGGGCAATGATTGGATTGTAATCATTAATGTACTTGGATGCTTCATCCCTTTTAATGTTGTGTGTATTTTTAGGCGATTTGCCTTTTACACTGTGTCCAACAGAAAACATCAAGCTATTTACTTGTCCTTTCTTGCAAATCTTCGGAAGCCAAAGCGACATTTGGTATAGTATTTCCCTTTGTTTTTATATCTACATAGGCAGTATTTGCCACATTTATGTTTTTGAAAGCGTAACACATGTGTATGTCGGTCACTAGCTGTGGATTTCTGAAGGGATGTCACAGGTATTGCATTTTTCAATAAACTGTAAAACAGTGGCGTCACTATCATGGCCACATTTTGGCGTATGTGGATATGTGCTGCTCCTCTGGATTGAGATTCTTTTCTCCAAAAGAAGTATTGCACTTCTACAAGCGGAGGGGTAGTTTTATTGCAGATAAAATGCAGCATGGCAATGAAGCGACAGTGAAAGTACTTTGATACATTGACAGGGTCAAGAGAACAGAGTTCTCCTGGTATTTTTATATCTATTCCGTCTTTATTTTGGTTTGCAGTGCATAAGAAGTCGTGCAAGTCATCCTATGTGTACTCTGCACAACTTAAAGTAACAAACCATGTGGGTGGGCCTAGGTTCCTTAGCATACAACGTATATCAGCGTGACGTTGGAACCAGTATTCTTTTGTACCACGCATGTTTGCCAACAGATTTGTGATACTTGACTGCAAAATTTCTTCTTTTGTCTTTTATTTTTTTATGAAGTTGGGTAGCGGATATGTTTAAACAGTTAGAGTCTGTTTTTAATGTGTGTGCAACTCCATGTCATAGAGTTGCTAGTTCACTTTCGAAGAGGAGGTGGAAAATGTAGTCAACATTTTGTCTGAATCTGGGGTCTTCAGAATACACTAGTATTTGCACTAGTTGCACTGATCACTAATTTGCATAAACCTTTCATCATATCTTCCTCTTTTTCCTGTAGGAAAGATTGTAGGAAAACAATGTGCTGCTACACTTTTTTCCCATATGCTCATTGGGTATCCTTTGGCTTGATGCAGTTGATATGTTTCTAATTCATCATCAATTGTGTCTTTGGAGTGTAGTGGGTGAATTGCATACTGGTCTAAAATGTTGGCGGCAGTAACAGGATCTACATGTTCAAATGGGCCAGTTTCTGGTGACTCTTGAATAATTTGGGTGGTTTCTCTTAAGTTTTCCTCTATGTTTATATCTTTGTAGTATTCATTGTTTTCTTTTAGTTATGTCATGATGCCTACCCCCGGGGATCCAGACCAGGTCCAGCAACCCCGGAAGCAGGCATCAAGTTATTTTGGGCAAGCCCAAAAACCCCTGCTAGGGGCTGTTTGGGTGCGGTCCTGGCGCCTATGGTGCCAGGCTCATATGGAGAGTCAATCCTGGTGCCATAGGTGCCAGGCTCATAGAGTAGAACTTACCTGATGCAGACCATGCTGCAGGAGCTCCAAGCCAAATGAGGCTTGGGACTATTTTACCTAGGGACTATTTTTTACTCGGGCGGGGCTGGGGAGGAATACTTACCTGGGACTACTTTGGGGGCTATTTAAACCACGCCCAAAGAGCAGCACATGCTTCGTGTTATTCTGCATCCAGCAGCATAACGCTCACCGTGCCTGCAAGTCTGCATCCAGCCTTCTGCCACGCCTGCCTCGAGTTTGGAGCTCCTAGAAAAAGGGAAAAAGAAGGAGAAAAGGTTAGAACAAGAACAATACCTTTGATCCTTACCTTAATTCCTGATCCATCGCCCTTCAAGCTGGAAGAAAGAAGTTATTTTATGCGTGTCGCCTCGCCTGCTGCAGAGCCGCGCTGAACTCACCGGCCTTTGCAGCATCTTCACATTCCACCGCATCCTCCTGCATGTTCACGCCACATTCCGGCACCTAAGGAGTAGACAAGAACAGCAAGGTGAGCCAAGGGAATACACAGAGGAATATTAGTAACCCCCCCATAGACTTACCTGATTTAACCACCGGGGGTACTATTCCTCTTCACGGGTCAGCGCAGCTTCCACTGCATCTTCGCCGAACCCCGGCCCCTAAGGGGAAACAAAAGGACAGCAAGGTGAAACAAAGGGACTTACCTGATTTTACCGCCAGAGGTATTATTCCCCGAGACTTCATACTTTCTCACAGTGCCTGAATAAGGGAGAAAGCAACAGGTTACATATTGACATTATTTATCGAACTGTGTTGGAAATACAAATCCTTACCAGAATATTACCGGTTGCCACGAGGAACTCTTCGCTAGGGTCAAGCTGCAAACTGCAAGGAAACGGACAAGAGTGAAAATCAGGCATTTGAACTCTTACGAACTACATACTTTTAGGAGTCGATATTGTTCTGGAACTCACCAATTCCTTCGAGCCAGTGAAGGAACTGGTTATCAACGCGCCCCTGCGCTCAATGCAGGATGGAGAGCTCATCTTTTCAAACCATCAGGCCAAGCAAACGAAGCTAGGTGGGCCAGTCCAGTCCGTCATCTCGGCCCTACGTGTCACATTGGTGGAGACCGCAGCTGTCCAGTTCAGATTGATGCCTCTGTGGGAGTCAGGTGAGCGTAACAAGTTATTATGGGGCTTGTCTTACTTTGTTTAAGTTGACTAGTAGTTGCCAAATTTTTTTGTCTTTTGTTGGCACATCATTAACTAGCACAAACATTTTGGCTGTTCTGCTCTTAAAGTTTGTACATTTTCTTTTAGATCTAATGGCAAATATACTACTTTGCCACAGTTGCCTTTTAGTAACTCGGATGGAGGTAATTTGGCTGATTTTGGTTGAAGGCGTTTTATAGTTTGAAGTGGGTGCACTGTTTGTATTATAATGCTCTCGTACAAGTTAAGCTGTTGGAGAACTTTCAGAACTGGGACTATTTCTAAGTGATAGCACGTGATAGCATTTGGTTATTGTCAAGCTTTGTGTTGCAGTATGTGCACACTTTTGAGGGGTTAATTATTGTGTATTTAGCTTCGCTGTTAGAAATAAAGCTAATTAGAATCATTGGGATTTTTCATTGTCTTCAATTTTGTAGGCTAGATGTACTATTTTTGTGCTCTTTTTATAAAACTTTCTGCAGCAAAAGACACATATTTGGTCTGGTATTTCAGCAGATGTGTTTTGAAACTTAGCTATTTCTTCTGTATTTGTCTTTATTAGGACGTTGGTGTTTGTGCAGTTTTCGGTAATGTTTTCTAAAGTTTCCGAATTTTCTAAATCACCTTCAGTTCCAAAGTATTTACATTGGATGTGCTCATTTTCTTGAAGCAGTTCTTTGGCTGTTGCATGTAGGAGAATGTTATTTACATTTTGCAGTTCTAGAGAAAGACTTTTTGCATAGTATAGTCAAGATCCCCAGCAGTAGAATGGTGTGGAAAGTGCATTTGCAAGCAGTTCATAAAATGCAGGCTAAAAAATGTCCTCACAGACCAGTGTGGCTGCGCGCTGGACAGGAGTCTATGGTTTGTAAAGTTTTCATTTAACTTCTGTCTTTTAGTTTCACATAGTGACTGAGGAATTGTCATAAAGATTTAAACGATTGTTGGTGTAAATTACACATTGAGCTGCATGTCCATTTGTACACTGGACAGTTTGTTTGAGTGAAAGGAGCATTTGGTTCAAAGTTTGTTGGGGGCTTTTTTTCTATAAGGGTTTCTTTTGCCATAATGGTTTGTTCCACCATTTCATACCCTCGACCATTATGGTCTATGGCAATTGTTTTTTGTCATTCTTGTTTATAAACTTCTTAATTGAAGTATGGTTCTGTGCTGTTTACGTGAATCCATTCACCATCACAAAAGTTTGAAAAGGGCTCTATATTGACACTGCGCATGTTCAGAAGTACTTTATGTAATGTATTGATTAATTTAGTTAGTGGTTTCATTCTGTTTATTTGTTTGTTTGTTTGTTTATTTATAATGCGCGATTGTACCCGGGGGTATCAGGGCGCAGCATTTACAAGAATTTTCGAGGCTTAGTTACAATACACATAGTATGCATAATACAAGAATAAAGTACACCAATGTTATATACAAATCAGTAGAAGGCCAACAGCCCATTATATACAGGTACGCAAAAGGCACATGTGGTTACAGTTTGTGCAGGTAGCGCTGGGCACTTCGTTGTCCTAGTGGGTCTCCCATTTCAGCCAGGAGACTACCAGGGAGCGGAAGTTCTGATAGGGCAAGTCTACTCTAAGGTTTGGGGGCAGGGAATTCCACAGCTTGGCAGCTTTTACAGGGAAGCTGTTGCCCCCTATGGTGGCCCGTTTGTAATGGGGAACAGATAGACAGTTTTTGTATGCAGTTCTAGTGGGTCTTAATGAGGACTGTCGGTGGAATCTGTTGATCAGGTAAGTTGGGGCGGCATTGTTAAGAGACTTGTGTGTAAGTGATGCCGTTTTTAATAGAATTGTATCTCGACTTTGATTTTGTTTCCGTCAATCATGAAGGAATTGTAGGCCGGGCCTAGTTTCTTTATACTGAGCGTGGTACCTAAGATGATAAGTTCTGTTTTATCATCATTCAGGCATAGTCCATGAGTGGCCATCCATGCCTGGATGATGATGTACACCCTATTTAACAAGGCCAAATCCTTTCCATAATCTCCAGAAAGCGGAAGGAGGATCTGAGTATCATCTGCATAGTTAGTATAGGTGATACCGAGATGATCCAAATCATCGAAAAGGGCCTTGGTAAATATGTTGTATAGTGTGGGGGAGACACAGGAGCCCTGAGGAATGCCGCAAGTGATGGGTATGGGGTCTGCAGCAGCAGTGGGCGAGAAGACCCTCATAGTCCTGCCGTTAAGGAAGGATGTGATCCAGGTAATGGCCTCAGTGGAAAAGTGAGATGAAGTGTAGAGGTGTGAGCATAAGACAGAATGATCGACCAAATCGAAAGCTGCCGATAGGTCGAGGAGAAGGAGTAGGGCGGCTTGCCCATTGTCTCTGAGTGAGTCGATCTGCGCGTTTAAGTCAATGAGGGTGGTTTCGGTCCCGTGTTGGGGGCGGAACCCAGATTGTCTAGATCCTAGGAGGTTGTGTTCTTCCAAGTGCTTCTGTATTTGTACATAGGCAACCTTGTCCAAAATTTTTAGTAGAAAGGGAACAGTCGTTATGGGTCGGTAATTTGTGGGTATGGCTGGGTCAAGAGTAGGTTTTTTCAATAGTGGGAGTACCCAAGAGTGTTTTAGGTTAGTAGGGATGGAACCAGTAGCGAAGGAGCCATTAATCAGTTTTGTAATGAAAGGGGAGAGGTCACGTGCAGCATCTTTAATGAGCTGTGCAGGGCACAGATCTCCCTGGCAATTGGATGGTTTCAGAGATAAGATAATTTTTCCAACTTCCAATATGTTGACTTTAGAGAACTGGAAACGGGCTAGATCAGTGGGCATGATCTTGTCGGGGGGTTTTGAGTTGAGGGTGCCATTCAAGGAGGCTCTTTTGCTGGAGAGTTTATTTTGAAGAGTCACAATCTTGTTTGCTAGGGCATTTTGAATTTCTGTGCACCAGCTTTTATCTTTGGTGCAGGTGTCAAGGGGTGCTATAGGGGTTTCTAATTCTTTGAGGATTGAAAAGAGTTCTTTCATGTTGGATTTAGCTTGGGATATATGAGAGTCCTAAAAGTTTAAAATCAATATAAATATTTTTCACTTTAGTAGAAAAGTGCTGTCAATTAGAACTTGCAGGATCAGTCTCCTGCAGTGGCTTTTAAGGGTAGATCGTGACTTTTCAGTTGTTTTTATAAGATTGTGAAGAACTCTACAGTGTAAAGTTTTCTGTAACATAATTTTTTTGGATTCCTTTACCGTAACTACGTTAAACTGGTAGATAGAGGATTAGGTTTGTTAGTAGGTCTGCTTTTCTTTGTACATATTTTTTTTCACGTTTTGTTTTTTGTAAGAGTGGCCTTAACTTATTTAGTCATGGCTGGTTTAGTTTGTTTAGTGAGGTTACTAGCTCTTTAAACAAAACAAAATCTACATATTTTTAGAGGTGGATGACTATATGGTGTACTTTTAGCCTTATCTGCTCTACTTTTTCTTTCTTTCTACAGAGTTGCTGTTTAGAAGGCATTTTGTTGGGTCTGCTGGGAAAAGAGAAAGGTTGCGTTGGAAAGTTGTGCAATATATATGCATGTATGGTGCATGGGTGTGTTGGTGTGATTGTAGAGACGGATAGAGTGCTGTTTGATTGTGAGGTGATATATTACGTGTGGTTGGGAAGGTTGTGAAAGTAAGAGTCTACAGCGATGTGATGGTGTTGGGTTATTGAGTAAGGTAGTGGTGGTGTGATGGAATCTGTAGGGTGATTGTGCTGTTTTGAGGTACAGGGTGGGTGCTGCAATGGTGCTGTGTAGATGGGAATAGAAAGAGTGTGAATGGTGGAATAAAATGGGCGAGAGTGAAAGAAATGTTGAAAGAGTAGTTTGGGGTAATATATATAGTGGGACTGTGCTGCTATAATTTCACACATATACCTGGTACATTAATGTACTTACTTTGTTGGATGCAAAGGGTATTTGTTTTTCGGTTGTTGATTTGAGTGATGTGCTTCTTGCCTGTAATTGTAAAGGAAAGTTAGTGGGGATATGTGGTAATGGTGTAGTACTTTTAATAAGCAAGGTTCATATTTATAAAGGAAGGAGGAGTCGTGGGAAAAAGTGGACGGTTAAAAATAGTTGCTTTTAGGAGCATTTTCATGAAAGTTAAGAAATGCGTATGTGCATTTATAGAAGCTATGTAACATTTTGTAAAAGAGAAGAAAATATGATGGAAAAGATTTGCATTACACTTTTAAATGGCAGTTGGTTTGTGGAAGTATAATATGTTAGCATTATATGCATACTTGCCAACATGATGCATTCTAATCTGTTGGTGTTTATGTAGTTCTAGATTTTTGTTTGAATTCTGGGACTTGTAGTTCCACTTTTCCGATTGTGAAAGTTGGAGTATAAGTCACAGAATCTAGGGAAACAAGTAGGACTACACAAGCAGCTGGAGATTGGAATGGATTTTGTTAGGAAGTATACATGTACTCTCAATATATTAAACTGGCACACACTGAGTGCCGACTACAAATGGTGTACTAATCTATTTTTATCTTCTTTTACTTTCTTTTTAAGAAAAAGCGATACAGTGCTGCTGTAAATGCAGATATGCATTTTTTAACTTGCTTAAAAATGCTTCCCAAAAATATTTTGAAAAGCACAGCATTTTATATGTTTATTTGATAGACATGTCACAGTTTCGAATCTTGAAGTTCAGTCGTGTTTTTTTCTTTGCATTCTGTGACTTGTAGTTTGAGGTTTATAATAGGAGAAGTGGAATCAAAGTGACAGAATGCAAAGGAAAAAAGAAAGACTTAAGAAGCAACTATACATTGGAATGGGTGATGTTGGGGTGAATGCATGAGCTGCCAACATATTAAACTGACAGACACTAGTGCCACTAATACATAGTCTACAGGAGACCACTAGGGGGCGCAGGATTGATGGCCATCTAGTCTTGCAGCTCCTGTCCCTTCCAGCAATAATTGAGATGACATAAGGCATCCTAGCCCGAAATTCCATGATCCACATACATCGGAGCACAAAAGACACTAGCGGGAGTCTGATTAGGGAGAAAACAGAGCCCTGAACACACAGCAGAGGACCCAAGAACGCAACGTGTTGGCCGCAGAAAATGCTGAGAGGAGGCCTGCGAACACTGGAGCACCGGGAGTCGCACGCGGCTGTTATACACCACTTTGGACGAGTGAACTACACCTGTGCAGCGCAGGAGACCAGGAAGACTGCTGGGTAAGCAGATCAGCCCAGTGAGCGGTCTCCCTCCACAGCCCACCCCACAGCTGGTACACACACACCTTGTGCATGAGAGGCATCCGGAGGGGAGCCGCGGGCACAGGAAGGGAAAGGCAGTCCCTGGACCGGCAAAGGGCAGCCCGGGAAAGTAAAAGCCCTAATGTACTCATGAGACTGCAGCAGAGCCCGGCCACATAGAGGGCAAGCTCCAACCAGGCCCGGGACGACCAAGCTCAGCAATCGCTCCCCTGCACTTGGCAACAGTGGCACTGCGCACCACTCAGCTGGGGCCGACGTATGACAGGCTGAAGTAGCAGTCGCCCACCAAACACCTATGACCGAGGTGGACAAAACGGGAGGCCATCCCATGGAGAGCAAATAGCCGCCCAACCAGTGAACATTAGGAGACATTGAGGACGGGCCTCAAGGTGTGCTGAAAACGCCCTGCGCAGCACACAGGAGACAACCATGCCCCTAGAGAGACACAATGAGTAGGAGCAGAGAGACAAGCCACTGGTGTAGATATAAGGTGAGGCCGGGCACGGGAAGCGGTGGTAGGAAGACGCAACCCTCATCCACAATTGATTGTCCCCAAACAAACGCGGGTGAAGAGGGCCCCAACGGACACTGCGATACACCCCCCAATGTACCGTAGGCTGCACGAGGTGGCCCAACTGCGTTTACCACCACAAGCCCCACAGTGAAGAAGACAAGCAGACAGGGACAGGGCACAGCCAGAGGCAAGCCCGGACTGAACTGGGGACACACATGTTGCAACAGGCCATGCCACAAAGGACTGGCAAAGTCCCCTCTGCCACATAGCAGAGCTAATACGTCCCATAGAGGTACAGTGACTAAGCAGCAGGGAGGGTGGTGAGAGACCCCCTCCAAACTAGAGGACAATTGTGCCCGAACCGGGAGGGCATTCTCCGCCTAGAAGCACAGAGGTAAGGCCCCACAGTGAGACCGGCCTGACTAACATTATCCTACTGTGAGCAGGAAAGGAAGATCACAGAGCCAGGGCCAAAGAGAACAAGGCGGACCGCTCTACATCGCAAAGGGTAGGGGAGAAGACACAGCTCACGCCCCCAAGCCCTAGGTGCAGGAGAGAAGACTCATGGAACCCCCGGAGAGGGCCCCAGGCAAGAACATTGGTAGCAGTCTTAACCCTGCAGACCCCACAAAACACTGTTAAGGCAGGAGCAGAGAATAGTGAGTGAAGGGGGAACCAGGGAGTGGAGTGCTCCTATGAACAAGACAAATGTGAATGTAATCACACCAAAGAAGGCTGAGGAATGGAGATTCACAACAGGACACCGGCTGCCAACAAGAAGGGTACAAACAGGGCGCAGGAGAGAAGACCAGAATGCAGGACAGGTGGTAACCGGAGCGCATGAGACAGGAAGCGAGAAGAGCCACGCTAAAGGAGAGAGCTACGAAAACAAAGGGCAGTGTGGCAGGGCACCCCTGAAAAGAGGGAGCAGCGGCAAACAAAACCCAGGTGGCATAAATGGTGTTGGGAGTGGATATGTCCAAATTCTCCACAAAAGAAGACACAGGTCACATTCTGGTAGAGATCAAAGCCCTCAGAGGGGACATACAGGCCTCATTGGCAGACCTCACAGGGATAATGACGCCAGTTGAGGACAAAGTGGAAGGACTTGAGCATGATCAGTTGAACGCAGACATGATAGAAATGAAGCTGGATGCGAGGATGACGGAGCTGGAGCTCAGGGAGGAGGAAGTAATGCTCAAAATAGACGATCTTGAAAACAGAGAGAGAAGGAAAAACATAAGGTTACTCGGCCTGAAGGAATGGGAAAGAGAAACCCGAGACAGGTTGAGAAGAAAGTAATCGCTCTGATGCACCAGCTCTTCGAAGCAAAGGGGGGCAAGACAGTACAGCTCGAAAGGGTGCACAGATGAGGCAGGCCCTAAAGGAATGGCCCCGCTCCATAGTGGCACAATTCCTGAGTTACAAAGACAGTATGGCGATACTGAATAGAGTGAAACAACAGCAGGAAGTGTCATTCAAAGGTTTCAAAGTCACAATATACTAGGACCTTTCCAATCTCACACTAGCACGGTGAAGAAGCTGCAGACCCCTCACAACATGGCTGTGGGAAAGGGGAATTCGTTACAGATGGGGCTACCCATTTTCCCCTGCAGTTTGAGGTGGAATAAGTAGAGTACCGGCTGACATAGGCAGAAGAAGCGGAGCAGGCCCTGAGACACCTCACAGCAGACACTGAAGCCCAGCTGAGAGGCCCCTCTGACCCGTCCATGAGTGGAGAACGAACGAGACCCGCACCAGGCCCGCAACGAAGAAGGAGAGAGCAGACTGGGAGTAAATACATGAGACTCGCCGGACCCTCACCCGAAAGGTGCCTAATATGCAGGAGCAATGGCCAGAACAAGACTCCAGGGACTAGCCTGTAAGTAAGTGACAATGTGGAAACCAAAATCGAGCAGATACCCAGAGTATTACTAGGGATTTGCAGGAGGGGAGAGACCTTTCTTCCTCCAAAGTGGCCCCTTATGAGAGAGGGAGCGTCTCTGAGACTGATTTTCAACATTCCAAGTTGGGGATCCGAACAGTTACAAAGTTATGTTACACGTTTAACAAAGGGGTTGGCACCAGGACAGTAGGCACTGGTAATGATGAGCAAGGTCTCCAGTTAACTGAAGGATGGGGAGGAATAAGGTCACTGACCAGAAGGAACAGCAACAAAGGAGAGGAGAACTGCACCTGCAATGGGGAAAGATGCTATAAGGAAGGGTCTAACCGTGGGGACACTCAACGTGAAAGGTCTCAACTCCCAGACAAAAAGGTCTCTAACGGTGAGGGAGTTCCGGAAGGCTTCACTAGACATTATTTTCATAGAGGAGACACGCCTAATACGGGGGGGAGTGAATGTTAAAATGCGGGGCTATAGGACAGGTGCACTGGGCCTCAGGGAGTGTCAAAAGGGGCATATCGGCATAATTCTCCATAGACAATGTAAGCTTCAGAACTGTGTGGCCACGAACCTGTTGGGAGGGAGAATGTTAATCCTACAGGGTAATCTGGAGGGAGCGAGAATACTACTGGCGGCAATATACGCACCCAACTAGGGACAAGAGAGCTTTCTAAGGGAGGCATTCGAAAAAATACAAGGGTTCGAAGCAGACCTATACATAGTGGGCAGAGATTTAAATACACAGCAATAGAGAGGCGAGGTTTGATAGATGTATGGAGAAGTCAGCACCCACGAAAAGTGGGTTACACCTTCTATTCAGTCCCCCACAAAACATACTCCAGAATTGACTACTTGCTCATAAACAAGGAACATGACTTGAGAGTGATGGGGTGATGGGCAGTAGCATCAGGCCAGTTGAATGGACGGACCACAATATGGCCACTATGACTAGATGTTTCGGGCCTATACAGGCCCCAGAGTACGTGGCACTGCAAAGAGTCGCTTTGGGGCAACCCCATTTTCATTGACCAATTAGCCAAAGGTATAACAGACTACTACGAGCTGAATGACACCAGAGAGGTGAGCACCGAGGTGGTATGGAATGCGGGTAAGGCCACCTGGAGAGGTCTTCTGATTAGAGAGGGAGTGAGGATGAAAAGGGAGAGAGGACTGAGGGAGGAGAAAATCAGGGAAGAGATATAGAAGGGGGAGGAGAGAATGCATGCCACAAAAGGAAACATGGACAGGATCAGAGAGGAGTTGCTGTCCAAAAGGGCTTAGTTGAATGCTCTGGGTATGGGAGAGACCCTATGGAAGTTATGGTATTTGAAACAGAAATACTACGAGAAAAGGGACAAGGCAGATGTGCTCCGAGTAGCAAGGCTCCGGATGCAGAGAGCAGACATGGGTAGACAAGCTAACGGACCCCAGAGAGGGAGACAGGACGCAGCCGAAAGACATGAGGAATTCGCTAAATATTATGAGAAGTTATATGCGTCAGAGGCCACCAACACTCGCGATGCAGTGGGGGAATACGTCAAAGGGGGGAACATGACCAGATTTACACACCCGGAGATAGAACACCTAGAAAGTCCAATCATGATAGAGGAAATAAAGGAGGCCATTGCGAGCCTCCCAAACAGTAAAGCCCCAGTGGAGGACGGATACACCATAGGGCTCTATAAAAAAACATGCAGGAATCCTGACGCAGCATATGGCGAAGCTGTACAATCATATACTGGACACAGGAAAGGCACCTGCAACATTTAGCAAAGCACTGATATCAGTGATCCCAAAGGAGGGGAGAGACCTGACCCAATGCCCATCCCACCACCCAATTTCGCTCTTAAATGTAGATGAAAATTTTTTACAAGAATCCTTGCGATGAGACTAGAGGGGAAGCAACCTTGCATAGTGCACTTGGACCAAATTGGGTTTATTGCGGGGAGGTAAGGCCCGTATGCGATAAGAAAGACAGTGGACCTCATGGAACATGTGAAAGGAGTTTGGGAGATCAGGCACTACTGAGTCTGGACGCTGAAAAGGCCTTTGATAGAGTGGAATGGGGCCTTCTCTTTGCAACATTGTGTAAATTGTGGGTAGGGGATAAAATGTGTCGGGCAATAGGGGCAATTTACCCGGGACCAACAGCAAGGGTGGTGGTAAATGGGATGAGATTGAGGGATTTTAGGCTTGGTTGGGGGACCAGGCAGGGATGCCCTCTATCCCCCCAGTTGTTTGCAATGACAAAGGAACCACTAGGGGAGAAGATTCTACACGATGATCAAATAAATGGTATAAAAGTAGGGACACAGATGCATAAATTGAGCATGTATGCAGACCATATACTGTTGTACCTCTCAGACACAACAGGCTCAATACAGCGGGTGCACAGAACTCTAGAGGAATATGGGGCAGTGTCAGGTTTCAAGGTAAATGTTAGCAAGTCAGTCCTCCTTCTCCTCCGTGAATGTGCGGATGAGCAACTTAGGAACTGTGCAGATCTAGGAATCCAAGTGGAGAGGGGCAGTATAAGATACTTAGGAGTACAGATACCAAGGGATTTGAACAATTGATACTGATGTAATTTTCCCCCACTGCTGCATGGTTCAAACTAACAGTTCCATGGCTCGGAAGGGTAAACGCGATCAAAATGACGTTCCTACCTAGAATACTATATCTATATCAAGCCCTCCCGATAGAGCTTGCTGAGTCCCACTTAACGGAAACAAAAAAGCAGATACTGAGATTCCTCTGGTAGAGGGTAAACAGAGGGTCCTGCATAGTTATAGCTTTCAATACTCTTTATGACAAATGTGCGTTAGGACTCAAAACACATAATCCACCAGCATGTATGAGGGCTTCTCAGTATTTATTTACTCTCTCATAACCCTCTGTGCCCCGGGTTTTGATGTTTTGTTTCTCTCATTATGTTGCCTCTCTCATTATGAGTTTCACGTTGTGCTCGAACAATGGCAATAACACTTTCTTTGTATGAAGGATGTTGACTCACACACTCTGCTACCATTCCGGAGTAACATTTTCAGATACTATAACCATACAGTATATGGTCATAACAGGTAATGTCGAGTTACGTGCGGACCTCTCACGTCTTATTTATTGATTTAGACGTGCTTGTACACTCATACAAGATGGCGTGTACCAGGAACTAGTCCCTCTTTTGTGTCCCTGGCCGTTTCTCGGCATCGTGGACGCTTAGTCAATACATCATTCAGACGCGGCTGGACTCGCGTACAGCCACGAAAATAACCACACACGGACCGACATCATCCTCAGTGAGCCGCCACTCCCCGACCTGAAAGTTTAAAGCGGAGAGGGGGGCCCATTTTGCGTGAATCATTAGGAAAAGCTAATTCAATTAGACGTGCAGGCACAGACTTCAAGCCTTGCATTTATGTTCTTTTCTCTTTCGTTTACCATGGGCTCTGGAGTGCAGCAGGTCGATTAGTGGACCTTCCTCTCTCCCAGTTTCTCCCTCCTTTTGCCTGCACCCCCCATTGGTAACTTTACCTCAGGGGATTCTGGCATTACATGATGAGGGATAAGTTATATACTCTACATTGAATGGCAATCTTCTAGCATAGACATTTTAAGACATTCTAAGCATTCTTGAGACATGGCACATATTTTTGGAGCCCTTTGAATGAAAATTTGCTGGGGGTTATTTGGACATGACCCTCTTAATTAAGCACTAATTTTTAACTACTTGTGATAAATAATGTTACCGCCCGCCCTCTCTGGTTAAAATACTACCCCCCCTTTGTTTTCCAGATTCCAGAGCATGACAAATGTTTCATGCTTCTTTGGGAAGTACAAAATTCATTCTTTCCAACCCACGGATACTCGTGGGGACCCCTCTAACTAGGTAAGACTTAGGTTGAATTTACAACATGATAGCACTGATGTAATATACAATTGTGACACTGTCCAAAGATCATTATGGTGCCATTCACTATCCTTTCTTGTCCCCCTCCCCCTCTTATTCCCCTCCCCCTCTCATCTGCAGGTGGGATCCCCTGGCACTATCCAACCAGCTACCTAGACATTGACACATTAACCTTTAAGTGTCTGTCCAGCCCTGATGAATGTGGCCCCTGTGCCACTGAAACCGGTAGGCTTCAAATATCAGGAAGAGTCTCAGACGAGTAGATAATGAACTCAAAACTCATCCCGGCCTCCTGATTTATGACTCCCCACAAAAAAGATGGGAATCATCAAAAACCTTCCAAACTGGATTCTGAAAATTAAGGAAAATTATGAGAAAGATCAGAACAGAGGTGAAACACGGGAGATTTGAAACACTATCCTTTTTAAAAAAAACAAAGGAATATCAGTACACAATAGAAATAGATCTATCTGTACCTCCTTTTTATACCCTGTGGATAGAGAAACCGAATAAAATCATTTTTTCATCTATGAAGCAGTCTTTTAAAATTAATTCCAAGTACCTCTCTAGAGGGCGAACTAAAAATAAAAAATTAAACATTTTGTGCAAATATCCCTACAGAATCGATCAACCTGAGTCTTCTATTGTGTGAATACGTAAGGGTACACTCAGGTTTGAGACCCTTTTCTTGGTCCTTTTGTGTCAAGTGATTCTTTATACACTCACACAGATAGACACTATCATTAGAAAAGCTCCCAGCTGAAACAACACCACTGCCTCTACATCACATCCTTCTGCTTTATTACCCACACATTCACAATAGCATACATTCCATGCTTTTCTATACAGTTTCTGCCATTATAGGGCTGATTCATGGAATTATTTGCGCCGAAAAACAGGGATTTGTGCCCCATTCTGCCCGCAAATCCCCATTTGTTAAACAAGGATTTGCGGGCAGAATGGCGCACAGCCCCTTAGCCTATAAAAATAGCAAAATAAGTATATGATTATTTCTTCTATCTCCTAACATCCAATACACAGCCTTAAGAAGCCAAGTGAGTTTCATACGCTTAGTATTATACTCATTTGCAAAGCATGTTCAACTAACAGATATACAGGCTGCACATAGGCAAACAAAACTAAATGTACACACTATGTTCAGTTATCAAAAAACACTACTACTACAAAAACATAAAAATCAACCCCTAACTTAACAACAGTGCTATGAACACGCAAAATTACTAACTTCTTTCTTTTACAATTGCAGTGAAGACCACTCTCCTGAAAAGCAGCAGCATCTGAAGTACGAACAACAACTCAGAAGAAACCTACTCTTTCCATACAAAAAAGTAAGTACAATACTACCATAATGTTCTAACTGTTACTCAAACACACTGTGGGGCTGATTCATGGAGTTTGTGCACCATTCTGCCCACAAATCCCCATTCTTTAAACAGGGATTTGCGGGCAGAATGGCGTACAAATCCCCGTTTTTCGGTGCACAAATTCCATGAATCAGCCCCTAGAATGTTAGTATTGCAGAACAAAGAACTGTTTTAATTCTATACCATTAGATTTAGTATTAGTGCTTCCCCTCACCACTAGCTTACTTTGTATTGTCATTTGACCCCCAGTATAGTAACACACAAATACAAGAATAGCCTTCCCAACTTGTTGTAGCTGGCCATTGCACAATCACACTGCTCCACATACATCCTTACCATCATACTCAGACACTCATGCACACAGCACAAATACATTGCACAACAGCCCAACCCATAATTTCTTTTTTTTCCAACAGACCCAAAAGAATTCCTACCAAAAAGCAACTCTGTAGAAAGCAACGCAGAAGTATAGCAAATCAAAATAAAAGTGTCCAAAATAAGCATCCATCTCTGGCAGAATTTTTACAAAAAGTTCAAACAAAACAGCTAATACAGTCATTTAGCGAAACAAAACAAGCTTCAAGTACAGAAACTTTGCCTCCTCTATCAAAATGTAAAACGAAACAGAAAACAATTAACACGAATTCAGCTACCACTACTGCTAAAACTGCTCCTATAAATCTTGATATAGTGCGCATACCAAAACAAGTATTTTAGCAAAAATGGTCTGCCACAGAGTCCTTCAAAAACAGGAGAGAAATCATGCACAACCCTTAAAACCTACTGAAGAAAATTAATCTTAGAAGCTTCGATAGACAGTGCAATCCTTCTCAAAAGAAAGTTATTTATTTTAGTGTTAAACAAAAGGAAACCACTAACAAAACTAATGACTAAATAACAAAAAAAGACTTCTCAATAAACGTAATGTCAACAAAAATAACTTCTTAAATATCTGTGGAGGTGAATGGAGTCACACCACAAGCACAGAACCATATTTTAATGAAGAAGCATACAAACAAAAGCAAACAAATACAATGGCCATACATAGCAATGGACAAGGTTATGAAAAAGTTAATAATACCATAATGGAACAAGAAATACTGCTTACAAAAATATCCCCAGAAAACTCAGAATTACACCTCCATTCGACTGAACCAGAACGTCCAGTATACAATTGGCCATGCACGTCAATGTGTAACACTCCCAAAAAATCTTTCAAGTCTTTACGCCAATTCCTCAATCAGTATGTGAAAGGCAAAGACAAAATCTAAATGAAACTACTGCAAAATATGGATACCTGTCCAGTGCGCAAATACACAGGACTACAAGGACATTCATTGGCCTGCATTTCAGGACCATTTTGCAAAACCACCTTCCATCATATCAAAATGATGTCAACACATCATTCAACTGTAAGAAATCTAGTCTATAAACTGTACTATGCTAAAAGTCCTGCTTTAGCACTAGCCAATTTAAATAACATTCTTCTACATGGTACAGCCAAAGATCTACTCGAAGAAATCGACTATATCCAGAAAAAATATTTTGGAAGTTAAACCACTTACAAAATGCAATAGGTTTACAACAGACTAGCAACAATTCTACGCATGGCAACCTTCTACAACACACATACAAAACAGAAATACTGACATTTAAAAGTACATCTGCTGAAGTACCAAACCATGTGTGTGTGTGTTGCTGCAGAATTATGTATAAAAGTAACACAAAAACTGTAGACCTAACATACAAAATAGAAGACAATGAAGATTCTAAATGGTTTGAATTAGCTCTCTACCTTATAGCAGAAAACAAATACGAAATAACTGACCCCTTAATACTTTGCAGTTACTGCACTATAAACTTGACAACAACCAAACTCCTTCACATGCTATCACAAATAATTTGGAATTATTCCCACTACCAAAACCCCTACAACAACTCAATTTATATGAGTATATTATATATATCATAATTCAAACAGTGCAACCCTTTCAAGCAATAATACGCCTTCAACCAAAAACAGCAAAATTACCTCCCTCTGAATTGGTGAAAGGCATTTGTGGCAAAGTAGTGTATTTTTCCCATTAGATCTAAAACATAATGTGCACACTCTGGAAGTGCAACGTCCAACAATTGTGCAATCTTTAATTATTTTAGTAAATGGTGCACCTACAAAAGACAAAAAAATTTGGCAACAACTGGTACACTTACATAAAGTTAGACAAGCCTTGCAATATCTAAAAGACAATAATGAATACTACAAAGAAATAAATATTGAAGAAAACTTTGAGCTTCTAGATCCTGCTACAGTATCCAATATTTTAGACCATTATAAAATTCATCCATTGCACTCTAATGACACCATAGAAGATGCACTAGAAACGTATCAAATGCGACAAACGAAAGGATCACCAATCAACATATGGGAAAAAAGTATAGAAGCACATGCTTTTCCTCTCTCTACTCTTTCCTACTGGCAAAGGAGGAAGTTACGATGAGAGACCTATTCAAATAACAGCATCAGAATACTGCTCGTTACGGATGTATTCTGAAGATCCCAGATTTAGACAAAATGTGGAATACATATTCCACCTACTCTTTGAAAGTGAACTAGCAACTCTATGTTACGGAGTTGCACACACATTAAAATCAGGAACCCACTTTCAAAATATGTCAGCTATGCAACTATTACAAAAAGTGCAAGAAAAAGATGAGGTTTTACAATCAAGTATTACAAATCTATTAGCAAACATGCGTGGTACTAAGGAGTACTGGTTCCGACGTCATGGAGCTGTACGTTTTATGATAAGAAACCTTGGCCCACCCACTTGGTTTGTTACCTTAAGTTGTGCAAAATATGCATGGAAAGATTTACATGATTTCCTACACATATCAAACAAAAACAAAAGAAACATAGATATACTAACACCTGGAGAACTTTGTTCTCTAGATCCTGTTAATGTTTCAAGCTATTTTCATCATCGCTTCATTGCTATGCTACACTTTATTTGTAATAAAACTGTTCCTCCCCTCGGAGAAGTGCAACACTTCTTTTAGAGAAAAGAATACCAAGCCAGTGGAGCACCACATATCCACATGCGTTTATGGTTTAAAGACGCTCCTAAATTTGGTCAAGACAATGATGCCACTGTGTTACAGTTTATTGAAAAATATGTCTCTTGTGAAATTCCGTCGGAAGCAACAAATAGTGATCTTCATGCACAAATTTTACAATTTCAAAGACACAAATGTGGCAAATATTGTTGTTGCAAATACAAAAACAAAGGGAAATACTACACCAAATTCTGCTTTGGTTTCCCTAGACCGGTTACAAAAACAGGTCAAGTGAACAACTTCATGTCTTCAGTTAGACATAGTGTTAAAGGTAAATCACCTAAACATACATATTACATAAAAAGAACAGAAGAAGCAAAATATATCAATGATTACAATGCAGTCATTGCCCTCTTATGGAATGCAAACATAGATGTGCAGTACATTGCAGACAATTCCACTGCAGTTGCACAATATGTTGCAGCATACTTAACCAAAGCAGAAAAAACAGAGCATCAAGACCTCTGGAATGACCTGTCATCAGACAAAACACTGTCTCAGAAATTGTACAGCTTGGGCATAAAAATGCTGCCCCATAGAGAATGTGGATCCTATGAAGCAGCAGATCGTTTAACCGGTACTGCTTTGTATGGAAAATCTGAAAATATAGTATGGCTTGGTCCTGCTAAATCTAGAAAAAGAGTTCTCAAATCAGACAACAACATAGAAACAATAGCCAAAAATGATCCCAACAGCCAAGACATTTTGAAAAACAATTTGCTGAACACATACTACCCAAACAGAAGTACCACTTTGGAAACCATGTGTCTATACCACATAGCCCAAAACTTCACATACAAAAATAATATAAAACCCGATGAAAAAAAAAGGTAGACACAGAGTGACAAATTGTGAAGGCAGCTTAGTAAAACTCACCAAACCAAGTTTAATTAATCATATCAAATTGTTATTAAAGACTCCTCAACATAAATAACTATATTACATGTCCCTGCTACAACTCTTTAAATCATGGAGAAAAGAAGAAATACTAGATAACTATGACTCCTACGAAGACGCTTTCAAAGCAAATGAAAGCACTATAACCAATGTAAACTTTACACACTACGATATGATATGATATGATTGTTTATTTATATAGCGCCTATACACAATGTGTATCAAAGCGCTTCAAGGCAAGGGAGGGAACAAGGGAAAATACAACCACATTCTTACAGGCCATGAACAGTAAGGATGTGAAATTAACTATCGTACTCAGCCTGACGACATTTCAGATAGTGCAAGAGCTAAAACATAGATAAGGAAGGGAGGGGGAGAGTGGGGAGGAAATTGAAACAGACAGGGGACTACCATACTAGGCCTGACGACATTTCTGGTAGAGCCAGAGAAAAACAAAAGGTGAGGGAGAGGGGTGCAGAAAGGGAGGGGAGGAACAAAACAAGCAACTATCATACTAGGCCTGACGACATTTCAGATAGTGCTGGAGGGATGGTGGGGAGGAAAAAAACAGTAATGGGAGGGTAGAGGAAACAGACGAGGTTGCTATCATATTAGGTCCAGGGACAATTCTGATAGTGTAAGTGCATAGAAGAAAGTAAGGGGAGGAGATAGGAAAAGGGAGAAGGGAAAGGAGGAGAGAAAAGAGAGTAAGCAGTCAAAAAGAGTGGAGAAGCAAGAGTGGAGAGCGAATACAATTGCAGAAGTCAGTAGTAACACATAATGTTGCAAGCCAGGATACAAGGTGAAGATGGGAACAGCATGATTCAGGGTCACCATGAGTACACGATGCAAAGGAAGTCCAGCATGAGAGTTGCGAAAGAGTGACGCACCGTGAATGAATGAAGTTCATACAATTCAAATCCAGCATTGGCCACGAGACAGTGATGGTGAAGGAAGGCACCAGGTGGGCGGGACTTGCTAATTGGTGAAAAAGAGCGCAGGCAGGAAGGTACCAGCTGGGCGGGGTTTAGGCCAGGTGACCTAGATCCACTTGCACCTGCTCCCCATCTGCAAAGGAAAAGAAGCTGGAGGGCTCCTTAAGTAGGGAAACAGAGCGGCAAGCAGGAAAGCACCAGGTGGGCATGGCTTGCAAAGTGGTGAAAAAGAGCGGGACGCAGGAAGGCACCAGGTGGGCAGGGCTTGCTAAGTGGTGAAAAAGAGCGGCAAGCAGGAAGGCACCAGTTGGGCGGGGCTTGCTAAGTGGTGAAAAAGAGCGGCAGGCAGGAAGGCACCAGGTGGGCGGGGCTTAGGCCAGGTGACCTAGATCCACTTGCACCTGCTCCCCATCTGCAAAACAATGTTGCACAATGAACAGCAACATGAAGAAGAACTCCAGGCCTACCTAGATAAGGACACTCCTGACAGTAGTCAACCTTCTGTAACAGGAAGCCAAGAACCACAGGGACAGCCACTAGTAGCAAATGAGGCTGAATTAGCTATGACAGAAGTAGAAAACACCATGTGTCAGTATGAAGATAAAGAAGACTTAACTATACTACAATCAAAACTAAACAATGAGCAGCGTAGCATTTTTCAAGAAGTAACAAAAGAAATTGCACATGGTGTACAACATGAAAATAAAGAATGCACCTGCCAAAATTACAAACCTATACTACTTTACGTCAGTGGTGAAGCTCCTTACGTCATCAGCAAGTTCCTTCAACAATTGACAAATAACAAACTGTCAGCTGTTGTCACTGCCCCTACAGGTTTAGCTGCCTACAAAATAGGCGGTGTCACTTTACACCAATTACTACTCCTGCCAGTAGAACACCAAAACAAATTAGACTATTACAAACTTTCTACAGAAGCTGCAATGGAACTACGCAGAGTGTTAAAACAAATGAAAATGCTACTAATAGATGAAGTGAGCATGGTCTCCAACCTAATGCTGGCTTTGATTCACCTCAGATTACAAGAAGTACTCAAAACAAACTACAAAGAGCTCTTTGAAGGAAAACACATTATTGTTTTCGGAGATCTTCTTCAATTGACACCAGTGAAAGGTGAACCTATTTTTAAAACCTTAGGACACAAACTCTGCCGTAAAACAGTTGGCAGCATAGGAAATGTCATCCTTTGGCAACATTTCCAATACAGAGAACTAACAGAAAACATGCGGCAATCTGCAGATCTCACTTATGCCAACATCTTAAAAAGTATTAGAGTTGGTATACTATCTCAAGAAGCACAAGCAATATTGAAAACCCAGCACATTCATGCACTTTATGGCGATAATGCATGCGCTACTGATGTTATGGAACAATTAACGCACAAAAATGTCAATTCTATGGCCTTAATGCCAACTCTTGCAAGCTGTTTCAAATTCAATGAAACAATGTTAAATAAAGAAATGCAACCAATAATGGAACTTAGCGCCACAGACAAACTAGACGTACATGGTATGACACTATCCATGTGTGAGCAAGCCACAACAAGACTAAATAGTTTAGAAAATTCCAACACAGCTGGGTTGGAAAAAATATTTAAATTATCCTTAAATTGTAGAGTAATGCTTAAACGTAACCTTGACATGGATCAAGGACTAGGTAATGGAGCACTGGGTACAGTTTTTGGCTTTCAAACATACCCACGTGACAAAAACATTCAGTTTGTCAATATTCTCTTTGACAAACTTTCAGAAGTGAAAAGGATAGGACGCTCAACTGCTCCATTCCTTCTCTTCAAAGACATGTATGTACGCAGCGAACAATTTTCTCTAACTCTTGCATACGCAGTCACCATTCACAAATCACAAGGTCTTACCCTAGACAAAGCATTGATAGATGTTGGTAACACAGTCTTTAAAGAAGGCATGAGCTACGTAGCACTATCACACTTAGGTATACTTGACGGACTATTTCTAATCAACTTTGAAGTAAAGTAAACGCTGCTATTCCTTGCATTTTAGAATACAATAGACTACGTTCACTATACACCCCCATCTAAAAACATATCCTGTTCCACAAAAAGTAAAACGTTGTAAAAGAAAACTAATTCAAACAGAAACGCAACAGGATGTCAGTGCAAATCCTCCAAAGAGAGTAAAAGAAGCTAATACCTCATCAATTACCACAACCAAAGAAGAACCTATTGCTCAAAGTAACTTGGGTACTTCTCCAAAGAAACAACACACATTCCGTAAAAATGACTTGGACACAGACATATCTGGTCCATTTAAATTTTCAAATATAACTGGTGTAAATTGCTACGCAAATGTAGCAATGAATATTCTATTTCAATTGCCACCAATTGTTGACAACATTTACTTGCACAGTACAGACCAATTGTGTTTGCAAATGTTAGTACTTCATAGAAACGCAACAAACAATCCTGACAACATGTATAGTGTTCATGGAATAAGACAAGAATTGGACTACTGTGCTGGAATGGTGAAATTCACTATAAACTCACAGGAAGATCCACAAAAATGTCTAATGTACTTACTACAAGTAATGGAAAACAAAAACATACCTATAAATGAAATCTTCGAGATTTCACACATGTGGAAACATACATGCACTCTCTGCAACAATGTGACACAGGAAGAAATCCCTAATGAGCGCTTTGTGTATGCATCCATACCTAATTGTGAATCCGTTCCATTTCAGCAACTTGCACAAAATGCAAACCAGGGTAGATTGTGTACTACCTGCAATTCGGATAATCGCTCCACCTTACTAATACAAACACATAGTAAATACGTAATACTAATGCTTCTACATTACAATGCAGATGGTACCAAAAACAACTGCAAGCTGACTGGATTCACACATGGTCAAGTATCACTTGGTAAGAAAACCTTCGCAACAATAGGTATAATCTACCACACAGGAGCCACAAACCAATGCAGGTCACTACACTGCATATATAAAAAAAATGTGGATGGTTTGAATGTAATGATAGTACCATTACTCTAAAGCAGAGATTACCAGCAAATCTTACAAACGCTTATTTAATCTTCTTAAAACCAAAATTTAATAACTAATCTGTACTTAAACATTAACAAAACTTCAATTAAAAAAATGTAAACTGTTAGAATATGCCAACAAGTATCTAACTGCTCCAAGATTCTACAACTAAACAGATAAATGAATACCACTAAATTATATTAAAAAAAATAAACAGTTAGAATACGCCAACTGGTATCTAACTGCCCCAAGATTTTGCAATAACCAAACAGATAAATCAATACCACTACATTATAACAAAATATAGACAGTTAGAATACGCCAACTGGTATCTAACTGCCCCAAGATTTTGCAATAACCAAACAGATAAATCAATACCACTACATTATTAAAAAAAAATAGACAGTTAGAATTAGCCAATAGGTATCTAACTGCTCCAAAAATCTGCAACAAGCCAACAGATAGAACATTAGCCAGAAACAACAGGTGGACACTGAAAACAAACAACCAAATAGACGGTAGCATAAAAAACAAAGGTTTTTTTAAATCCGACATGGATGTCCGTGGATACAAGATGGCGAGCGTGCCCACAAAATCTGACGCACCACACATTCTCAACCACCCAATCAGCGAGCACGTCGAATGTCCGTGGACATGACGCGGATCGCCCAGCGAATCAGGACCCTGTCTGCGGAGCGAACAGGGAAGCGTGTCCTCGGAGCAGACATAGATATCACTAATTTTTTGCCTTACGTTTTAGTCATTTAAAAAAGAACTACTGGACAGATTTACACCAAATTAACAAAAGCACGCTTTTGAGACCAAGCCGCCACCCCTGCCGCAAATTGGGTGTAAATCCATCCAGTGGTTTCAGCTGTAAGCGCACCAGACATTTTTTCCCGTTATGTCGATGGGAGAAAAGCAATTTTGGGACCCCCCCTATAACTTTGACCTCCCCTTGACCAAACCTGACCAAACGTTGCGGAAACCCCACTGCCAAGGATCTTGATGGTGTGACAGCCGACTCTAGTCATTCAGGTGTCTCAGGAACACTGCCGTGAATATTTTACCCACGACATCCAAGAGGGCGATCCGTCTATAGTTCGCAGGAACAGACCTGTCGCCCGTCTTGAAAATCGGTACGATTATTGACCTGGTTCAAGATTGAGGTATCCTTTTAAGTCTCTTTATGTCATTAAACAGGGTTGTCATGAATAGAGCCCATTTCTCCGGATCTCTCTTGAGAATGTCATTTGTGAGGCCGTCAGGCCCCGCGGCCCTGGAAGAATTTGAGTTGTTAATAAGGTCCACAATGTCCTGTTTTTCACATTTGAGGTCCCAGGGTTCATCCGAGGATAGGTGTTTCTGGAAGTGGTCCTCCCAGGTCGTAGTTGATATTGGGTTGACAGATTTTGAGTAGGCAGGCATATATATATCGTTGATTAATTTCCAGATGCCAGAGATATTTTTACTGGTTACTAGTTTTAGCATCTTCTCACTGTCTTGTTGCACTAGCTGGTATTTGTGTTGAGTGAGGCAGTTTCTGTAGCTGTTTCTAATTTTCTTATACAGGAATAGATCAACTGGCATGTTAGATCTTTCAAATCTCCTCCTAGCCCTCCAAACGACCTTTTTTTTGGCAGCAACTTGATGGTCGTAGGCGGGCCACCCGTTTCTGCTTCCTTCGTTCGAAATACCTTCAGTACGTCGGTATATTCAATGAGGTTAGCTCTTTGGTCCTGCTCGTCAGGTTTTAACTTCATTAGACAGTCCAGTACCAAACCTGTATCTTTTCTCTTGATTCGGAGTCTATTTTCCACCAGGGACCAGTTCAAGGTGGTAATCCGGTAAGTGTTGAACTGTTAGAGTAAGATGTGTGTCCCAGTCCTCACTTACAAGTTCCAAAATATTGTGATCACTCTGTACTGTTTGGACCACTGTCAACAATATTAGATTCCCCATCAGTTCCTCTGTTGCAAAAATGTAGTCCAACAAACTAAATTGGTTAGCACCTTTCCAAGTTGATGCAGCCGGTTGATCACCCCACAGACTGCCATTTACCATCAGAATGTTTCTACTTGTAAGTTCTTTTTCAAGGTCAACTCCTCTAGTCATGTTCTTCGTGGAAAACAAAAGGCAGAAACTCAATTTTGCTCCCCATTTTATCGAAGCATTCCATGTTGAAGTCGCCGCAAAGGAGGACCTCCAAGTTGGGACACATGATCCTGGCGTCGTCTATAGCTTTTAGGAGCACTTCCTTAAAGCTGTCCTCTTGTCTTTCTGTAGGTCTCCAATAGACGTTACATACAAGTAGCTTCCATTCCAATAAAACGTTCAGAGCCTTGGTCGATATTTGGACTGTGGTTAATTGGATCCATGGGTTTTGATTTGTAGATGAGAGCACCCTTAAACCACATGTTCGCTTGATACCCAATAAAAGACCCGAACTTGGTCTCCCTTTGGGACCCTTTACAGCTGGGTTTAGAAAAAGTTCGAACCCATCTAAGAGTGGAAGGTCGCGCAACCATATTTCTTGTTGGCAGAATAGGTCATATTTGGTTAGATCCACTGCTTGATTCCCAAACAAGTGAGAGAACCCCCTAGTGTTCCAACTCATAATCATTTTCCCTTTTGATGAGATAGTTTGTTGGGCACTACAGGGATACTGCTGGCATTGTGATTTGACTGCTAAGAACCCCTCCAGCCAACTCCAGTCCTCCGGACTACTCGCAGAGTTCTCCTCAGATTTTTTCGAGAAACTGCGTGACTAGGCCCCTCGGACGTCGACCTGTATGTCTTCCTGGGCCCTTTTTGCAGCCTGCACTGCGGGACACTGCTCAGTTTCTGGTGTAGACTTTTGGGCTCTTCCTACTGCGTGTTCCCTGTCCTTGGTACCTTCAAACAGTGTATGCTTGGCCTCCTCCAGCTCCTTGAGCAAAAACCCACAGAGATTAAGTTTAGGGCCAAGTTTTAGGAGTAAACATCTGGTTTTCCATTCCCCCATATGGAGGACCACACTGTCATGGCGCTGTTCGTTATGGAATTCAATCCAATCGATATCCTTTGATTTTAATTGGTCAGGAGAGTCGATGGAGTGCAGAAGTGTCATAACATTTTCCCGATTCATGGTCAGGTTATCTTCATAATCCACTGTTCTCTCCAATAACAATCTGAAGGGTCCCTTAGTGGCCTTTATCTCAGGCCCTTTGTCTGCATTTTTATTTTGAGGCCCAGATGTTATCTCCATATCTGGATTTTCTGCCCAAGACACTGTTCTTCTTGTGCCGTTTAGCTGGTCAATTTGAAGTATGTTATTTTTTCCATTACCTGTGTTCTTCAGTGCAAATGAGTTCCTCCTACTTTCAAGGGTTCTAAAGTCCAAGAGTCTAGTGGTGACCATGTCCACCCTATCCTGTACCGGGGAGTGTGCCAGGTTATCTCTCAGAATGTAAACTCTAGATTTCCACGTAAGTTTCTTAAATGGGTCAGCTCTCAGTAAATTCAAATTTACCAATGGGGAATTGGTAAATGCAGAAGGGTGGAAACGACAGTCTTTAGACTTTTGGTTGCCCCCTTCCGGCATTTGGTCAGCACCTTTCCATTTGGTTTTTTCTTGCGGGTCTTCTTCCTCGACACAGCTTTCAGTTGCTGATGAAGATGACCCCACTTCCTCACCCCAGGAACCAATCGTTTCTGTATAAACAGATAAGTCCATGAGGGAGTTTTCTACACTTTCATTCGCCCTCTCATTGTCTGAGTGGTAGTCAGTCCCTTCTATAGGCTCCTTTGTTGGTTGTGTTGGAACTCTGCCTGATTTCTTTGAGCTTCTCTCATGGATAAACGATTTGTCGGGTAAAACCAGATTTCTGGATAGAGTAGGCCTGGTCGCAGCTCTGGTGCGAGTTGAAGCTTTCCACAGGTTCGAAATCACAGAACCAGTCAGTTTTTTCGGCAATGTGGTGGTTTTTCCATAATTTCTGTCTCCAAACCTGTATCTTTTCTCTTGATTCGGAGTCTATTTTCCACCAGGGACCAGTTCAAGGTGGTAATCCGGTAAGTGTTGAACTGTTAGAGTAAGATGTGTGTCCCAGTCCTCACTTACAAGTTCCAAAATATTGTGATCACTCTGTACTGTTTGGACCACTGTCAACAATATTAGATTCCCCATCAATTCCTCTGTTGCAAAAATGTAGTCCAACAAACTAAATTGGTTAGCACCTTTCCAAGTTGATGCAGCCGGTTGATCACCCCACAGACTGCCATTTACCATGAGAATGTTTCTACTTGTAAGTTCTTTTTCAAGGTCAACTCCTCTAGTCATGTTCTTCGTGGAAAACAAAAGGCAGAAACTCAATTTTGCTCCCCATTTTATCGAAGCATTCCATGTTGAAGTCGCCGCAAAGGAGGACCTCCAAGTTGGGACACATGATCCTGGCGTCGTCTATAGCTTTTAGGAGCACTTCCTTAAAGCTGTCCTCTTGTCTTTCTGTAGGTCTCCAATAGACGTTACATACAAGTAGCTTCCATTCCAATAAAACGTTCAGAGCCTTGGTCGATATCTGGACTGTGGTTAATTGGATCCATGGGTTTTGATTTGTAGATGAGAGCACCCTTAAACCACATGTTCGCTTGATACCCAATAAAAGACCCGAACTTGGTCTCCCTTTGGGACCCTTTACAGCTGGGTTTAGAAAAAGTTCGAACCCATCTAAGAGTGGAAGGTCGCGCAACCATATTTCTTGTTGGCAGAATAGGTCATATTTGGTTAGATCCACTGCTTGATTCCCAAACAAGTGGGAGAACCCCCTAGTGTTCCAACTCATAATTATTTTCCCTTTTGATGAGATAGTTTGTTGGGCACTACAGGGATACTGCTGGCATTGTGATTTGACTGCTAAGAACCCCTCCAGCCAACTCCAGTCCTCCGGACTACTCGCAGAGTTCTCCTCAGATTTTTTCGAGAAACTGCGTGACTAGGCCCCTCGGACGTCGACCTGTATGTCTTCCTGGGCCCTTTTTGCAGCCTGCACTGCGGGACACTGCTCAGTTTCTGGTGTAGACTTTTGGGCTCTTCCTACTGCATGTTCCCTGTCCTTGGTACCTTCAAACAGTGTATGCTTGGCCTCCTCCAGCTCCTTGAGCAAAAACCCACAGAGATTAGGTTTAGGGCCAAGTTTTAGGAGTAAACATCTGGTTTTCCATTCCCCCCTATGGAGGACCACACTGTCATGGCGCTGTTCGTTATGGAATTCAATCCAATCGATATCCTTTGATTTTAATTGGTCAGGAGAGTCAATGGAGTGCAGAAGTGTCATAACATTTTCCCGATTCATGGTCAGGTTATCTTCATAATCCACTGTTCTCTCCAATAACAATCTGAAGGGTCCCTTAGTGGCCTTTATCTCAGGCCCTTTGTCTGCATTTTTATTTTGAGGCCCAGATGTTATCTCCATATCTGGATTTTCTGCCCAAGACACTGTTCTTCTTGTGCCGTTTAGCTGGTCAATTTGAAGTATGTTATTTTTTCCATTATCTGTGTTCTTCAGTGCAAATGAGTTCCTCCTACTTTCAAGGGTTCTAAAGTCCAAGAGTCTAGTGGTGACCATGTCCACCCTATCCTGTACCGGGGATTGTGCCAGGTTATCTCTCGGAATGTAAACTCTAGATTTCCACGTAAGTTTCTTAAATGGGTCAGCTCTCAGTAAATTCAAATTTACCAATGGGGAATTGGTAAATGCAGAAGGGTGGAAACGACAGTCTTTAGACTTTTGGTTGCCCCCTTCCGGCATTTGGTCAGCACCTTTCCATTTGGTTTTTTCTTGCGGGTCTTCTTCCTCGACACAGCTTTCAGTTGCTGATGAAGATTACCCCACTTCCTCACCCCAGGAACCAATCGTTTCTGTATAAACAGATAAGTCCATGAGGGAGTTTTCTACACTTTCATTCGTCCTCTCATTGTCTGAGTGGTAGTCAGTCCCTTCTATAGGCTCCTTTGCTGGTTGTGTTGGAACTCTGCCTGATTTCTTTGAGCTTCTCTCATGGATAAACGATTTGTCGGGTAAAACCAGATTTCTGGATAGAGTAGGCCTGGTCGCAGCTCTGGTGCGAGTTGAAGCTTTCCACAGGTTCGAAATCACAGAACCAGTCAGTTTTTTCGGCAATGTGGTGGTTTTCCATAATTTCTGTCTCCTTTTTTGTTTACTTCAAATTTTTCACCGTCCTGCGTGGTTAAGCCCGTGTTTGGTTTTCTGAACAGTTCGTACAGTTTAACGTTTTTATTTGACACAGATGTTCCTGGGGGCTTGGTTGTAGCAGGAGGCAGAGTGTTCGTCACCATGGGGGTCGTCGGACTTACATCTTTGGAAGAGCTGCCACCCGTCGTCACTGTGGGGGCAACTACCCAGGGAATTTGGTCAGTACTTGTGGATTTATCCAAATGACTTGATGGAATAAAAGCTTCATCTAAACCATTGCCAGGTGGAGAGGACCTTGAATTTGGAGTCTTTGCAGGGCTCACAGAGCCAGCAGGAGCGCCCCAACTCCCACTGTTAGTAAGCTCAACCTCTCAGACCTTCTAAATTCTTTTTCCTTTATGATCGGCTCAATAATACTCTTTAGGATTTGAGCAGTCTGGTCAGCGTTTTTGTCCAAGTTGGACTGGATCTCAGAGACAAACCCTTCTACAAAAATCATTTTGGATTATAGCATCGCGATAGTAGTCGTGTGGTCCCGGAGCTGATCGTTTTGTGTCTCTATTAGTTTCATAAAGGGAGCCATTACGAGTGCGAATGCTGTGATCATATCCAAGTCAATTTGGGGGTCCTTTTTAGGGGGTTCCTCCACCTGAGTGGTGGCCAAAACTGTCAAGAGGTCTTCATCCGTGGGTGAGGGTTGACTTCTAAGTCGTTTGCTGGGGAACGGAGCCTGCTGCGGAAAGACCCCTTTGTGAGGTCTCGGGGAGTAGCCCCTGGTTTGATTTTTCTCAGATAGGAGGAGATGCCCCCCCTTTGAGTAAGTTGGGTAACCATTAATCCCTGAAACTGAAAACGCTGACCATCGATGGTTCGTTTGACAAGAAGTCGGCCGCAGCAAGGCAGAGTCGGAGGCATCGAGCTGGTAGTTGTTCTTATTGGACTGATGCTCCTTATGTACATCTAGATGAATTTGACTAGCTTGAGATGGAATGCCAAAGGGTTTCCAACCCTGGTTTGACCTTTGAATGTAGGACTGAGAGTCTTTAGACCGGTTGTCGGTGCCGAAGACAAAAAGATCTGCAACAAGAGAGTTACTTGTCTTTGTTATGACATTCAGGTCATCGTTGGCCGAATTCAACTCCTTTTGGAGTGAGCAAGGAAGACTCTGGGGAGGCGCTCTTTGAAAGGCATCCCCAGGTGGTTCCAGTAGGGGCTCCCCTGTCGTCATTTCCTTGCCAGGTCCCGTAGCTTCCTTGCCCACCACTCCAATGGGGGCCGCAGCGATGTCAATTGCTGTGGGGATTTCCAGGGGGAGCAAGGAGGGTCAACCCGTTTCAGCGGGCTCGTCCCTTCCACCCTCCCCTCGGTCATTCCCACTTTTGGTTGCAAGATGTTGTTGTGTGATTGTAACGCTCACCTGACTCCCACGGAGGCGCTGGCCTGGTCCGCGCTGCTGTGACCTCTTCTAAGGTGATGCGCAGGGTTCAGAAGACGGACTGGACCGGGCCCCCAAATATGGCTTGTCTGGCTCGCAGAAGTATCCTTCTGTAGGCGAAAATAGGGGATTAACTGTCTGTGGGGTAATGCAATCAGCCTCCCACTTTCCCCTCTCACCCTCCTCGAAACCCTTCTGTGATTCCTCGTAGCATCTCACCTTAGGGTCTGGAAGGACGAGCTCTCCATCCTGCTTCTGATGCAGGGGCGCGTTGGTATCCAGTTACTTCACTGGATTTTCGGATTGGTGAGTTTTTTGATAAGAGGTTCCCCTTGTGTCCATGCATTAATGTACTAATGCTAGTGTCTTTTTCCCCATAGGGGCCGGGGTACGGAATGCCGGGGAACAGGCACCGACCCGAGATGAGAGGTGAAATCCTTGTAGAAATCAGGTAAGTCTTTAATGAGCGTTTTTTGGTAATGTCTTTTCATTCGCTCATTAACGCTGATGTCTCTTTTTCCCCTTCGGGGCCGGGGTCCGGAAATGCCAGGATGCGGCGCGGACCCGAAATGAAGAGGGAATGAATCAACAGGTAAGTCTTAACATGGAAATTTAGCTTTCCTTATTCCCTTCTCTCTCTCACCTTTAGTTCTGGTCTTTTTCTCCCTAGGCGCTGGGGCGTGACTGCGAATCCGGATGATCGCTGCTGAACATGGAGGCGCCCAGTAAATGTGAGTGGAATGCGGCGCTGCAGCGATCTAAGCGATGAGCTTTTAAATAAAAGTCTTCCTTTTCAGGATTGTCGGCGAGATGTCTCCGGGATGCGGTTTTAGCAGGTAAGGACTTTTCCTTCTTCTGTTCTCTTCTTCTCTTCCTTTGCAGGTGATCCAGGATGCTGCCAGGCGTGGCAGAAGTCAGGATGCAGGAGCAGACACGGTGAGCGTCCAGCTGCTAGATGCAGAACAACGCGAAGCACGTGTGGCTGTTCGGGTGGGGTTTAAATAGCCTTGGAAGAAGTTCCAGGTATGTATCCTTCCTCCAATCAGGTATGTATCCTTCCCTGACCACGCCCGGATGGTAAATTAGTCCCACAGGTAAAGTAGTTCCTTTCAGGCCTCAAGGAGGCCGGGATCCTGCAGCATGGTCTGCATCAGGTAAGTGCACCCAAGCACATCCATAATGAGCCTGGCGCCTATGGCGCCAGGACTGATGTCTTTTATGAGTCCAAAGGGCCCCTATATGGGGTTGCTGGGTCCTTCCTTGGGGACTGGATGTCCGCTTTCGGGGACGCAGGGCTTGAACCGGCTCCCCGGGAGCGGGCATCATGACAGCACTCCCCCCCAAGGCCCCTCCCGAGGTTGTTCCCTCCGGGGGTTTTGGTTTGTCTGGGAAGAGTCGGTGGAATTTCCTGACTAATCGAGGTGCATGCACATGGTCGCTGGGTTCCCACGACCTCTCCTGAGGTCCGTACCCCTGCCAATCAATTAGGTAGAACAGTTTTGACATAAACATTTTTGAGTCTAAAATGTTCTTCACTTCGAATTCGGGCTCCCCATCTATTAGAATAGGTTCTGGAGGTTTGAGTAGTCGGGTTCCGGGTACCACTGGTTTCAGAAGTGACACATGAAAAACAGGGTGAATTCGCATACTAGCTGGTAAATCAAGTTTAACAGCCACTGGGTTAATTATTGCCGTAATAGCATAAGGTCCCAGATATTTTGGGTTAAAAGTTTGAGGCCCTTTGAGTGGTAAATGTCTGGTAGCTAAACACACTTGATCCCCAATCTGATACGGAGGTGCTTCACTCCAAAGTAGATCAGCATTCTCCTTGTATTTTCTCTTGGCTTGTTGTAAATGCGTAGTTGCCTCTTTGAAGGCTTGGGTAATTGTAGAATGCAGATGTTCTACTGCAGGCATTCTGAGGTTCTGAGGTGAGTCAAGGTTTGAGGTTCGAGGGTGATGCCCAAACAAAGTATAAAAAGGACTGTGGCCAGTTCCAGAGTGTACCGAATTATTATATGCGTATTCGGCTATCCAAAGAATGTCTTTCCAGTTGCTTTCAGATTGCTGTAACATACACCGTAAGTATTGCTCAAGGGTCTGATTTGTCCTCTCGGTCTGACCATCGGTCTGAGGGTGGTGACTGGTCGATAATCTTACGTCGATCTGACAACATTTGCGCCAGAAGTGGGAAATGAATTGGCTTCCCCGGTCAGAGATTAGTATAGATGGGAATCCATGTAGCCGAACAATATTTTCGAGGAATTCTTTGGCTAGGACAGAAGCTGAAGGTAAACCTTTCAAAGGAATAAAGTGGGCCATTTTGGAAAACAAATCCACAATTACCAGAATAGTATTGTACCCCGAACAAGGAGGCAGGTCCGTAATAAAATCCATTGATAGGGTGTGCCAGGGTGCTGGCGGTATGTCTAGAGGTTGAAGGAGACCGGCTGGTCTTTTCTTTTGACTTTTATTTTGGGCGCAAACACCACAGGACATCACAAAAGATTTAACATCTTTTCGCCAAGAGGGCCACCAAAATTGTCGTTTCACCTTTTCCTCTGTCTTGGCAATACAGGGGTGTCCCTCTATTAATGCATCATGATAACCGGAAATAACTAGTTCGTGTAATTCCTTATGTGGCAGGAATAAGCGTCCTTGAAAATAAGGTAAACCATTATCTATGGTAAAGTCTGATCCCTTTTGTATCCAATCCTGTAAGGTTGTAGGGTCCAGGAGTTGTTTCACTCTGGCTTGAATGTCTTCAAGCGTCTGTAACGAAGTCATGCCTAGAATCCTCTGTTCAGGAATTATTGGTACTGGTTCTGAGTTTGTATCAGATTCTCCCATTCCAATTCGGGATAAGGCGTCTGCTTTGCCATTCTTGCAGCCAGGTCGATAGGTAATCACGAAATCAAATTCAGCGAAAAACAAAGCCCATCGGAGCTACCGTGATGACTGAGCCTTGGCGGTTTTCAAATACTGTAAATTCCGGTGATCAGTAATCACTGTGATGGTATGTCGAGCGCCAGGCTTTAAAAGCGGACTTAATGGCTAACAGTTCTTTGTCCATGATTGCATAATTAACCTCGGGTGCCGAGAATTTTCTGGACCAAAATGCTACGGGATGCAGTTGGTTGGTTTCGGGATTTCTTTGGGACAGGACAGCTCCCATGGCTAGACTGGATGCGTCAGTCTCGACGACATAAGGGAGATCTGGACGCGGGTGTTTCAATATAGGTGCGGAGGTAAACTTAGCTTTTAAATCCTGAAAGGCCTGCTCGGCTTCTTCAGACCATTCAAAATGTTTATTTTTCCTCAAGAGTGCAGTAATGGGTTGTACCATGCGTGAAAATTCCGGGATAAACCTGCGATAGAAATTGGCAAAGCCGAGCTTTGAACCCCTTTTACAGAGCTAGGTGATGGCCATTTGAGGATGGCATCCACTTTTCTTGAGTCCATTCGGACTCCTTTGGGTGTCAGGATGAAACCTAGAAACTCGACTTCTGTGGTATGGAAAACACATTTCTCCAATTTAGCAAATAGTTTGTGTTGGCGCAGTTTTTCAAGTACTGCCCTGACGTGTTTTCTGTGATCAGATTCCGAAGAGGAGTACACCAGAATGTCATCAATATATACGACAACACAAACATCGATGAGTTCCCGAAGGACATCATTCATGAAGTATTGGAAGGCAGCCGGCGCGTTACACAATCCGAAAGGCATCACCTGGTACTCGAGTAATCCGTATTTAGTACTGAAGGCAGTTTTCCATTCGTCGCCTTCTTTAACTCGTACCAGGTGATAAGCCCCCCAGAGATCTAACTTGGTGTATATGCAAGCGTCCTTCACCTGGTCAGGGAGCTCAGGGATCAGAGGCAGAGGATACAGATGCTAGATTAATCTTCAGGTTTTCTGGGTAGCAGGTTTGTGTACAATCCGGGAAGGTTATTCTCTTAGCTCGCCAATCAATTCGAGGATTATGTGTCTCTAACCAAGGGATTCCAAGAATAACCTGAAACTGTGGAGCCTTGATTACATCAAACACAACACCCTCCCGATGGCCGTCGGGACCAATAAGAGTCCAAAGGGCCCCTATATGGGGTTGCTGGGTCCTTCCTTGGGGACTGGATGTCTGCTTTCGGGGACTCAGGGCTTGAACCGGCTCCCCGGGAGCGGGCATCATGACAGTGATACAGTTTTACAGGTGATGGCCACTTCGGGGTAGAGTTCACGGGCTGACCTGTCCGGTTTGTCTTGTGGAACTGGGCTGACATCCATTGCAAATGTTCCGTTTGCGACTATTGAAGGCTAGAGGACCTGAAAGAGTGAAAACTTCTCTGGCTGGTTCTTGTCACCAGAAGTCTTAGTGGGTGTAGACTGGCCATAGGGCCACAGCCGGAAGGTGACCCACCGCAGGATTAATAACGTGGAGGATAGTGGAACCTTAATATGGTGTAAAGAATTACCTTCCGGCCTTCATGCCTCGTTGCCGTAGACTGCCTGAGACTGCACTTTGCCGCACTTCGCGTCGCTTCGCGAAGGATGCCGGGTTATGAGCAGTAAAGTCTCAGTGGGGAGGCGGAGTGCCCACTCCCTTAAAGCAACAGGGTGCCTGTTCGCTGTTGTGAAAAATCCTCGGCACGCTGCAGCTTCCAGTCATCAATTAGTTGCCAGGCATTGAAGAGAAATAACAGTCTTTTAGACAAAAGTGAATCCAGCAGAATTTACACGGGGGACTGCCTGAGACTGCACTTTGCCGTTTTGTTTGTTTGTTTGTTTGTTATTATTACTTATATTGCGCACCAGACCCAGGGGTAACCGGGCGCATTTTATAAAACAGCTCGAAGCTTAGTTACAAGATCACATGGCAAATAGAGCAACAAGAATAATATACAACAAAATATACAGGAATATACAGCAAAAAGTGTAAAAGCATGTATTTACAGTCCTAAACAGAAATTCCTCGGCTTCAGTAAGTCCAGGCAGTAGATGGTCTAAAGTGTGTCTGCATTTTTGATCCACGTTATAAGGTTGTGTCGGAAAGTGAGGTAGGGTTGGTCAGTCTTCAAGGTGGATGGTAGGGAGTTCCAGAGTTGAGCTGCTTTCACCTGAAAGCTGCAGCCACCGACTTTAGTCAGTTTGACTCTGGGTATAGATAGGCTATTGTAATTAGCAGATCTAGTAAGTCTTGTTGGTTTTAGTTTGGTGAATCTAGCAGATAGGTACTGCGGTGCAGCGTTGTTAAGGCATGTGTGGACCAAAGAGGCAACTTTTAGTTGGATTTTATCCTGAGTAGAGAGCCAGTTGTTAGCTCGTCTGAGTGCGGTGATGTGGGTTCTCCTGGGAATGCAAAGTGCTGCTCTAAGCGCGTTGTTCTGCAGAATTTGAATTCTTTTTATGACTTCCTTGTTAGCCCCGATATAGAGTGAATTGCAGTAGTCCAGTTTTGATAACACGAGCGCTCTCGCGAGTGTGATGCAGCTATCGTTTGATAGGAAGGGTTTGCCTGCTCTTATCAATTTACAGGTGTAGGCGGTTGCCGAAGCCATCGCATTGACCTGTTTGTTGAAAGAAAGGGTGGAGTCCAGGTAGAAACCCAGAGTTTTTACCGAGTGGGCGGTTGTGATTTGGTTGTTGTCGATATTAAAGGAGGAGTAGTTGGGGCCCAGATTTTTGAGGGTGGGTGGTGTGCCCAGGATGATGATTTCAGTTTTGTCATCATTCAGGCATAGACCGTGTGTGGCCATCCATGCCTGGATGATGAGATACACTCTGTTCACCAAGGCCAAATCCTTGTCATAATCACTGGTAAGTGGTAGGAGAATCTGGGTATCATCTGCATAATTAGTGTAGGTGATACCCAGAAGGTCCAGATCATAGAAAAGGGGCTTAGTAAAAATGTTGTAGAGTGTAGGCGAAATACAAGATCCTTGGGGCACACCGCATGTGATGGGGATGGAGTCTGCTGCCACAGTGGTGGAGAAGACTCTCATTGTCCTGTTATTGAGGAAGGATTGGATCCAATTTGTGGCTTCTTCTGAGAAGTGCGCGGCTATATCCAGGTGCCTGCAAAGGACTTTGTGGTCAACAAGGTCAAATGCGGCTGATAAGTCCAGGAGGAGGAGTAAGGCAGGTTTGCCTTGATCCCTTAGCTCATCAATTTGCGCCTTTAGGTCTAAGAGGGCAGTTTCGGTTCCATGCTGGGGACGGAAGCCAGACTGCCGTACTCCTAGTAAATTGTTGTTTTCAAGGTGTTTCTGTATTTGTGAGTACGCCACTTTATCTATGATTTTTAAGAGGAATGGCACAGTGGTGATTGGGCGGTAGTTCGTGGGTATGGCAGGGTCTAGTCTGCTTTTTAAGCAATGGGAGTACCCAAGATTCTTTTGGGTTACTTGGTATGGACCCTGTAGCGAATGAGGCGTTAATGAGTTTTGAGATAAAGGGAGCCAGGTCTCTAGCTGTGTCCTTTATCAGTTGAGGTGGACATTGATCCCCCTGGCAGTTAGATGGTTTGAGTGACAGTATCATTTTTTCTGTCTCAATAATAGATACTTTGGAGAATTTGAAGCAAGGTTAGTTGGTGTTATTTTTAGGCGGGGTGATAGCTGTTTTGGGCTTAGTGTCGAGACTGAGCGAGGATTTTTTCGTGGCAATTTTAG
This sequence comes from Ambystoma mexicanum, assembly GCF_040938575.1. Taxonomy (NCBI): domain Eukaryota; kingdom Metazoa; phylum Chordata; class Amphibia; order Caudata; family Ambystomatidae; genus Ambystoma; species Ambystoma mexicanum. Next base: position 776,484,265 of record NC_090933.1, on the reverse strand, counting down.
ATTGGAGAGTTATTACTTCATTAGCTAGGGCTTGCTGAATGTTGGTGCACCATGTTTCATCTTTGACACAGTTGTCAGGCACTGGGATGGGGGATTATATTTCCTTTAGGATAATGAAGAGTTCCTTCATGCTAGAGTTGGCTTAGGCTATTCTGGTGTTGTAGGTTTCCCGTTTGGCCGACATTATTTCCTTTTTGTAGAGGGTAGATATATCTCTCAGGGTGCTCTTATTTTCTTCCGATGGTTGTAATTTCCATGCGACCTCGCATTGTCTTTTTTTGGTGCGAAGAGTTTTTAGGTGGGGGGTGTACCAGGAGTTGAGGTGGGCTTTGGGTTTGCTGCATCTCACTTTGAGTGGTGCAATTATGTCCAATGCAGAGGACATACCTTTGTTGTACTCGTTCACTAGTGTTTCAGGGTCCAGGCTGTCTGGTAGTGAATTAAGTGTGAGGAGGATGAGCGGGAGTAGGTTGTCCGGGGTGATGTTTTTCTTGTTCCTGGTTGGGATGGATGGTGCTGGCTGGACTGAGGTGGTAGTAGGTCTGATCGTTTCTAGAGCAAATGTTATAAGGAGATGGTCTGTCCGAATTAGTGGGGAGATCGATAGGATGGAGGCATTGCAGTTATGGTCTGCCACCCAATCGAGTATTCTACCCTTGTTGTGGATGGGGTGAAGTACTTTTTGTGAGAAGCCTAGTTCAGAGAGTAGGTTGGCTACTCTACTTGCCTGTGGGTCATTTTGGTCATTGAAGCCTAGGTTAAGATCCCCAAGCAGGATGACTTGTGATGATTGTTTTAGGTTATGAGATAGGATGGTAGAGATGTCCTCCTCAAAGGTTCCAATAGGGCCTGGAGGTCTATAAATGAGGTGGATAGTGAGGGTTTGGGAGTTGTTAATAGCTAGTTTAGCTGTTAGGCTTTCGCATGATTTAGTGTCGTTCGAGGGCGCTAGCCTGATGGATAGGTTGGATTTAATAATAAGGGCTATGCCCCCTCCGCGGGCTTCGCCTCTGTCTGCCCTTAGGATGGTGTAGCCGTGGGGGGTTGCTAACATAATGGCTGGTCCTGCGGCGGCGTGTAGCCAGGATTCCGTGATGGCCAGGAAGTCAAAATTTTCAGTCTGGATAAGATTAGCAATCTCAATGGCATGAGCAATCAAGGACCTAGCATTAACTAGTGCACCTTTTAGAAGTGGGCTGGTGGATGGGGGTGTGCATGTCTTTTCCTGGGTTGTGGCAGAAGTGTGCATACGTGCAATCTGTGTCTTTGGGTATAGACTGTATGGTTTTTCTATGCCCCTATTAGGTATGGGTTTGCTACGGTTAAATGCGGTCAGTGTTCTGGTGCGTGGTTCATATAGTTTTGCAAGTCTGGCTCGGAGTCTAGCATTTCTAGATATGGCATTGCATGGTTTAGATTCGAAGGTTCTATGTTGTTGAGGTTCTTCAGTTTGGTCATTTCGACTCATTAATGGTTGAGGTAGAGTCTGTGTCATGGCAGGGGAGTGAGCTGAGCATTGGGGGGTGGTGTATTCAATGGTGGGAGTGAGTCTGGGTATGTGGACTAGGAGTGTTGTTAGAGTGAGAAGGGCTAATGTGGCTTGTAAGGTTTGCATCTTGTGACGTCACCGTGGAGGGTGGCAGATTGAATTAGGATAAAGCTGTGTAATCCGGCCTGCTCAGGGTTGGGGCCTGTGCGGATACGGCAGATAACTCAGATATAGTAGATGGCGTCTAAGTTTGGGACGGTGGCAATTGACTAGAGTACAATCGGCAGTACAGTTGACTCAGAGGCAGTAGGCTGCACATATGTGCAGGTGGTCCAGAGCAATGGGGCAGATGACTTAGGTGGAACATCTACATTTGATATAGTAGCAATTGTCTAAGAGTAAATGCAGCTGTCATGGGCAGGTTAATGCAGTTATCATAGGTAGGCTAAATGCAACTTTCAAAATACAGCTTACAAAGGCAGGCTAAATGTAGCTGTCATAGGCTGAGTGCAGATTATCATAGGTAGGCTAAGTTCAGCTTTAAAAGTACAGCTTTCATTAGGCAGGCTAAATGCAGCTAACATAGGCAGGCTGAATGCAGCTAACATAGGCGGGCTGAATGCAGCATGTTATCATAGGTAGGCTAAGTTCAGCATTCAAAGTACAGCTTTCAATAGGCAGGCTAAATGTAGCTATCATATGCAGGTTGAATGCAAGTTATCATAGGTAGGCTAAATTCAGCTTTCAAAGTACAGCTTTCAATAGGCAGGCTAAATGCAGCTAACATAGGCAGGCTGAATGCAGCTAATATAGACGGGCTGAATGCAGCATGTTATCATAGGTAGGCTAAGTTCAGCATTCAAAGTGCAGCTTTCAATATGCAGGCTAAATGCAGCTAGCATAGGCGGGCTGAATGCAGCATGATATCATAGGTAGGCTAAGTTCAACATTCAAAGTACAGCTTTCAATATGCAGGCTAAATGCAGCTAACATAGGCAGGCTGAATGCAGCATGATATCATAGGTAGGCAAAGTTCAACATTCAAAGTACAGCTTTCAATATGCAGGCTAAATGCAGCTATCATACTTGGGCAAATTCAGCTTTCGGCATACAGCTTTAAGAGGACAGGCTGAATGTAGCTATCATAGGCTGGCTGAATGCTAGATTCACTTTCAGAGTGCAACTTTCAGGAACATACTAAGTGTAGCTATCATAGGCAGGCTAGATGCTGTTGTCAAGATATAAGATGTTATAATGGCAAGCTAGATTCAACATTCAGGCAGCGTACTTTAACGTTTAAGTTCAGCTATACTGGGTGCAGAGTGCAGAAAGCAGTGTGCAAGTGGGTTGGAAAAGTTGTATCGCCAGGGACCGACTAAGATCCAAGTTGCAGGATGACATTCGCAATGGACTGTGCGCAGAAGGAGTTTTTAAGAGGTACAGCATGCAAAGAGCAGTAGGTGTCTAGCGACCACAGTGACAGATCAATGCACATATGGAAGGCAAAGCAGGATGCTTATGAACTGGTCAGTATTGTCTCCGTGCAATGTGAACATCAATAGTAGTGGGTGTGGGATTGTTGAGGGTCTGGCCTGAGTACTTACTGCGAGTGGCAGGTAAGGAGACGGTAGCGCCAGCGGCCCGCCACGGACAGGCACAGACAGGCCCTTTTATCAGCAGCCCTTTGAGCAGAGGTCCACTGCCGGCTCGCGCCTTCCGGTGGTGCAGCGACCGTGATCATGAGGGCTACAGCCAATCAGCTGGCTGTCTGGAGGTGTCGATGTGTATTGGGTTGCTTAGAAGCCAAGGGCAAATATGCCGGCAGCCATTTTGGCAGCGTCGCTCGGCGAATTCTTGCGGATCGTGGAAGCTGGGCTTTTTGAATGGAACCAGCGCCGGGGACATAGAAGGGGAGCAGAAAGATTCTAGGTGGGCCGCATGGCCAGTGGAGGCGAGGAACACCCGGATGTGTTAAGTTTCTTTCCGCGGCGGTTGCGGCCACGTCGATTGGGGTAGGGCTCCTGCCCTCCGCGCTCCGGAGATGGGGGATGGTCATAGTTTTAAAGTTCAAGTTTTGTTTATGTTCATACACAGATTAGTTATTACATTTTGGTTTTAAGAATATTAAGTAAGCGTTTACAAGATTTGCTGGTAATCTGTTTTAGAGTAATGGTACTATCATTACATTTGAACCATCCACAATTCTTTTTTATATATGTAGTGTAGTGACCTGCATTGGCTGTGCCTCTTGCGTGGTAGATTATACCTGTTGTTGTGAAGGTTTTCTTACCAAGTGATGCTTGACCATGTGTGAATCCAGTCAGTTTGTAGTTGTTTTTGGTACCATCTGCATTATAACGTAAAGGCATTACTATTATGTATTTACTATATGTCTGTATTTGTAAGGTGCAACGATTATCGGAATTGCAGGTAGTACATAATCTGCCATTGTTTGCATTTTGTACAAGTTGCTGAAATGGAATGGATTCACAGTTAGGTATGGATACATACACAAAGCGTTAATTAGGAACTTCTTCTTGTACTAAATGCCTGCAAAGAGTGCATGTATGTTTCCACATGTATGAAAACTGGAAGATTTCATTTGTAGGTATGTTTTTGTTTTCTAGTACTTGTAGTAAGTACATTAAAAATTCTTGTGGATCTTCTTGTGAGTTTATAGTGAATTTGACCGTTCCAGCATAGTAGTCCAATTCCTGCCTTATTCCAGAAACACTGAGTGTTGTCAGGATTGTTGGTTGCATTTCTATGAAGGACTAACATTTGCAAACACAATTGGTCTATACCGTGCAAGTAAATGTTGTCAATGATTGGTGGCAATTGGTTGTGGTCCTTGATGAAGTATTAGCTTCTTTTACTTTCTTTGGAGGAATTTCTGTGAGATCCTGCATAGTTTGAGTCTGAAGTAGTTTTCTTTTACAACGTTTTGCTTTTTGCAGAGCAGGATAGGTTTTTAGACGGTGGTGTAGAGTGAATGCAGTCTAATGTATTCTAGAATGCAAGAAATATCAGTATTTACTTTACTTGCATCAAAGTTGATTAGAAATAGTCTGTCAAGTGTACCTAAGCGTGATAGTGCTACATAGCTCATGCCTTCTTTAAAGATAGTGGGCCTCATTACGACCCAGGCGCTAAGTGGTTAACGGCACCGTAAAAGGCTGTGGCGCCGTTGACCACTTAGCGCCTTACTACGAGGTCCCTTTGCGGGACCCGACTTGAACGGCTGGTCTGGACCAGCTGTTAAAGTAGGGACCCGCAAAGGGACCTCGCAGGCAATTACGGTACCGCAATTTGCGGTACCGTAATTGCCACCTTCCCCATTCCCATTGAGCCCTATGGGGCAAAAATGGGAATGGGGAAGGACCATGGTGAAATGGGGAAATACCGCCCGCCAACCTTGGAATGGGTCGGTATTTCCCCATTTCAACATGGCGGACTTGTTACAACACCGGCACCAACCATGGTGCTAATAGCGCCATGGTTTAGCGCCGGTGTTGTAATGAGGGCCAGTGATACCAATATCCATCAATGGTTTATCTAGGGTAAGACCTTGTGATTTGTGAATGGTGACTGTGTATGCTAGAGTTACAGAAAATTGTTCTGTGCGTACATACATATCTTTTAAAAGAAGGAAGCGGGCTGTTAAGCGTCCTATCCTTTTAACTTCGGATAGTTTGTCAAAGAGAATACTGACAAATTGAATGTTGTCATGTGGGTGTGTCTGAAAGCCAACAACTGTATCAAGTGCTCCATTAACTAGTCCTTGCCCCACGTCAAGGTTACGTTTAAGCATTACTCTACAGTTTAAAGATAATCTTAATATTTTCTCCAAACCAGCTGTGTTAGAGATAGAGTTTTCCAAGGTGTTTAGCCTTGTTGTGGCTTGTCGACACATGGGTAGTGTCATACCATGTACATCTAGTTTGTCTGTGGAGCCAATTTGAACTATTGGTTGCATTTCTTTTTTTTTAACTTGGTTTTTATTGGCATTTTCAAAACTGAGCAAAACATGAAACAAATCCCCAACTCCCCCCTTCCTCCCCACTCCCCGACCCAAGATTCAAGAGTAGTCCAGTGTTGCAATGCATCTCCAGAATAGCCCATCCCCCTACCAATCCCCTATCAGTTGGGGTGAAGTAACTTGTCCTTTCCCTTCACCAGATCCACCAGGTATGAAAGTTGGGAGTCCCAGTCCGACCTGAATTTCAGACAGTCTCCCTGTATTGAGTACGTGAGCCACTCAAGCACCAACAAGGACCACATCTTTGCCACCCATTCATGATCCTGCGCCGGGTCCATCGCTTTCCATCTACGAGCTAGGATCATAGTAGCAGCCATTATCATTATTGAGTAGAGCTTGTGGTCCACCTTAATCTTAATTGATGCCAGGATCCCCTCCAAGCCCTGTATCGCCAGACCTTTGTTCCCTCCGTGACTAAGGGGGTCAATTCGAGTTTGGAGGTAGCCATGGTGCTATTAGCACCATGGCTGCCTCCAAATCTGAGTCCGGATCTGGTCTGGCTGAATGGGGACTTACCGGGTCATTCCGACCTTGGAGAACCCAGTAAGTCCCCATTCAGTAAACCATTCCCCATTCCCATTTGAGCCCCCATAGGGAGCTCAAATAGGGAGGGCGCTAATTACGGGCCCATTATTCACGCCCTGGTCCCTTAGTGGGACCCGCAAAGGACGTGTGGTCAGACCACACGTCCTTTGCGGGTCCCACTAAGGGACCTCGGAATAGGGCGGTAAGGGTTTACCGGCACCGGCATCCTTACCGGTGCCGGTAAACCCTTATCGCCCAACTCGGAATGAGGCCCTAAGTCCCAGGACTTGTTTAAGTGCATCCCAAATCTCTGTCCAATAATTCTCAATTTTTGGGCACTCCCACGATATGTGCTCCCAAGTGCACACTATGCCGCATTCTCTCCAGCAAAGAGAGGAAACCCTGGGGTACATTCTGTGAAGTTTTTAGGGGGTCATGTGCCACTGGGTGAGCAACTTCATCCATATCTCCCTTATTTGAAGAGATCTTGTTAGCTTTGGTATCTGCTTCCATAACCAACTCCAGTCGTCATCCTCCATTGCGGACCCGGTAGCGAGTTCCCAGTTCTTCATATAGGATGGCAGTGGAGGATCCTCTCCTGCTTTCATGTGCTTATATATGGCTGTGATCAAATGCTTGTTCCCTGATTCCCTGCTGAGATAGCTTTCAAAGGGGGTTTGTTGTCGAGTTGCGGCTTGCTTTAGGGTGGGATGGCTGAGCCAATGTCTAAACTGGCAGTAGCGATACCTTTCCCTTTCATCCAGCGCGAAGTCTGTCTTCAAATTTTTGAACTGCTTTACCTGACCCCCCTCGAACATGTCCTGTACCATCCTGCACCCCCCTTGATGCCAGTGCTGAAAAGCAGATGTGTTGTGCCCAGGAGTGAACTGCAGGTTATTGAACAGGGGGGTATACGGCCATGGGTGCGACGTTAGATGGGCTTGTTGCACCACCTCATCCCAAGTATTGGCTACCAGGGCTAGAATTACACTACTATACATCCGAGTCGGCCTATCCTGTTTCGGATTCCACAAGACCCCTTCAAGGTCCTCCCCCAGGACTGCCCTGTCCATGGTCCTCCATATTTTCCCCCGGTCGTCTCTCTGCCAATCCCAGAGCACCTTCAGCTGAGCCGCCATATAGTACCCCTTAAAGTCAGGTAGGAGCTCTCATCACCCTAGCCGCTATCCTTGGGGACTTATTGACCCACACAAACCTACTAGTAATTTTGTTCAGGGACCTGAAGAAGGCTGGGGGAATGTGCACCGGCAGGGCAGCAAAGTAGTACAAGAGCTTTGGGAGTATGGTAATTTTTAAGGTGTTGATGCAAGCTAACCAAGAAATCACTAAGGGGCCCAAGTCTATCATCTTACTCTTTAACTTCTCCAGTAGGGGTGGATAGTTTGCCCGATACAGATGTTCCACCTTTGTCGACAATTTTACTCCCAAGTAAGTGAGAGAATGCTCCACCCATCTATAGGGAGAGGTGAGCTTCAAGGAGTGGGCTACTGGTGTCGGGACTGTAAGTTTGAGGATTTCTGTTTTAGAGGCGTTTACTTTCAGGCCCGCCATGCTGCCAAATTCCACTAGTTCAGCTTCCACTGCAGGTATCGCAGTGATCGGGAGGGTCAATGAGAGTATCATATCATCAGCAAAGGCTGTAATTTTATGCGATTCCCCTGCGAAAGGGAGGTCAGTTATGAGCGGGTTGGAACGCACCGCCTCGAGGAATGGTTCCAAATGGAGGGCATACCATATCGGGGACAATGGGCATCCCTGCTTAGTGCCTTCTCAACCTGCACCAAGTCTGACAATTGTCCGTTCACAGTTAATCTGAGGGTTGGATGTCTATAATTGGCTCTAATCCTATCCATAAATTTGGGGTGAAACCCATCCTGATCATAGTTGCAAAGAGGAATCCCCACTCCACCCGATCAAATGCCTTCTCTACATCAATTGCCATCAGGAGAGCAGGGATTCCTTTATTGTGGGCCTTCTCTATTACGTGGGCCAGTCTCCTGATGTTGCCCATGGTTTGCCTGCCTCTGACGAATCCCGATTGGTCTGGGTTGACTAGCTTCGGGACCAAGTGATGCATTTCTTTTTTTTAACATCGTTTCAATAAATTTTGAACAGCTTGCAAGAGTTGGCATCAAGGTCATATAATTGACATTTCTGTGTGCTAATTGTTCCATGACATCAGTAGCACATGAGTTATTGCTATAGAGTGCATAGATGTGCCTGGTTTTTAATATAGATTGTGCTTCTTGAGATAGTACACCAACTCTAATACTTTTTAAAATGTTGGCATATGTGAGGTCTGCAGATTGACGCATGTTTTCAGTTAATTCTCTGTATTGGAAATGTTGCCAAAGGTTGACATTTCCTAAGCTGCCAAGAGTTTTACGGCACAGTTTGTGCCCTAAGGTTTTAAAAATACGGTACCTTTCACTGATGTTAATTGAAGAAGATCTCCGAAAACAATCATGTGTTTTCCTCTAAAGAGGTCTTCGTAGTCTGTTTTGAGGACCTCTTGTAATATGAGGTGAATCAAAGCCAACATTAGGTTCGAGACCATGCTCCCCTCATCTATTTTCATTTGTTTGAAAACTCTGGAGAAAGTTTGTAGTAGTCTAATTTGTTTTGGTGTTGTACTGGAAGGAGTAGTAATCGGTGTAAAGTGACACTGCCTATGTTGTAGTGGGCACTTACAACAGATGAGAGTTTGTTGTTTGTCAATTGTTGGAGGAACTTGCTAATGATTTTGATTAAGAATGTTTTGCCTGAACCAGCTTGACCACTCACGTATAGTTGTATAGGTTTGTGTTCTTGGCAAGTACAGTTTTTACTTTTATGTTGCACACCATGTTCAATTTGTTTTGTTACTTCTTGTAAAATGCTATGCTGCTCATTGTTTAGTTGTGATTTCAGTACAGCAAAGTCTTCTGTAGATTGCCCATACTGACACATGGTGTTTTCTACTTCTGTCATGGCTAATTCTGCCTCATTTACTATTAGTGGCTGTACAAGTGGATCTTGGCTTCCTATTACAGAAGGTTGACTACTGTCAGGAGTGTCCACATCTAGTTGGGCCTGGAGTTCTTCTTCGTGTTGCTGTTCATTGTGCAACATTGTTTGATACTGTGTAAAGTTTACATCTGTTATAGTGCTTCCATTTGCTCTGAAAGCGTCTTCATAGGAGTCATAGGTATCTAGTAACTCGTTTTCTTTTCTCCATGGTTTAAAAAGTTATAGCAGGGACATGTAATACAGTTCTTTATGTTGAGGAGTTTTTAATGACAATGTGATGTGATTAATTAAGCTGCGTTTGGTAAGTTTCACTAAGCTGCCTTCACAATTTGCCATTTTGTATCTACCTTTCTTTACATCTGATTTAATATTATTTTTGTATGTGAAGTTTTGGGCTACGTGCTATAGAGACATGGGGCCTCATTACAAGTTTGGAGGTAACCATGGCTGCCTCCAAATCCTTACCGACTCCACCCTGGTGAATGGAGTTATTACCGCCCCATTCCAAGGTTGGCGGGGGCGGTAATTCCCCATTCACCAGGGCCCTTCCCCATTCCCATTTGAGCCCCATAGGGGGCTCAAATGGGGGCGCAAATTGCGGTACCGTTATTAGCTCCAAAGTCCCTTTGCGGGTCCCGTCCTTAACGCCTGGTGAAACCAGGCGTTAAGGGAGGAGCCACAAAGGGAACTCGTAGTAGGGTAGTAATCACTTACCGCCCACCTTGTAATGAGGCCCATGGTTTCCAAAGTGGTACTCCTGTTTGGGTAATATGTGTCCAGTAAATTGTTTTTCAAAATGTCTTGGCTGTTGGGATCATTTTTGGCTATTGTTTCTATGTCCTCATATGATTTGAGAACTCTTTTTCTAGATTTAGCAGTACCAATACTTAGCCATACTATATTTTCAGATTTTCCATGCAAGGCAGTACCGGTTAAACGGTCTGTAGCTTCATAACAGACACATTCCCTATGAGAGAGCATTGGTATGCCAAAGTTGTACAATTTTCGTGATAGTGTTTTGTCAGATGATATGTCATCCCGGAGGTTCTGAAGCTCTGTTTTCTCTGCTTTGGTTAAGTAGGCTGTGACATATCGTGCAACTGCAGTTGAATTGTCAGCAATGTACTACACATCTATGTTTGCATTCCATAGGAGGGCAATGATTGCATTGTAATCATTGATGTATTTTGATTCTTCTGTTCTTTTTATGTAATATGTGTTCTCAGGTGATTTACCTTTGACACTATGGGTCTCATTACACGTTGTGCAGTAGGGATTTAACGTTACTGGTAAGGGAATACCGGTACCGTTAAATCCCCATGCCAATTACGACCCGGCTCACCGCTATTTGCGGCACCGCTAAGTACGGTGTCACTAATAGCGGCCAGTCCGCGGGCACGCAACCCTCGATGACATAAATAACGCCATGCCGCTAATAGCACATCATCACAAGCCAGGCGGACGTGCTAATAGCGGCATGGAAAAGCCCCCAAAACCCCTTACCGGCATGGCGCAAATAACGGCTTGCGAACCACCCGTTATCAGAACCGAGCAGTGTTCCCACCTGCCACAGGTGGACAAAATCAGCACAGGTAGAGGCAATGGAGACTGTGGCAGCACAAAAGGAGCACACCACACCCCTTCACACACCCATTCCCACACCAAGATGGTTCCAATACTAGCAGCATTACATGGGCTGGAGGACATGATTGCAGTGCAGCAGCAGCAACAACAACAGGCAGCACAAAAGAGACGCAGGAGGAGAAGGAGGAGGATGGCAAGACAGGCACAGCAAGCACCACCAGGGCACCTAGGTATACCACAGAGACAGCCACTAATCCCCAGGATCCGAGGCAGTCCATTAAACCTAACCCCTGAGCAGATACACACCCTGTACCGTCTGGACCGGGATACCATCACCAGCATCATGTACATGACACATGATGACATTGTCAGCCTCATAGACATCAGAACTGCCATTCCCCCCTCTACAGAAGGCGGGGACTGTGCTCCATTTCCTGGCCACAGGCACCTACCAGCATACAGTGGGGCAGATGCATGGCATCTCACAACCAGTATCCTCGTGCACGCTGAACCAGGTACTCAATGCCCTCCTGAAGCATGCACGGGAACACATATTCCTGCCACGGACTGCCCAGGAGATCGCAAACACCAAAGTTGGCTTCTATTCACTGGCTGGCATCCCAAGTTGCATCGGGACCAGCTACTCTACCCATGTGGAATTGGTGGTCCCACATCAAAATGAAGCAGACTACCAAAACACAAAAAAATTCCACTCCATCAAAGTGCAAATGGCATCTGACGCTAAGAAGATGATCACACATTGTTGTGCCCTATTTCCCAGATCAACCCATGATTCCATGGTCCTGTGTAACTCAAACATGCCACGCTACATAGAGCGACAAGCCGGTCAACGTTCCTGGCTACTTGGTGAGTAGCAGGGCAAGCACATGGCAGTGTGATGTGGTGGGGAGAGATACATACTCCTACTGGGTGTTGACTGTCGTCTGTAGGACAAATGGACATATAGATGTAGGCCAATGTCCACCAGGGAAGGACGCAATGTCCTTGCGGAGAACCCACATGCAATTGTGAGCTGCACAACAGAGAGTACAATCCAGGTTTCCGAATATTGCACATCCATCCACATCCACATTTCACCTCATGCCACACCACATACCACACAAATCAGCAACATGGCGTCAAGATGGTACTACAGAATCAGCACAGCACAACATCAAGACAGTAATGTGCCCTTGAATGCATGCAACGGTAACACCCCTAGCCATACCATTGAACCACACACCTATAGCACCACTGAAGTGATGCCGCACAGCATGGCAACATCCTGGCCATTGCCTCTTGCATGGTCAGGAGGGACACGATGAGCGTCAGCATCTGATGTATCAAATGCAATGAGATACAAGGGAGAACTATTATGGATGGAGATGGGTATTGTTGCCCTGATGTATGTGGTGATACCCACAAAGGACGCTGTCCCCAATTAAGTACACATACACAATGATGGAGACCAAGCTGTGTTTCAAATTTTCAACAGTGTTTTGTGATCATAATGTGTACAAAAAGTGCATGGCCCCAACTGTGCAAACACCCTTAACCCCTCCCCCTCCCCCCACAACACTCCCAAAACACCCTTTCTCCCCTCCCCCCTCCCTCCACAACACTCCCAAAAACTCCCTCTCCACCCTCCCCCCACAACACTCCCAAATTTCCCCCCTCCCCCCACAACACTCCCATGTGAGTTTCATAGTGTGCTGGTGTCCTGCTCGACATGTGCCAGCAAGTCTTTGATGCCCTAATTCTCATGGGCTCCTCCGCCATTGGGTGGTTGCGATGCTGTGCGCCTCATGGTACGCAGAGAGTGGCGGCGGGGGCTTGTTTGTTGGGAACTCGCAGAGGAGGAGGTGCCCGGTTGATCCTGTGGGGGGGTATTGTCACTCCATTGTGTCCACAATACGTGTGAGTGCCTGCCTAAGTTGGGCCATTTCCTCACAAATCCTGTTCGTGCAGGCCTCCATGGCATCCGTTGTCTGGCTTGCATACGAACTAAGGTCATCCCTCAGACGGGCTGCCTCTGCCACATGCTGGCCAACCAGTGCAGTGATTTCGACCTGCCTCTGGCTGATGGTAGCAAGGTCGTGTTGACTGGATCCAGCTGTTGGGGTGGCTGCTCCTGGCATAAGATGAGGACACCTGAGGGCTCCATCGCCCTTCCACAGTCTCGTTGCCTGATTCTACATGGCTACCTGATGGTGATAATGGCCTTGGGCTTGGCTCAATGAACCGTGGTGGGCTGGGAGTCTGGCTTTGAATCAGAACGTCAATTGCCTCCTCAACGTCCAAAAGCGGGGCGGTGGCTGCTGCCTCATCAGTGGAACTGGTGGCAGCAGAGTGCCGGCCCTCCGTGCTGGTTTCCAATGTCATGGGGTACACTGCCTTGGGTGGAACAATTGCAGCAGCCGTGGCCTCAGGCTTGTGCTCTTGCTGCCTTTGCCTCTCTGCTGTTGATCACTCCTCCCGGTTCCCCTTGAGGTGGAGGCGGTGTCCCCTCTGTCATGTGTCCTGAGCTTTTTCTTAGCTGGTGGAGCAGGTGTCACAGTGCCCGGTTCATCAGTGTCTGTCTGTGACCCTGTAGGGGACGAAAAAAGGGAATATCATTGTTTATGGTTCTACGTGCCTTATGCAGAATGTTTACGTCATGCTGCTCTATGCATTGGGGCCTCTTTATTTTGGAATCCGGTAATGGGGATGTCGGGTGGGTCATGCATGAATGGGTCTGTTTTGCACATGTATGTGGTGATGCATGCATGTAGGTTTGTGGCTGGATCGATGGCCTGATTATGGACTCATATTTGGGGAGCCCATCACCCTTCACTGTGCATTGTTTGATGTATACACTCACCTCCATCTGATGAAGTGGGCGCACCATGCTCCATGTCTCCAACACCCTCGATCGATTCCACACCAATTGTGGCGGCGCAGGTCTCCTCCCACTTCAGTTTTATAGGGGAATCTGCGCCACCTCCTGTGGCCATTGCCAGCTTGCGATTCACGGACAGGATATTGCGTACATGGACCCGTAGGTCGTCCCACCGCTTTCGGCAGTCCTTGACAGTGCGGGTGGTGGTGCCCAATGCACTGCCTTTGTGGGCAACCTCTGCCCAGATGGCCTTTTTCTTGAGGAGGGTCTCCCGCCGCATGTCATTTGTGAAAACGACATTGCCATTTTCCGCAAGTGTCTGAGTAAGCATGATCAGCTCCTCGTCGCTGAATTTTTCTTTTCGCTGGCGATCAGCGCCTTTCTTGACGGCCTTGGGCATCTTCGCGCTGTCCTGGATGATTTTGTGTTGGAGTCTTGCCGAAAGAGGTCCTGGATGCAGAGGATGGCAATGGATTGTGTTTTTAAAGATGGCCGCCATGCTCCTTCCCGTTCCTGTGCGATGACGCTATTTCCGGTTCCGCATTTTAACGGTTACTGCTAATAGCGGTGACCGCTATTTGCATGCAGAGTGAGGGCGGAGGTGCTATCTGCACTTTCGTCAAAGCCGGTAAGGGACTTTTTTGGGTCTTTAGCGGCATGGCGGTAGGGTCATTACCGGCATGGCGCTATGCTCGTGTACGCATACTCGTAATGGTACGCTATTAGCGCCCTCTTGCCAAGGCGGAGACGTTAATACCGCCATGCCGGTAAATGTCAGATTTTACTGCACAACCTGTAATGAGGGCCTATGTCTAACTGAAGACATGAAGTTATTTACTTAACCTGTTGTTGAAACTGGTCTAGGGAAACCAAAGCGACATTTGGTGTAGTATTTCCCTTTGTTTTTATATTTGCGACAACAATATTTCCCACATTTGTGTCTTTGAAATTGTAAAATTTGTGCATGAAGGTCACTATGTGTTGTTTGGGAAGGGATTTCACAAGTGACATATTTTTGGATGAAGTGCAAAACAGTGGCATCACTGTCCTGACCAAATTTAGGAGCATCTTTAAACCACAAAAGCATTTGGATATGTGGTGCTCCTCTGGCTTGGTATTCTTTTCTCCAAAAGAAGTGTTGCACTTCTCAGAGGGGCGAAACAGTTTTATTACACATTAAGTGTAGCATAGCAATGAAGCGATGATGGAAATATCTTGATGTATTTACAGGATCTAGAGAGCAGAGTTCTCCTGGTGTTTTTATATCTGTATTTGTTTTGTTTTTGTTTGCTATGCGTAGGAAATCGTGTAAATCTTCCCATGCATATTCTGCACAACTAAATGTCACAAACCAAGTGGGTGGGCCAAGGTTCCTTATCATACAGCATACATCTCTGTGATGTCTGAACCAGTATTCTTTTGTACCACACGTTTGCTAAAAGATTTGTAATGCTTCACTGTAAAATCTCATATTTTTCTTGCACTTTTTGTAGTAATTCTGTAGCTGATATATTTTGAAAATGGGTACCCGATTTCAATGCGTGTGCAACTCCGTAGCATAGAGTTGCTAGTTCACTTTCAAAGAGAAGGTGGAATATGTATTCCACATTTTGTCTGAATCTGGGGTCTTCAGAATGCATTTGTAAGGAACGGTATTCTGATGCTGTTATTTGTGTGGGTCTATCATCATACCTTCCTCCTTTCCCAGTAGGAAAGAGTAGAGGAAAGGCACATGCTTCTATACTTTTTTCCCCATATGCTGATTGGAGATCCTTTGGCTTGTCGCATTTGGTACGTTTCCAGTGCATCATCTATGGTGTCTTTAGAGTGTAATGGATGAATTGTATAATGGTCTAAAATGTTGGATTCTGTAGAAGGATCTAGAAGTTGAAATTGACCAGTTTCTGATGACTCTTGAATTATTTCAGTGGTTTCTTTCCCTCAGGTTTTCTTCAATATTCATTTCTCTGTAGTATTCATTTTTGCCTTTTAGATATTGCAGGGCTTGTCTAACTTTATGTAAGTCCATGAGTTGTTGCCATTTTTTTTGTCTTTTGTAGGTATGCCATTTACTAAAATAATTAAAGATTGATCTACTGGATGTTACACTCCCAGAGTGTGTACATTTTCTTTGAGATCTAATGGCAAATAAACTACTTTGCCACAAATGCCTTTCACTAATTCAGAGGGCGGTAGTTTTGCTGTTTTTGGTTGAAGGCGTATTATTGCTTGAAATGGGTGCACTGTTTGAATTATGATCCTCTTATATAAGTTGAGTTGTTGCAGGGGTTTTGGTAATGGGAATAATTCCAAGTTATTTGTGATAGCACGTGAAGGTGTTTGGTTGTTGTCAGGTTTTGCAGTGCAGTAACTGCAAAGTATTTAGGGGTTCAGTAATCTCATATTTGCTTTCTGCTATAAGATAGAGAGCTAATTGGAACCATTTGCAATCCTCATTGTCTTCTATTTTGTACATTATGTCTACAGTTTTTGTGCTATTTTTATAAAAAGTCCTGCAGCAACACACACACACATGGTTTGGTACTTCAGCAGATGTACTTTTAAACTTTAATATTTTTTGCATGTGTGTAAAAGAAGGTTGCCATCTGTACAGTTGTTGCTAGTCTGTTGTGAATCTATTGCATTTTGTAAACAGCTTTCAGTTCCAAAATATTTTATCTGGATATGATCTATTTCTTCTAGTAGTTGTTTGGCTGTACATGTAGAAGATTGTCATTTAAATTGGCTAGTGCTAAAGCAGGACTTTTGGCATTGTACAGTTTTGAATGATGTCTTGATATCATTTTGATATGATGGAAGGTGCTTTTGCAAATAGGTCCACAAATGCAGGCTAATGAATGACCTTGTAGTCCTGTGTATTTGTGCACTAGACAGGAGTCCATATTTTGTAGTAGTTTCATTTTGAATGTGTCTTTGCCTTTCACATACTGATTGAGCAACTGCCATAAAGCTTTGAAAGGTTTTTTGGCTATGTTACACATTGAGGTGCACAGCCATTTGTAGACTGGGCGTATTGGTTCAGCGGAATTGAGAGTTGATACTGAGTTTTCTGGGGATATTTTTTGTGAGCAGCGTTTCTTGTTCCATAATGGTATTATTATGTTTTTCATACCCTCGTCCACTGCTATGTATGGCAATTGGGTTTATTTGCCTTTTGTTTGTATTCTTCTTCATTGAAATATAGTTCTGTGCTCGTGGTATGACTTCATTCACCTCCACAGATGTTTGTGAAGCTATCTTTGTTGATATTCCGTTTATTGAGAAGCCCTTTTTGTAGTTCAGTACTTAGTTTTGTTAGTGGTTGCATTCTGTTTAAAACTAAAATAAATAATTGCCTATGAGAGCTTCTAGGATTATTTTTCTACTGTAGGTTTTAAGGGTTGTGCGTGATTTCTCTCCTGTTTTTATGAGGTCCTGAAGGACTCTGTGCTGGAACATTTTTTGTAAAATAATTTTTTTGGTATGCTTGCTTGTCGCTTCATCAAAATGTATAAGTGCAGTGTTAGCACTAGTGGTAGCTGCAGTGTTGTTAATCACTTTCTGTTTAGTTTTAAATTTTGAAAGAGGAGGCAAAGTTTCTGTACTGGAAGCTTGTTTTGTTTCTCTTAATGACAGTATTAGCTGTTTTGTTTGAACTTTTTGTACACATTTTGCTAGTGGTGGATGCTTATTTTGGAGAGTTTTAGTTTGATTTTGTTTACTTTTGCGTTGCTTTCTACAGAGTTGCTTTTTGGTTGGCATTCTTTGGGGTCTGTTAGAGAAAAAAAGAAAATGTGGGTTGGGATCTTGTGCAGTGTATGAGTGCTTTGTGCATGAGTGTCTGAGTATGATCGTAAGGATGTATGTAGGGGTGTGTGATTGTGCAATGGGCTGCTACATCAGGTTGAGAAGTCTATTATTATATTTGTGTGTTACTATACTGGTGTTCAGATTACAATACAAAGTATGGAGCTGGTGAGGGGAAGCACTAATACTGAATCTAATGTTGCAGGGTTAGTACAATTGTTTGTTCTAGAATACTTGAATTCTACAGTGTTTGAGTAACAGTTAGATCATTATGGCAGTATTGCACTTACTTTTTTGGATGCAAAGAGTAGGTTTCTTAAGAGTTCTCCTTCGTACTTCAGACTCTGATGCTTTTCAGGGGAGTGGTCTTCACTGCAGTTGTGAAAGAAAGAAGTTAGTGAATATGTATGTTAATAGCACTGTTGTTAATGTAGACATGGATTTATTTGTCTTTGCAGTAGTAGTGCTTTCTGATAACTGTGCATAGAATGTACATGCACTTTCCTTTTCCTATGTGCATTCTGTATACTTCATTTAGAATCTGTTAGTTGAATAGGCTTTAGAAATTAGTGCAATAATAAGCGCACAGGTGGTTTTATTGGATCTTAGGAGATAAAAGAAATAATCGTATGCTTTGATTGCTGTTTTTACAGGGTAAATGTCAGGAAATATATGGAAAAGTATGCAATGTATGCATTTGTGAAGGTGTGGGAAATAAAGCAGAAGGATTTGATAGGGTCAGCAGCTTATTACTCAGTAGGTCATTACCAAAGTACTGGGCAATTCTGTGGTGCTTGGAGATGGGAGAGTCTGAAATAAAGTAAGGGTTGCAAGGAAGGATCTGGTGCTTGTGTTGCAGACTTTAGGGAAGGGGGAGATGTTGTATGTGTTGCTTTACAAAACTGTACATAGTTGTAGATGATGTGATAGACATGAATGCACCTGTACATAGTTGAATGCTGTTGTAAATTCTAGAACGGAATGGGCAACCAGCTGGAATGAGAGAGTTGTCTAGATCGGAAGAACAGTTGTAGAGGCAGTGCTGCTGTTTCAGCTGGGAGCCTTTCAAATCATAATAATAACACTGTTATTTCTCCCATCTTTTAACATGACATTACATTTTGTTAGATAGCTGTGTGTGTTGTGTTTGATTAGTATTATAATCATTTGTAAAGGAAGCTGAAATGATAGAATGTATGTTAAATATGCAGAATGTATAGAAAGGAAATTGTATATACATCTTATGCACTATAATCTATTAAATGCTGTTACGGTTGAAATGTGGATAAATAGGTGGCAGTGGTTACATAAATGATAAAATGAAGAAAATAACAGTTTGCACATTGCAGTTAATAATATGGGTAAATAAAAATTTGGAGAGCAGACAACTTTGCAAGTAACAGTTGATCATAGCAGATGGGAGAAATGACAGTAAGCTTGTTTTACAGGTTATACAGGGTAAGTGGCAGTTACTCTGTTTATATACATTCATGCATGCCAACCCTCCCAGTTTAGGTGGGAGACTCCCGATTTTTTGGTGAAAAATATAGTTATTTTTCACATTCTCCTGCCTAAAATTATTGTAGCCCCAATGCATTTCTATCAGAAAAATGTAGGTCTCTCGATTTCCCTGTGGAAATCTCCCTGCCAGGTGGCTCTGAATGTTGGCATGTATGTGCATTTATACAAGAAATGTACATGTACTGCGCGGAAAATATTCATACCTGTGGTTTGTATTCATGCATGTGGATGTGCATGAATCTGCAAGAAGACATTTTGGAGAGTTTACTAGTACTTGCTGAAGGTGCTTTGCAGTAACAGCGCAACTGTACTCAGAGTGATAAACAGTACATCTAAAGTGCTGAATTGGGATGATGGAGTTAGATGTAGAGTTCTTGGATGTGATTGGTGGATGGTTGTGTGACTGCTTAACAGTAGCCAATGAGGGAATGGTGCAGAGAGTGAAGTGTAAAGGGTAGAAGGGCTGTCCCAGTGTTACACGCAGCACGGACACTGCGGCTGTTTGCGGACAGCATGTGCCACATATAGGGCTTCTCAACATATCTGGCATGGAATTAGGACTGTAAGGATGAGCCAATGAGGTGTTGAGGTTCTGCTTTGTATTGAGAGAGGCTGTGTGTAGTGAAGATGGCAGAGGTGGACTAAGTCAGGGTGTTGGTGCTTGGAGATATGTCTGTGAATGGTTTGGAGCAGTATGCTAAATGTAGGAATGTGGCTAACCAATTTTATGTAAAAGGAGTGGAGGTGGTGTGGACCACTGTGCCTGGTTTCAATTTGCAGGCAATGCTAGAAGTTTGTGAAGATATGGCTAGGGTTAACAGTCCACATGTGGTTGTTCTGTACTGTGGTGCTTTGCATTTGGGCTATGTCAGTCCCCCTAGTTTGTTAAAAGATCTAGAAAACTTGCTTCAGGCAGTAATGAAAATATTTCGAAATTCCAAGGTAATTTTTTTCTGATTTAGTACCTAGGGCAATATGGGATAATATTTCTGTTTTTTGTCCTCAGCAAAATATTGCTAGGTGTTTAATCAACCGAGGCATGTTTGCTTTTATGCTTAGAGCTGGCATGTTCTTTTGCAACAATGAGAACATTGACTCTGGTAATGTTGATTACTTTAAAGAAGATGGCATGTCTTTATCTTTTATGTGAAATGCCATGCTGTTTTGGGACATAAGGGTTGCTTTAGAGAAGCGAATGTGAAGATTTTTGGAGGAAAATAAGGAAAAAAAACAACAAATACTAAATAAAAGATGTTTCTGAAGCATCTGCAAAAAAAGGCTCTTTTCAGAGCCAACCTCAAAGGGGAATTGGGGCACACTATTTAAATTTTAATTCTCCACGCTCAGATTTTACGATTTGTTTGCAGACACCACGGTTGTCCGCAGACAGCGTGTATTACATACAGGATTTCTGAGGTTGAGAGGCTTACCAGAGTAAGGGATTGATCAATAGGTTTTACTGGGTGTAATGTGTGAGCAGAGACATTGTCAAAAAGTATTTTTCCTGAGAGGAGAGCAGATAGCTATGGCTGTGTGTTTCAGAAAGCAGATTGTCTGGATTTTGGGAGATTCGTGGATAAATTAGTTGGAGGTGCATGCAGATCGTTGTGGATTGGCTGTACATCTTGGATTCCCTCATGTGGAAGTGCACTGGCATGGAGTGTGTGGAATAAAGTGGCTGGATTTGGTTTCTCTCTGTGGTACTTTGGTGACACAGTGTCATCCAGATATTATTATTATTCATTGTGGAGGGAACAGTTTAGGACATGTGTCTGGAATCTCTTTGCAATTTGCAATGAAAGAAGGACTGGGGAAAGTCATGGACATGTATCCAAACTCCAGAGTATTTTTTTCCAGTATTGGGCAGAGACAAATGTGGCTGGGCTCTTCTTCATTTAGTCCACAAATGGAGAAAGCAAGGTGCAATGTCAACAAGGCTGTCTGTGCCTTTTTGAGAGATGTTGGTATGTTGACTTTTCACAATGAAACATTATGTTTCATAGTGCACACATTTTTCGCAGAGATGGAGTACATCTTACTTTTGCTGGCAATCAGATTTTTCTGCGGAATATACAAAATGCATTGCAACCTTTTTTGGAATTATAGCAATACAGTTTGAAGTAGGTGTTGAACGTTTGAAGTTTTTGAAACAAAAAAACCCCACAAAAAGGCTCTTTTCAGAGCCACCACTTCCTCCCAGAGAAAAGTGCAACGGTCCTGACAGGGCAGTACTGCAAAAATTTAGAGGCCCGCGAACAGTCTGCGGACTTCTAAAAATGCACAGGGCCCTGCAGTATTTCATTGACACTTCCATTTTTGAACTGTGAAAGTTTTTTTGTGCTTTTTGTTGGTTTATATTTTTTGGGTGTTTTTAAACAAGACACACAAGGAAAGGAAGGGAAAGGAGGGAAAGGAAGGGACACCAACCACATGGATAAGAAAGGGCAGGTGTAGAGAGGAAGATGTAGGGTGGGCCTTATTCAGGTAAGTACCAGTCCTTCTCATGTTCCTTGACCACAGTCTCGAAAGCACTTCGAAGGTTCTCCCCCTGCAGAGTACTATGTCACAGTACATGCACAATATTGTGACCGTCAAAAGGTAAGGATCAACAATATCACGTATGGCCTGCACGGCAGCTGGAGGGATGCGATGCCCCACAAGAGTGTGTGTTGTGGTGGCAGTAGCGGAAACGGAGGGTGCTGCAGGGGAACTCAACCTACTACGTTTATCGCAAGGTACAACCTTACAAATAGCCCCACCGTGGAACGACTTTAGGTGTCACTTTATTAGTTACAAACCCGGTTTCCCACAACTCAGCACCACCGTGCACTGATTGCAGGTCACCTTGTTTGCACATGCTTTTGGTACTCCATCAAGAGTGGTAAATAACCTCCATACCCAAGAATCACAGTGAGCAGTCATAGTAGGGACTTCCTCATCCTCTTCAACCTCATCCTCTTCATCACTCTCCTCTGTGTCCTCACGCCTTTTCCCCTCAGTAGGCTCTTGGGGAGGTATTGGTGGTGGAGGGGGTGGAGGTGTTGAGACAGCAGTAGCACCAGCAGCAGCCATGGATGCCATCAGGGCAGCGGTTTTAAAGAGCAAGAGCAATCCAATGCAACAAGGAACAGTCTCTGTCCTGGAAGCACAAAAACAGAATAAGGAGCAGCTCTGGGGTGTGGCCTTTTATAGGGGTGCTGGGGCGCGCTTCACGGACCTTTGCGCTGTCTGCGAACACTTCGAACACCAAGAAAGGGCTCAAAAAGTTCCAAAAAGAATGCAGATCACCAGGGCCATGGTCTGGGACACTTTTTAGGTGTCTGGTGGCACGGACAGTGTTCATTATGCTTAGCACGGGTGTGGTCACATGATGACATCGCGGACACGTTTGCGAATGGGAAGGCTGTCCGTAGGACACCAAATGCACAGGGTCAGGTCTACGCATGTATGCGGTTGTTCTACGGACAGTGTTCCAATCCCCGAACTAATTAAAAGTATGACACATGTGCGGTGGACAGTTTCGGACAGGCACGATGTTCGTAGGGGCCAAGGGTGTGATACGCATGTGCACGGGTGTTCTACGGACAGTGTTCAGTTCCTCAAACAAAATAAATGTGCGTGACAACTTTGCAGAGAGACAGACGGGTTATATGTTCTAAGGACACATCCATTCTGGTTGTGGACAATGCAAACAGGGGGGAATGTTCTTAGGCCACTTTAATTTACATAGTTACGAACATGCTGACGCCTTTAGTGTTCTGTGGACACCGCCATTTTGACTACGGACAGCTTGAACCTGTACGGTGTCCTTAGGACACCCTCATTTTGCTTTATTATGGACAGGCAGACATCTTTTGTGTCCTTAGGGCAGTTCCATCTTGATTGAGGACAGTGCAAACAGGTATAGTGTCCTTAGGACACCCCCATTTTGGTTCATTGCGGATAGGCAGACATTTTGTGTGTCCTAAGGACACCTCCATTTTGATTGCAAACAGTACGAACAGGTATAGTGTCCTTAGGACAACCCCATTTTGGCTAATTACGGACATCCCGGACACCCGCGCTGTCTGTGGACAACCCAACTGCTTTTTTAAAAAAAATAGGACACAGAGGAATATGGTAACAACACACTTAATATTTTATTATTGCATAAAAGAATACAAATTATGAAAGAGAGGGGGAAGCAGAAACTGAAACAAATACGGTGGAATTAGGGGTTTGTACATGATGGGTGGTAGGGGAGGAAGGGATTGAAGCCTCATTGTAACATTTTTCTTGCTGGGGAGTTTTTGGGGATGGTTGGTTGGGACATGGAGAAGGGGTTCAGGTACATATGGGACAGTGATATTTTTTTTTCTTTAAATATGGTCCTCCATAAAGTGTTTTAAAAGAATGACATTTGACATTAATAAATCCATTTTTTGTTCCATTTGCTGCAGACGATTTTCTAAGGTCTCTGTTTCCGTATTTTTAATGTCTGATTGGTCTGTTAAAAAAATAAAATTGTTAGGTACACATAAAGTAATGGGTATTAAGTGATTTATGTACAGAAGTGTAGTGTCTACCATTAGTATCACTGTCTTCACTCATTTCATCCCGAGGAAAATGTTCTTCCAGCCATTCCAAAGTACTAAACATTTCTGTGTAAAAATAAAAAAAATATTACTTTTACTGTACCTAATACAAAACATTTATAAATATATACAATAAATGTACTATACTCACTAGTTTCTTGCCAGGTTGTGCCGTTACTGCTGCGTAGGTGTGCTGTTGCTTTTTGCTGTGCAGTTTCTGTGAGGTAATTCTGTTGGAGGCATATTTATTTTGTGTTGGTATATTCCATTATGTTGCATATGCTATGTAATTGGATGGTTGGTGTCTTACATATACCATTTGCACTTCTTATTTATTATTGAATGCAATGTATTTATGTGCTGCTTTTTTAACATGTTGAGTGTTTTTATTGCATGATAAAACAATGTAAGATACCCTTGATTTTTTGGATAGTGTTGCCGTTGACCAACCCCATCCGCGGACATGTGCATGATCCGCAGACATCAGAACCACTAGCGCAGGTAAGGGGTTCACTATGTTCTATGTTATATGTATTTAAACTAAGGGAATCCTAGTAAACAATGATCGTATTTATATTATCTCAATCTATATTCAGTGAAAAAACTTAGTTACAGAATGGTTATGGTTAAGTTGCGCTACTAAAAACCTGTGAAATTCAGTGAGAAAAACATTGTTAAAGGGACGTTAGGGTTCCAAGTAAAACCGAAAACCCCTGAAATTCGCCAGTTGTGGCAACCTAAGCAACCGTAACTCGCTTGATGACATCACATGTCTGGCTCCCTCTTTTTTCCTTACTGACATATGTAGGCCAGTAACAGTCAGGAACTAAAAAATCAAAAAGTACTATATTTATAGACGTATACTTCAAATATGTTCTTACAGAAATTCATTTGGAGTTCACTCACAGCATATGAAACATATACATAGGGGAAAACACAGACTTGGAGGACAGCTATGCTTTCTAAGTATGAAGATGATCAGTAAGGTTATCAACACTTTTTTTTATAGTTCTTCTGTTTTTTTATTACTGTACTTTCCCTGGATATGCTCATATTGTATACATTGTACTCATACTACTGTCCTTAGTGTCTAGTCACATTATGTGATAGTTATATATACAGAAGTGGTAGCTTTGAAGCAGAGCAATCATTTCTGAGCATGAAGATAATCAGTTAGGGTATGAAGATTGTCTGGTAATACTGCTGTTTTTTTGTTTACTTCATTTTCCCTGTATATGCTCATATTTGTATGTGTTGTTGTCTGTGTTTTGTTTGCAATAATGCAATTATGTAGTAAGTGGGTTTTATTAGGTACATGTTTACAGTATGCAGAACTCTAATAAGAAAACATTTATAATTTTAGTATTTAACATAGCAAGATTATTAATATTGCACCTCCATCATGTCTGCTGCACACTATACCTATGTTTCTACATATGTACCTTAGTATACTGGAAAAAACTTCATAATAGAATGCTATTTGGATGAATGCATTGCTTAATGCACTACGTACCTCATGATATTTATTCCAATGATCCTTGATACTTTATCAACATTACAATAAGAATCCCTTGTACAGGCTTTTAATGAAAAGTAAATGCACATGTGATGTCATCGGTGATGTCATAAATGACATTTGTGATGTCATCTTTGATGTCCTGGGTGTTAGTCCTAGCAGTGCACGGTGGTGGCAAGAGTTATGGTTGCTTGCGTTACCATAACTGGCGAATTTCAGAGGGTTTTCGGTTTTACTTGGAACCATAACATCCCTTTAACAAAGTTTTTTTCCTGAATATATATATATTTGTGAAAGAGCTGAAGAAAACATGTTTTAAATATAACCATACCTGTACTATGTTTTGTTAGATGCAGATCTTGTTGAATCTCGAAATACAATTATTGGACAGCTGCACAGTAGTTTTTGATGCAGATGTCTTTCATTAACAGCAGATATGTCCGCTGAGAGTTCAAGTGTACATCTGAAGAGTTGAAGTGAGATGACAGGTTTAGGTGAAGAGGTTTGAGGTATAATTAGTGGATGGATGTCCAACTCTTTGAAAGCAGCCAATGAGGGAGTGTTGAGAACATGGAAGTGGAAACGGTAGAAGGGCTGCCCCTGTGGTACGGGGTCCGCAGACACTGCGGTTGTCCGCGGATGGCACGTGCCACATCCGGGTCTTTTGAGGATGCCTGGCATGGAAAAGGGACTGTGGGGATTAGCCAATCAGGTTTGCTGGGTGTGGTGTACAGCAAGGGATGGTAGTAATAGTTTTGTTTACAGGGCTTGTGAGAGCAGTGACAATGGCTATGGCTATGTGTTTCAGAAGGCAGACTGTGTGGATTCTGGGTGACTCTTTAATTCAGTCATTGAAGGTGTATGCTGACAATCATGGCATCCTTGGAAATATTGGATTGGCAGAAGTGGAAGTTTTCTGGCGTGCAGTTTTTGGCTTAAACTGAGCAGGCTTGCTTTCATTCTGTGAGAATATGGCCCACTTTAAATGTCCAGACACTGTGATTAGGCATTGTG
The DNA here is from genome assembly GCF_040938575.1 of Ambystoma mexicanum. Classification (NCBI taxonomy): domain Eukaryota; kingdom Metazoa; phylum Chordata; class Amphibia; order Caudata; family Ambystomatidae; genus Ambystoma; species Ambystoma mexicanum. The sequence goes on along the minus strand of NC_090933.1, from coordinate 776,458,288 downwards.
GAGGGAACAGTTTGGGGTTTGTGACCCCAGTGTCTTTGAAAGTTGCACTGAAGGATTTCTTTAAAAGCCTACTGCAACTGTTTCCTGCTGCTCAGATGATTTTTTCTGAAATAAATCAGAGGCGAACATGGAGATGTCCAACAAACCTTTTCAGTCCACAAATTGAAGAACCAAGGCATATTGTCAATAAAGGTGTACTGCTTTTTTATATGCTGCAGGAATGTCCTCTTTTGAGAATGATAATATAAGTTCTGATGGTGTGAATTTTTTTTTCAAGATGGAGTTCACTTCAAAGATGTCGAAAATGCAATTTTCCTTTACAATTTTAGGAATGCATTGAAGAATTGCCTGTAAGGAAATTGTAAAGGAAGATTTATTAATTTATTCGCATTTGTTGAATGCACAGCAGCCCGGAGGCATCATGGCGCTGGTTACAGACACTTTTCTTAGTTGCAGTTACATTGACAATTGCGCTTATTCAGAGTGGCAGAAAAGGGGAGGAGAGAGGATAGTGGGTTAGGAGAAGAGACAGGTTTTGAGTTTTTTCTGGAAAGCAAGGAGGGAGTTTTCAGATCTAATGTCAGCAGGTAAGGAGTTCCATAGCTTGGTGGCTATGAAGGGGAAGCCTAGCCCTCCAGCTTTGGTTTTGTTAATGTACGGGTGAGTAGTTGGTTGGCCTAACGAGTCCTAGTAGGTCGTGTAGAGGTAGATTTGCTTATGGTCTCTGACAGGTATGATGGTGCTGTGAGTGTGAGGCATTTGTGGGTGAGGGTGAGTATTTTGAATGTGATGCGCTCTTTCACTGGGAGCCAGTGCACTGCCTGTCTGGCATGGCTAATGTGGTCCCTTCGAGGGATGCTTAATGCTGCTCTGAGTGCATTGTGTACAGCTAGCCCAAAAACCAATGTCACATTCATCCTGGTGTACAGACCCCCAACCTATGATGCATCCTTCGTCGACAACTTCATAGAAGCCATAACCAACATAGCCATCAACCACGAACACCTAATCATACTGGGGGACTTCAACATCTGGTTTGAAGACGGTCATGCCAACTCCCAAAACTCACTGATTGAACAACTCGCCACCATGAAACTATGACAACTAGTAAAAGGGGCAACTCACTCGGCAGGACACACCCTGGAGGCAATATTCGCAGAGAAAAAACTCATCACCACGGCACTGCCAATATAAATACTGTGGAGCGACCATCTCATCATCCCATTCGTAATCACTCTGCCTACTCAAGTCTACATCCAACCTCCTAAACTCACAGCCACCACAAAAAGAAACTGGAAAGACGTCAAAAAAGGCAACGTATTCGAACAACTGGAGTTAACCAAGCCCTCAACAACAGAACTATACCTAGCTGACCTAGACGGGAAAGCTGAGATATTACACAAATGGATTGCAGATACAATTGACAAGAAGGCCCCAGAAAAACCATTCACACCATCAAAAAAGAGAGCAATGGCAAAATGGTTTACCCCACTACTAAGTACCATAAAAAAAGAAAACAAGAAGATGGAAATGGAATGGAGGAAAGATTACAACCCAGACAAAAAAACAATGTTCCAGAAGCAAATTCGCGCATACAAGAAGGAAATTCAAAAGGCAAAGAGAAGACATTATGATGACAGAATCACAAATGCCACCAACACACAAAAAGAAATGTTCCGTATCATTAAAGAAATGAGAAACCCACCAGGCTGTGACAACACCCCAACCCCGTCGGAGAAACTATGCAACAACCTTGCAGACCACTTCAAAAAGAAAATCAATGACATCCGATGAAAACCATCCAACAGAGGCTAACCAGCAACGACATACAACCAAATGAACCTAAATCAGAACCGCAGCACAAACTCAATAACTTCCCTGAAATATCAGCAGAGGCATTGCAATGCTGGTAAAACACAGCAAGAAAGCAGGCTCACCGATGGATCCCTGTCCCCCGGACATCTACAAATCAATCCTTGCACAAGGAACACCAGCAAAATACTTCAGAAACCTTCTAAATCTATCACTGGCAACAGGAACCGTACCAAGGATCTTCAAATCAGCTTACATCAAACCACTTCTGAAAAACACAAGCGGGGACGCAGATGATCTCTCCAACTACAGACCAATCTCCAACATCCCCTACCCGGCCAAACTCCTCGAAACCTACGTATACAAACTAACCCAAGAATACGTTGAAGAACACCACCTGCAACACCAAGCTCAAGTCGGCTTCAGACCCACAAGAGGTACAGAAACAGCACTACTATCCATCTGGGATGACCTAAAAACAAATGCAGACTCCAACACAACATCTGCCCTTATTCTGCTCGACCTCTCCGCAGCCTTCGACACAGTTAGCCATGACACCTTAACCAAAAGACTAGAAGACATAGGCATAGAAAAAGGTTGATTATTGATGCACACCTCAAATTAAATGGCAATGAAACATACATTTAAGAGATGCTGTAGATTAATTTTAGGTGCGGGGGAGGAACTGAGGCCATGGCACAAGACCCCTACAAACAAGAGACAATTGGAATGAGGATTCAACAAGGGAACCCTCCCGTCCCCTGCACACTTTAGGATGTTTGGACTAAGTCCACTACTGTTTTCTCATATTAATACAAAAAACATATACACCAAAGAGTTCAGTTGTGTGTTTTTATAGCAAAAGTTTATATCTAAAGTGTCAAATACACAATATTTCAAAAGGAGAAACATTTACAAATTCAAGAAGCAAAGCAGTGCAATAGTAGGTCACAATAAATTTGAAACAATGGTGGAATCCAATTCATGTGGCGACGCGTTTCCAGGATACTTTCCTCTTCTTCAAATGGCCAAAATTGAATTCTTCATACAAAAGGGAAAAAACAAAGGGGAGAACGTTTGCACAAATTTTTTATACCTTGAGGTAATTCATTAAACTCATGCTGTACATTTCAGTTTCATCTGTGAGCCAGAACAGACTACATTGTCAGAGAAATTGTAATTAATCTAGTACCACAAGGGCACATTCATTCCCAGTTAAATTCAGGGTGAGGGGAGGAGAAGAGGTTCAGAGAGACGTTTCTAGTCCAGTGCAAGAGAAGTCGTCGTTCAAAAGTGTTTAGAAAGAATGTAGGTAGGTAAAGGAGCCATATAGGACAAGATATAAGAAAGTATAATTACCAGTAAGCAAAGTGTTCGAGGGAGTCGGGTGCAGATAGAGATCCTTGGTGGTGAATCAAGCGATGTGTAGATGCTCCACGGGAAATATAGTTTGCTGTAGTCAAGAGGAAGACACAGCTGCAACAAAAATGAGGGGCAAGTGAGTAGAAATCAAACTATGATGAAAGGTAAGTTCAACCCTAGGCACTAGAAGAAATGTAGTACCTGTGGAGTGTACAAGAGGAGTGGCAAGTGCTGGAGAAAATATTCGAACGGCGTGGAAGCCTGATATATTCGGGGTTAATTCACGTTAAACACTGTGTAACTTCCGTTCAACGTTCATCAAGATTCAGCAAAGCACTCTAGAGAATACGATATAAGTGCGAGCTTGAGAGGAATACTAAAACAACAAATATTGATACAATACTATCCACAACTAAAGTGTTAGCTGATGAAAAAAATACCTTGTGGTATACGCTTAGCAGTTATGGTGCGCGAGCTGTCAGGCACAGCGTGCTGGCAATGAGCTTTCTTCAGTGGGCGGTTTGTAAAGATAGGAACTCAGGCAAAACAAATACAGTGCACTTGTGCACTACGAGTCTCAATGCGCAGATGATGATCTGTGAAAAAGTGTAACGGAGAATTAACCCGGATCGAGGTTAAGAAAGTACTTAAACTAGAAATCTCAATGGGATAGACAACGCCTGGTAACATGCGCTTACCTGCACAATAGGAGACCAATCGCAAAGACAGCAGCCGCCGGTCAATGCGTCCTAGCAGCTATGGGAACGGCGCGCAATGTGGAAGAAAAAGGTTGGCGAATGTGAAGATAGAGAAGGGACTAAAGCAGTCACCTAAAGGATCGGCCATCTTAGAATGGAGTAAGAAGTCATCGGGTGAGCCCGCCGAGGTAAACCACAATGTGCCAAGAGGAGTGAAAGTATATGTGGAATAAATAATAAAATTGATGAAAATAAAGATAAAAAATAAAGGGAAAATAGAAAAAGTATGAAGAGCAAATGTAAACAATACTAATGAGAAATCCTGCAGAGTCAGCAAAAAGAGACTATTCAATGGAGAAGTAGACAGATTAGGAGGTGCCACTGAAATACAGAAACGTCAAAATGAAACAAGTTCCTAGAAGACATAAGCATAACAGACACAGCGCTACGCTGGACTAAATCATTCCTAGCAGACAGAACTGAAACCGTTTGGATCAAACCCATCTAATCCACCCCACGAGTACACGACTGTGGAGTACCACAAGGATCCTCACTATCACCACTGTACTTCAACATCTACCAAACCCCAGTAATCAGAATCTTCAAGAAACACAACATCAAATGCTACAACTACGCAGACGACACTCAAATCATCTACAAGATCGAAGACACCCAAGCCGATCATTCAAACTTAACCGACTGTCTAAAAGAAGTCTTCAACTGGATGAATGCCAACAACCTGAAAATCAACCCAGGAAAAACAGAAATCATGATCATATCCAAAGACCAAGAGAAGGAAACCGCCATCCCATGGCCAACGGAAATGGGTTCTGCACCATCACCATATTAGGTAGTAAAAAATCTGGGAGTCCTGATGGACAACACCCTAACATTAGAACCGCAAATAAACACAACAGTCAAGAAATGCTTCTTCCTCCTCCACACGGCAAGAAAAATACTACCTTTCCTCTCCTTCACACACAAAACACTCACTATCGTCGGCCTCATCATGTCAAGTATCGACTATGCAAACAGCCTCTACCTCGGTATACCGGAATACCTACTGAAGAAGCTACAACGGATCCAAAACACAGCAGCCAGACTACTCCTCAAACTATCCAGAAGAGACCACATCACCCTGGCCCTAAAAACACTACACTGGCTCCCAGTAAAACACTGTATCATCTTCAAAACAATGTGCATAACGCACAGGGCAATCTGCGGACAAGGAGCAGAATTCCTGCAAAAGAAAATAACAATCTACAAGCCAACGAGACCGCACAGGTCAACCAACGAAATCCGACTGGAACAAAAACCTTACATCAAGAAGAAAGTCGGAGCCACCGCTTTCTACCACTTAGCCGCGAAAACCTGGAACAACATCCCAAAAGTAATAAGGAACACCAAAGATCACCTTAAATTCAGAAAATTACTAAAAACCTGGCTCTTCAACACCAGAGACTAAAACCGAAACAACAATAAGACAAATGACTCAACAGGAAAGGACATTGACAAGCCCCTAGAACCGACAGAAGTACTTTGAGCACCAGTAGGGCTGACGCTGGACACAGGGGTCAACCTGCGAGACCCAGGGAGACGGAGGCAACAACTCCAGACAACCCTTATCATCCCCCACCGCCCGTACAGCCACAACTAGGTACCACAGGGTTGTGGAACGGACGAGATACCACCAATCACCACACAATCGGAGGTATGGACACTAGCAGGTGCGCTAGTCATGTGGGTGGGGGTGAGGAGCATGCAAAGTTATTAAGGGAGCGGACGGAGGGGACAGCTAAATGCTCAAATGGCCTACAATGCAAAAACGGGCACCTACCTCCTGAGGCACAGGGTGCGCAAGCACACCGTCGTGTAAGATTACACGAGCCTAACCGGTCAATCCAGGATAGAGATACCAACTAACCAATACCACTAACAATTTCCTTCTCTGCATACACCTCTCAAACTCCAAACCAAACACAACCACAAACCTCCAGCACAACAAACCGCACAAACTTCACTACACTGCAACAACAAAACAAAAAACACACATAGACCTGCACATCAGCACACAACGACTACCGGCCGCATACACCCAAGGCCCAGCCGACGGCACCACCGGGCTGAGGCTGCCAACAGCACATCACTGCAATCTTGCACTTTTCCAGCCTCCACCCACTAACCCACCTCTCCCTCCCTCTTTCAGAGCCGCCAGAGCGCCAGGGGACCACTCCGGTGGTGATAGTGCGCGGTACAAATGTCCTTTAACATTAACATTAACATTATTGCAGAAGTACCTGCTAGGAGGGCATTGCAGTAGTCCAGTTTAGCACCAATGGTTGCTCTGGCTATGGATAGACAATTGGGTTTGGAAAGGTATGGCTTAATTGCATTTAAGAGTTTAGTGGTGTGTGCTGAGGCAGATGTGATAGCGCTGACCTGCTTTGTCATGGATAGTGTGGAATCTACATAGACTCCTAGGGTCTTAACGGAAGAGGACACTGGGATGATAGTTTTATCAATGACGAAGTTAGTGTACAGTTTGTCGAGTTTGGCTAAAGTATTTTTTTGACCTAGTATGATGATTTCGGTCTTCTCACCATTGAGGCAGAGGCCATTGACGCCATCCAAGCCTGGGTGGTGGTATAGATTGTGTGGAGTGCTTCAGCGTCTTTGTGGTATATGCCAGTGAGTGGTAGGAGTACCTGGGTATCGTCAGCGTAGTTGGTATAGGCAATACCCAGGGCATCAAGCTTGTCGAAGAGGGGCTTTGTGAACAAGTTGTATAGGGTGGGTGCTGTGCATGAGCCCTGTGAGTCTCCACAGTGGATGGTGGTGGGTGCTGCAGAGGCTAGATTAGAGAATACCTTCATAGCCCTGCACTCAAGGAAGGAGGTGACCCATTGCGCTGCTTCTTTGGAGAAGTTAGCTGATTGGGTGAGGTGTGAGTTAAGTATCGTGTGGTCCACCAGATCGAAGGCAGCCGAGAGGTCTAGGTGTAACAGAAGAGCTGGCTTTCCTTTATCCATAATTTGGGTAATATGTTTTTTTAAATCCACCAGGGCAGTTTCAGTGCCGTGTCCTTTGCGGAACCCAGATTGTCTAGTCCGGAGTATGGAGTGGGCTTCAAGGAATTGTTGGATTTGGCAATGGGCAGCTTTATCCAAGATCTTGAGGAGGAAAGGCACAGTGGTTATTGGTCGATAGTTGTTAGGCTGGGTTGGGTCTAGAGTGGGCTTTTTCAGAAGGGGGCAAACCCACGCCTTTTTGAGGCTGGCAGGGATAATGCCGGTTCTGAAAAAGGCATTAATGAAGGCTGTCAGTAGAGGAGCAAGGCGTCGGCACAGTCCTTGACGAGTTTAGGAGGACAGGTGTCCCCTTTGCACATTGAGGGTTTTAGCTTTTTGAGGATGTTAATGACTTCAGATTCTGAGATGTCTCTGAGAGAGAAGAGGGGTTTAGTGGGGTTAGTGGGAGGAGGCGTGGAATGTGGTTGGGTGTCCCCCAGTTGAGGGGGTAGGGCTTTGTGGTGGTCCAGAATTTTTTTTTTGTAGGAGATTAATTTTATTTAGCATGGCCGCTTGAATACTGGCCCACCAGGCTTCATCTTTGATGATCTCATCTGGAGTGTTGGGGGGGGTGAGTTTATTAAATATGGCAAAGATTTCCTTTGATTGTGAGTTAGCATTTGAGATTCAGATGTTAAACGCGTTAGCTTTAGCTTTTGTAATGGCATCTTTGTATTGGCGGGAGATTAGGTTAAAGCAGTTCTTAGTGTTGTCGCTCGGGTTGACTTGCCAATATTTTAGTGCATCCCTCTTATGGGAGCGCAGGGACTGTAGTTCTTCCATGAACCAAGAGTTGGAGTGGAGAGACTTTTTTCTTTTTTATTTTCTAGTGGGGCTATGGAGTTGATCGCGTTGGTGTATATTTGTATTCGAGAAGGGGTGAGCTAGTGCTGGGATGTTGAAATATGGGCATAGTTTATCTGCAGGGAGTTTTTTGGAGCTTCTCGCTTGTGCTGGGGGGGCAGGTGTGAGCTTTATTTGTGCTAAAGGTAATCAGTAGAGTGAATTCGATACAGTTGTGGTCAGTCCAAGGCAGGGCTGTGATGTGATAGTCGTGAGACAGTTATGATCTGTGACCCAGTCAAGGGTGCGACCTTTGGTGTGTGGGATGGGGGAGTAACAGAAAGCAAGTATCCGCCATTAGTTCAGCATAGGACCTACTGGCTAAGTCTCAGGTCTTTAAAATTCAAGTCCAAGGTTGCCTAACCTCAAGTAGGAGTACATTAATAAGAGCACTCTAGGGCACTATATTCTTGATGACTAATGGGTGGAGGATCACTGGGAGGAGGATTGTCTGTTCCTAGCACTAGTAGTCTCCCTACACAAGGACCATTTGGGCAATACATCTCACGGACTGAGAGGGTAGTTCGCAGGACACTACACTCCTGAGATGAAGGGTATTTCCCCGCTGCAAGTAGTATCACTACTGCCTAATACTGCACGATCAGAGAACTGTATCAAGTAACGTTTATGTTGAGATAGAGGGAACCCCCATACTCTGCTCTTTACCGTTCATCCAGACAAGTTAATAAAGAAATGTAACATTTGAGGTATTGCATGTTTTGTTTTTCGAATGCCACATAATTGTATACACGTAGGCAGCCCGTTCCAGGCAACTACTTTGAGCAGTTTGCTTCAGGTTGTGCATGCAGCCAAGTTTCTTTTCACATGACAACACATCCACTATCATCGTCGCTGGAATCACTGTCGCAGACAGCCAAAAACCGGAGTCTTTCTAACTCTGCCCTCTGCTGCCTCAGAGCTTCTGTTTGGAGCCGGGCCTCTTGCTCCTCAAGCTGATGACGCATACGCCTCTCATTTTCTCTTTGCTGATTCAGTAGATCCTCCTCCATCCTCAGCCTAATGCATTTCATGTGTTCTTCATGATGTAGAGTGTACAGTATTACTGTACATCATTTCATGGGCACTGCACTGCTACATGCCTCTCCATTGGTGTTTAGGGGGTTGCAGGATATGCATGTAGGTGCTAAGTGGGTAATAGCTTGGTGTGCTAGGCGCCTCCAGCAGTTAAAAACATCACATCTCATTAGGAAATTAACACTTCCTGGACACTTAAAATGGTTTGTCAAGGAGCCGTTGTGGAACTATCATGACGTTCTAGTTTCGGAGCATGGCTGCCTATTTAAGCCACGGCCAGAAATCAGTCCGTGCTTCGTGTAGTTTCTGTTTTATTCAACTAGAAGCTCACCACAGCTCTATCTCGCCATCTCCATCTGCAACGAGAAGAGGAATCCGGATTATTACCGGTAAATACATTTCACGTTCAATTTACCAGCCTCTGCTACACCGATACGCAGGACAGCAGTGCTCCGAACTCCTTAAGGCATTTTCCGACATCAGGATCTCCCACTCTAGCTTAGCAGCACCTACAGAGGGAAAAAGAAAGACAGACAAGTAAGAAAGGGTTAGGAAAGTCACGTCGCACACCGAACTGTGACAGGAAGCGCAGTGGCCTCAAGCCGGCACGGCGCAACGTTTTAGAGACATTCGTACACACGCAGCTCCCCACATTCCTGAGGCTGCTTATCATCATCAGGATCGCGGAGAAAAGCATCCCACACTCGGATCCTCTCGAGCCTGCTGCTCGAGAGGATCTGCTGCTTCAGTTTAAAAGGGTAATCCACACTGCACTTACACAAGACAAACAGATAAAGGAAAAGGGGAGTTTAACCCTCTGCACACAGCGCTCGCAACAGATAAGACACTTGCTAAACCCTTCCCATGAACCCTATGAGACTGTTATTGTAGGGGAAGGAACTATCATCACCATTAAACCATTAGGACAAAAATTGTGCTTATCAAGCAGAACTTACCTGATACCTACGTGGGACAAAATAAGGACCCAGTGAAGTAACTGGTATCCACTCCAAGAGTTAGCACCCCTGTGCCTTGCAGGATGGAGAGCCCACTATACATGCTATAAAGGTGAGCAGTGAACTATCTCCAAGAGAGTCATACACACAGGGTATTCTGGGAGGGGGAGGTTCTGGGGTAACTCACAGGAACAATAACACTGTACTCCAGTTTTGTTTTGGCAGGCCCAGTATCCATTCAGATTCAGCCCTTGCCTAACCCGAATGTGAGAAGAGGTACCTATTGTTCCCACACAGTCCAGATGAGCGTGACACATAAAAGCAAAAAAAAGAAAAAAAGGTGTTTGTTAACAAACCCTGCCAAAAAAGGGTTCTTTTCAGAGCCACCACTAAAGATTAAATAACTTAAATTGTGTTTAATGTTCTTCCCCACCACTTTTAGTGGCTGCGATGTCCATGGACACTGCAGTCCTCTGCGGATGGCACCTGCCACATCTGGGTCTTTCAAGAATGCCTGGCATGGAAAGGGGTCTGTGGGTATTAGCCAATGAGATGTTCTGGTTGTGGATTACAGGAAGAGAGGGTAGTAGTTTTGATTGTTGTGTGTAGGGAGGATGGATGTGGCTAGTGCTAAATAAAAGAGCTCACTGTGTGGATGGTCAGATATTGTTGGGTGAATAATTTGAAATGGTACACTGAATTGTGTAGCATCTATGGTATTATTGGTTTGGAGGGAGTGGCGGTATGCTGGTATACAGTGTCTGGCCTAAACTGGGTGAGTTTACTATCATTTTGTAAGACTATGGCTCACTTCCATTGCAAACTTATCATTGCTGTTCATTGTGGAGGAAATAGTTTGGGGTACATTACTCCATTACATTAATTTGCAGGTTGCATTAAAAGATATGTTCCAAAGGCTTAATGGAAATATTTCCATGTGCAAAGAATATTTTTTCAGGAATATATCCAAGGGAAGTCTGGAGATGCCCAAATGTTTTTTCTGCACAACTAGAACAAGGTAGGCACCTTGTACATAAAGGTGTATGTGCTTTTTTGAATGGTGTGGGCGTGGCATCTTTTGAAAATGAAAACATCAAGGTGGATGGTGCAAACAATTTTCAAAGTGATGGAGTGAATTTTACTGATCATGGGAATCAGATGTTTCTTGTGAATATTCAAAATGTGCGGAGAAAGTTTATGTGAAAAAGATGTACAGTGCATATGAAAACATTTGTAAGTAGTTTTAGGACTGTTTTTTATTATTTGTGTTGGTTTTACAAAACCTTTACAAAATGAGCACCAAAACAAAGAAAAAAATCAAAACATAAAACTCAAATTGTCACAATAAAACTAGTCATATCAAAAACAGTTATTCTGCCTATGCACCAGCGTCAGCGCCAAACAAAGTCTATAGTCAATTTTCCATGAACACTTTTGTAGACAATCATACCTTAAGCTGATTTTAAGTATTAAGTGTCTTTCCAGTAATTACTTACAGTTTTAGTTTTAAGGTCCTTAGCCATGGATGTTAAAAGGCCTGCTGTATGAATCCAAGATGTTTCAGTAAATCAACTACAGAAAATGTCAAAAGAGTCTCATGACCGGAAATGATTCTATTCCAGAAGAAATTGGAGATCAGCCCTTCATCTTTTTCTACGTATTTCCTTAGAATCAAATATCTCAGATTCCAGGGGCCTTCACATTCCTTTAGCTGGTGCTGCAGAGACTGGTTTGAGGGATTCTCTTTCATAGTTTCTTCGAATCTTTCCCCTTGTCTTCTCTGTACCAGTACTTCCCCAATTGGCAAAAGGTTTAGCCTTACCCTAAGTTTATTTCTCACCTGCCTGTCTGGAAATTTTATGAGGTATCTCGCTAGGAACCACAACTTTTTGTACACAGATTGGAAGACATTTGGTCTATTCACATTTCTGACCTTTGCAATTGTTTTAATCCAATCACCTCTTTCACCAACAACTTTCCCTTTCTGGGGTATATTAATCAAGTTCCCGAGTTTTAAGTCATATTCTAACAGAAAATCTTTTACTTTTGATTCCAGATGGATTAGGAGTTCAGATTTTAAGCATTCCAAATGAGCCTTGGCGTCCCCATACAATGAATTGCGATCTGCTGTTATTATCAGGCAATAGAGTGATACCAACTTTCAACTTGCCGAGAAATCTAGGGAACTCAGGCCCAGTTCAAACATCAAATTCCAGGACAGTGTACAAGATGGCAGACCCAAAACTGTCTTCCAGACGAGTGATTCCCATGTGTTCCAGTTTGTATTCCAAAGTAACGGCTTGGCCTCTAAGCCGTAAAGAATAGTTGGAATCACCTTTGCCCTTTAGTATCTAATAAGGGGAAGAATTGAGAACCTACAGTATTTATTATAGATCTTCTTCATCTGGGGAATGTATTGAAATATCTTTGTCTCCGCATCTGTCTCCACCTTGTGTATTGCCAGAGAGGCATATATATTATAACCCAAATACATCAGATCTTCCACTCTTGGAACTATGTCGGTTCCCAAGACCCAGTTGGAAAATGGGGTCTTTTTTTGTATACATTTGAAAATCATGATTTTAGATTTCAGTGGGTTAATAGTTTCTGGCATATTCTCCCAGGCCTGTCAACAGCCGCTACAAACCTATAGCCGTCCTATCTAGAAGCACTATGTCGTCTGCATAGGCCAGCCAATGGATCTTTCTTCCATTAATTGCAGAGTTGGCCAACGCAGCCGATTCCAGGGAGTCCCCCATATCCGACAGGAACGAACAGATTGAAGAAAGTGGGAGCACCAAGGCACCCTGCCGTACTCCTCTCTCCACTTTGATTGGGGCAGAGAGATGACCTTGTTCATCCAGTCGCACTCTTAACGAAGTGTCCCCATGAAATTCAATTAGCATTGCCAGGAGCGATTCTGAAATTCCCCATTCCCTCAATTTTCTCCACAAGAGAACTCTATCTACCTGATCAAAAGCTTTGGACATATCTACCCAGGCACCATAGAGTGGCAGTTCTCCCTTGGCCATTGTTCGTTCACTCACCAGATTCCAGATAAGGCTGTTCAAGGTGGTAGAGACACCTCGCCTAAAACCTGTCTGATGGTAAGAAAGAATTTGCACAGTGTCTACCCATTTGGTAAGTTCCCTCAATAGAAATTTCATTAAGATTTTACTTTCTATCTCAAAGAGGGCGATGGGGCAATAATTCGCCGGATCTAAAATGTCGCCCCCTTGAAGAAAGGTATGATTATTGCGATCTTCCATGAGGGGGGAAGTTGACGTCTGCTAAGTATTTCCTTAAAAAGACAGTACAGTAGTCTGGACCAGAGTTCTGTAAAAATAAAAAATGTTACTTGTTTATTTGTAAACCAGCATACAGATGACAAATTAGGTTACAGACATTAGATAATCAATCACCTCAAGTTCGATACTCCCGTAAACCCCGACCCCTTGCTCCTCTCCCTCCCACTCAGCTGCTGTCTGGGTCCTGTGCTGCAAGGGTAAGGGCTGACTCCCTTCCCCACAATTGAAGGGCTCTTGCCATGAGGCGTAGTTTATACGTTAATGCTGGAAAGTTCTGGTCGTAATCCAACACTGGTGCCCAAGTGTTTAGAAAGCGGTGAAGAAGGCCCCTGTTAGCTGCTGTGATTTTCTCTGCTATTAAGATGTCCCAGAGTTTTAGCCACCATAGGGTCATTAGGGGGCCCTCCAGAGAATTCCAGGTGTGTGCCACTGTGATCTAAGCGGCGAGGAGAAGCTGTGTCAAGAGGGCCGCCTTCCTGCCAGATTTCAGGTAAATACCTGGGATTGGGACTCCCAGTAGGATAGGTTCTGGCTCCAGTGGTAACACCACCTGGGTAATATCTGCTATCGCAGCGGTGCAGTGGGACCAGAATTCCTTTATCACTGGGCATGACCACCACATGTGTATATAGGATCCAGGGAGGCCACAGCGGCACCAGCATAGAGGGTCCAGAGCTTGGTTAAAGTGGTGTAGTTGGTGCGGCGGGTAATACCATTGCAGTAACAGTTTATGTGTGCACTCCCAGTTGGTGATGCAGAAGGAGGATGAGTGTGTCCTCGACCAAATGTCTACCCAGGTCTGGTCTCCTATCGGGTACCCCAGGTCCGCCTCCCACTGTGCCATATAGGAGGCCCTAGCGGTGAGGAAGTCTACCTGTAATAACCTATAGAGAGCTGAGATTCTCCCCCGAGCCGGTGGGTCTGCAATTGTAACTTGAGGGGGTTGAGGGCTCGTGTGGCTGCCCTGCGGTTCAAAGGGAACACCAGTGTCGCAGTTGCGAATAGGAGGACCTCTCTGTTTCTGCCAATCGAAAGGCACTCTTGCATTGCTCGAAGGTGCACAGTTGGTCCTCCTCAAAGAGCTGACCCAGGGAGCTAAGACCACCTGCTATCCAATTCCTACATTTCGGAGGGCAAGATCCCTGTGCAAAGGCTGGATTGTGAAAAACGGAGGCAGAAGGGCTTAGACCTCTCGGGATGCCTTTACATTTCCGAGCCCATTCCCATGCTCGTAAGGTGTGCTTGGTAGAGGATAAGATGCCTGGCCACGTCCTACGCAGGGGGCCGGGAAATGTGGCAGGAAGCGTAGGGGAAGGGGCAGGCGGGACTGTTCAATCTCTGCCCATTTCGGGCGTCCCGAGACGATGGCCCAGGCCTGAGTGTGGGCTATTTGTGCAGCCACCTGGTATTTCTGGAGGTCGAGGACTCCCAAACCTCCTAGCCTGGGATTGCTCATCATGGTCTTCTGGGGGATCTGTGAATTTTTACCCTTCCAGATGAAGTGGAATATTTTCCTTTCCAGGCACTGGAGCGGGGACTGCGGAATTGTGATGGGAAGGGAGGTGCATGCGTAGAGGAATTGTGGAAGGAGATTCATTCTACACGCTGTGATACGACCTAGTAGTGAGATTTCTTGCGAGAGCCATCGGTCGAGGTCCCTCTCTAAGTCCTTAAAGAATGCAGGGAAATTTGCCTGATAGATATCCTCCAGGCGGGCTGGGATCAGGATCCCCAGGTAGGGAATTGAGTTTTTGCTCAGTCGTATCGAGCACCGGGCGCTGAAGGACTCCCGGTCCCCCAGTTCCAGTCCAATCCCCAATGCTGCTGATTTCCCAAAATTGATGGTAAACCCAGATACCCTCCCAAACCTAAGGATCTCTACCAGGGCAGCCTCTAGAGAGGCAGAAGAGTCCGTTATAGATAGCAACACATCATCCGCATAAAGAGCGATCTTGTGTTTGGAGGGGCCCACTTGGAGGCCCCTGACCCGGGGGTTAAGACATATCCGCTGGGTGAGAGGTTCCATGACTAGGGGCGTAGAGTAGGGGAGAGAGGGGGCATCCCTGTCTGGTTCCACAGGTCAGTGGGATTGGCTTGGATAAGAGGCCATTGACTAAGTAGGGTTTTCGGGGATTGATAGTTGGCTAATATCAACATTTGCAGGGTGGGCCCAAATTGAAAGGACTCCAGGGTGAGTCACAGGTATTCTCAATCTACTTTGTGGAATGCCTTGGTTGAGTCTAGAGTTAGCAAGGCCAACTTCTGTGAATCTTGATTTGTGACATCTATCAAGTTGAGGATCCTGCGGATGTTGTCTGCTGTCGATCTGTGCATTATAAATCCCATCTGGTCCGGATCTATAATACCAGTGAGGACTTCTGCTAATCGGTTTGATAGGACCTAAGAATATATGCTGGCGTCGAGGTTTAATAACGAAATGGGCCTATATGAGGTGCTGTCCCTGGGGTCCTTGCCCGGTTTGAGGGTGAGTACTGTGATCGATTCCTGCATTGAGGGGGTGATTCCTGCAGCGAAGGAGTTGAAAAGAGTTGTCAAAGGGGCCAACAGTTGAGGGCAAAAGATTTTATAGAATCGAGTCGTATATCCGTCCGGCCCTGGAGCCCTGAGTTTAAGACTTTTGATGGCTGCATCGACTTCACTAGTAATCAGAGCTTCCAAGTTCTCTCTCCTTGCATCTGAGAGGCGAGGGAGGGCCGCTCCTCGTAAGTCGAGTTTTTGTTCCTCAAGTGACCGCGGGGATGCTGACATGGTGTCTTTGAGGTGGGCAGCTGCTAGTTGTAGCTTATCTCGATCAGCAAATTGGTCTCTGCCTTGGGGTTGCGTAGGCCCTGGATGGTATTTCGTTTCTTAACCTTGGAGAGTTTCTCTAACATGAATTTGCTCGCTTTGTTACTTTTGGCGTAATAGCCTTGCTTTGTTTTAGCTAACAGCTGGGCTGTGTCCTTGGCGTAATGAGCCTCAAGCCTCTTCCGAGTTGCCTGTAGGACCCGGTGGGATCTCTGGGTCCAGCCTTTGGCCTTACAGACTGATTCCGCCTTGTGTACCTCATCTTCCAGAGCTTGGCGGGCCTGCCGCCTGCATTTGTGGAATGCAGCTCCTTGGACAATTAGCGCTCCTCTTACAACAGCTTTCATTGCATCCCAGGTATTAGCTGGGGAGTTATCCTCATCCTGATTTTCTGTAAAAAAGTTCTTAATTGACTTCGCTATGGAATCTCTCAGCGGCATGTCTCCAAGAATAGGGTCGTATAATATCCATCTAAGTCTTGGGGGAGGGTCAGGATCATGGGACCGAAGTGTCAAAGTGATTGGAGCATTATCAGAGAGCACCCTAAGTCCAATGGTTACTTCGTCTGTGAAGGCCAAAACCTGGGGGTAAGCCAGCAAGAGGTCAATACGGGAATAAGTTCTGTGGACGTATGAGTAGAAAGAGTAGTCACGCTCATCGGAGTGAAGGACCCTCCACGCATCCACCACATCGAGGGTCCTGAACAGTTGGAGCAGGCTCGATGCCAACTTGAAGTCCTTTCGAGCAGGAGGATGGGATTTATCTTTGAGCGGGTCCGGGACACCATTAAAATCTCCCCCAATAATAGCTTGACCTTCGCTGAATTGCAGGAGGGCTTCCTCTAGGGCTGCATAAAACGCTTCTTGGTTGTCGGTCAGGCAATGATCGAGATGAGAGAGCAGAGCTGACCGTAGATCTGGCATTTCACTGCTCCGAAACAGCCCTCGGGACAGAGCAATGTGTCTAGGATTTGCGGTCTAAGGTTCTTTGCAAAGAGAACTGCACTACCACCTTTCTTGGTACCATCGGAAGCTAGGAATTGCAATGGAAAGTATCTATCGCGGAGCCGGGTGAAGTCCACTGGGATCAGGTGCGTCTCCTGGAGGAAGACTACTGCGGCTTCCTCATTCTGCAAACGTCAGAGCGTGGATTTACTTTTTGGGGGGGGGAGTTGACCCTCTAACGTTTAGAGTAAGGAACTTCAGTTTTGGGTGAGGAGGAGGCGACCCATGGGCTTCTGCAGGCTCTCAGGATGGGGCTATGGTGGGGATGAAGTTTAGATGTCAACCGGAGGCTTAGTGAAGATGCGGCCATCATGCGGCTGGATTTTTAACTCCCTCCAACGGTGTCGGGTCGGGAGGCTGATTTTTTGGGGTCGGCGACTCCCTTGGCCAACCGCACTCTTCCAGCTATATATATATATATATATATATATATGGGGATAATGACTCGAGAGTAATAAAAGTAAACAAAAGGTTACCAGGCAGACACCCGAGAAGAGAGAGGTTACCGGGGCAGACACCCGAGAAGTGAGAGGATTTGCCTTATTCCTACGCTTTAATATAGCGGCTAGAAGAAACATGTACCCAGAGTCCCACATAATGGGGAACGGGTAGATTACCACAACGTTTAAAGACGTTGTGAAAGGGGTACGTTTACACCCCATGAAGGGGTAATAATTAGAGGCAGAGATATCTGTGTCCAGCTGGTGTCTGTCTAGTCTGTCATGCGTCTGTCTTACATGTTTTTGTTGTGACGGCATATGTAAAAAAAAGATTCTTAGAGAAAACTGATTCAAATTTTATGCGATTTAATAGCTGAGATAAAATCACATATGAATTGATGTTTTTTGAATAAATCAGAAGGTATAAAATGTTGTGAAAATTTGGATTGCAGATTGCAGTGTTTGGTGCTCGCTCATATTGTTAGAAGTTGTTTAAGCCACACGGAAACGTTGACAAGTGTTATATAAGAGGAAAGGGAACAGATTTAAGCATGGAAGACATAACTCCATTGGCACACTTATGCAAGTAGTTGCCAAAACACGCACCCAAGCTAAAGAAATATAGTACCGAGTGGGTTAAAGGAACCGCCCACAAGATGTATATGCCATGGCCACAAAATAGGTCTTTATCTAAAGCCGTTTTACAACATATGACGCCATATTTGCATGCCACATATACTGGTAAGAAGTTAGAAAAACACCTTGCTGTTCTCGAGTTATGGAAAATGTATGAACAGGAAAAGGAGGAAGAGCCGCCAACAGATTGGATACTTAATGTATGCACAGAGGGGGGCGAGATGCCTACCGCGCCACCTGCCCCACCCGAAACAAAAATTGAAGAAAGTAAGGATGAGGGATTATATCCACTGAGAGAACTCAAAGCGGCCGCAGGTTATAGCAACCCCGCATATCAGTCACCTACACATAGTAGTGACAAAAATCAAGGGAATGATAAGGACATGAATATTACCTCCGCAGTCCCAAGA
The DNA here is from genome assembly GCF_040938575.1 of Ambystoma mexicanum. Lineage (NCBI taxonomy): Eukaryota > Metazoa > Chordata > Amphibia > Caudata > Ambystomatidae > Ambystoma > Ambystoma mexicanum. The sequence goes on along the minus strand of NC_090933.1, from coordinate 776,439,908 downwards.
GACAAGGGGAGACATGATGACGAAAGAAGAGATCAGGTACAGACAAGTGCCTCTCTCGACAAAGATAGAGAAGGGAAGCGATGGAAGGGAAGCGAAGGTAGAACTGAGACAGTATTCGCAAAAGACGAATGGATGGGAAGACACATTTTATTGAAACTCAATGGCAAAGGCATTGATGAAGCAAAACAAAAGGAGAGGCTAGATGAGACACGGAGAAAGGGGAAAGAGAAGGAGTTAAGAGACGAAAAGATAAGAAAGAAAGACAGAGAAAGGCGAGAACAGCTATATCGCGAAGAGCAAGAGAGACAGCTCGAAAGCAACCCAAGAGCAGCCAATGGCTGTCATGATGCCTACCCCCAGGCATCCGGACCAAGCCCATCAGCCCCGGAAGCAGGCATCTAGACATTTAGTAAAACCTCAGCAGCCCCGGCTAGGGGCTATCTGGGTTCAGTCCTGGCGCCTAAGGCGCCAGGCTCATAGTCATTACTTACCTCGCCTTCCTGCCAGATTTCAGGTAAATACCTGGGATTGGGACTCCCAGTAGGATAGGTTCTGGCTCCAGTGGTAACACCACCTGGGTAATATCTGCTATCGCAGCGGTGCATTGGGACCAGAATTCCTTTATCACTGGGCATGACCACCACATGTGTATATAGGATCCAGGGAGGCCACAGCGGCACCAGCATAGAGGGTCCAGAGCTTGGTTAAAGTGGTGTAGTTGGTGCGGCGGGTAATACCATTGCAGTAACAGTTTATGTGTGCACTCCCAGTTGGTGATGCAGAAGGAGGATGAGTGTGTCCTTGACCAAATGTCTACCCAGGTCTGGTCTTCTATCGGGTACCCTCAGACAGACCATGCTGCAAATGACTCCAATCCAACATGAAGCCTGAAAGGGACTATTTTTCTACAGGGACTATTTTTTACTCAGGTGTGGTTCTTGGGACTTCTTACCTGGGACTACTTTTGAGGCTATTTAAACCACGCCCGACCAGCAACACACGCTTCGCCTTATTCTGCATCCAGCAGCGTAACGCTCACTGTGCCTGCAGCCTGCATCCAGTCTTCTGCCACGCCCGCCTCGAATCCGGAGCTCCTAAAACAAAGAGGAAAGAAAGGGACAAGGTTAGAAAACAAACTTATTTCTATTCCACACCTGATTCTGGATCCATCTCGTCTCCGGACCTGTAAAGAACATCATTTCTGCACGCGCCGCGCCATACTCACCAGTCCTCACAGCATCCTTCGGGTCGGCGCTGCCTCCATCATTTCTTCGCTGAACTTCGGCACCTAGGAGACAAAAGAAAACCACAAGGTGAGCCGAGAGAACCAACAAATATAACTCTTACCACCATAGACTTACCTCATTTACCACCGGAGGCATCCTTTTGTGACTCTCCATATTTTCACGTGCCGCATCTGTAAAGAGAGACAAAACAACACGTTTTCCACGTGCAACATTTACTGGACAGCGCCGGGTAATACAGACTCTTACCTGAGCGCCACCAGCTGCCACAAGAGCATCTTTTCACGCGCCAGCTGCAAGACAAGAAAGGAAGGGGGGAACAAGAGTGAACATCGGACATATTGAACTCTATGAACTTAATACTTACTGGTCCTCACCAGGAACCTCAGAGTCAATATTCTCCGGAACTCTCCCGAGCCTTCAAACCAGTGAAGTAACTGGAATCGACGCACCCCTGCAAATCCACGCAGGATGGAGAGCTCATCTTTCAAGAATATAAGGTGAGATTGCTGTGAGGGCATTTCAGAGGTGATTAGCTGGGGAGGACTGTGGGGGTGCCATCACTTGAATCCACAAGTGGCTAAATCCATCTCTCCACTTGCAGGAGAATATTTCTACGGGTTAAGCAGACAAGATTAGGAGGGCAGATCCAGTCAGTCATCGCTGCTCTATGCATCACATGGTTGGAGACCACAGCTGTCTGGGTCCGACCGACGCCCCTGTGGGACCCAGGTGAGCGTAACAGAACGCGAAGCCTATCTACAAATCCCCACCCGGGCGTTATGGAAACCTCAGAAACCGACCAACTAGCCCTATTGTTAGGGGTACTTAGGCCAGAAGTGCACTCTGTGCGCCAAGAGACTAATGCCCTCAGGAGAGAACTGATTGTGTCAAAGGTGCGCACTGATGATCTTGCTAGACAATTACTGCAAAACCAAGCTGGGCAAACACCATTACCTAGATTCGGGGGGAATCCAACTCCTGTTTCATCGAGCAATCCTGTGCAAGTGGTTCTACCAGGGAGCATTCCTTTAGCTCCACCCGAACGTTTTGCTGGGGACCCAAAAAAGTTTGCCGTGTTCATGAACTAATGCCGCTTGCACTTTTTATGCAGACCTGGAGCTTTTCCGAACAACCAAACCAAAGTAGCCTTTGTACTATCATATCTTAGTGGCAGCGCAGCGGATTGGTCAATTCCATTAGTTAACCAGGATGGAGAGCTCATCTTTCAAGAATATAAGGTGAGATTGCTGTGAGGGCATTTCGGAGGTGATTAGTTGGGGAGGACTGTGGGGGTGCCATCACTTGAATCCACAAGTGGCTAAATCCATCTCTCTACTTGCAGGAGAATATTTCTACGGGTTAAGCAGACAAGATTAGGAGGGCAGATCCAGTCAGTCATCGCTGCACTACGCATCACGTGGTTGGAGACCGCAGCTGTCCGGGTCCGACCGACGTCCCTGTGGGAGCCAGATGAGCGTAACAATGACCAAGACAAACAGAAACAGCAAAAGTTAGAAAAAGAGCAAAGGATACGTGAGAAAAGAATAAAAAGACGAAGAGATGAGGAAATTCGAAGGGCAGATGAATGTAGAAATGAAAAGAGAAAGGAAGAAGACAGGGTCAGAAAAGAGGCGAGGAAACGCAAAGAATTTGATGACGACGTAGAAAGTAAGTGAAGACAGAGAACACGCGATCTTGAATATCTGGGGAAAGAGGTTAAAAAACCTGCTCCAGTTGTAGACTGGGAAGACATCGAACAATTCTTTCCTGAGTATGATTCAGTACCAGGCAGGTCTAGGGTGAATATTGACAATGGCTTCGACACCAGAAGCATCGGAGAAACGATCGATAGAATATATGATGAAATGGGGCTAGAACAAATACCCCAAGGGGAGGGGGAAGACGGGCGCCTGGACAGCACTCAGCTGTATGACACTGAGGATGTCTCCCGAAGTAGTGGGAATAGAGAGCTATCCCTGGATAGATTAGAAATAAGTAGAAACAAAGAGGATACGAGAAGTCGCACTAGTTGTGGACAGACAATGTCCGACTCCGAAAGGGAGGAGCGCAGGGAAAATGAGGAAGAGGGAAGGAGCAAAAGACGACTCCCAATGGAAAATGGAATAAGGTGGTCAGACAATAGCGAATCTGTCAGGATCCACCCATGGAAGTTATGGCAGAAGCTGAAGATCACGCCGCGGAGAACCTTCTGCTAGCGGGCCAGTCCTCATCCAACATGGCCGCCTTCATTATTTAAGCAAGCCACGCCCCCCTCTCAGCGCGTTGTATCTGTGTTATTCCTTCGTGATACCAGCGCTTGACTAAACTCTGTTTAACCACCTCCTGTGCCTTCTGCAGTTCTCTTCCTCGCCCGCGTACCCTTGCGCTTGCTGGCTTTGCTTTCATTCCCCTTTCCCTTTCACGGCTCTCATCCGTTTCACTTTCTTTAACTTTTCTTCGCTCGGCATCTTGTCATTCACACTAGCGGCTTGCCGCCATTCTCGCGTTTCTACGCGTTCCTTCCTGTGCATTTCGTGGATCCTGCCGTTTCTGGTAAGTAGGGACTTTTCAGCCCTCTTCCTATCTGTACCATATCTTCTGGGTTCGGAACGTTTCCCTGTTCCGGGGTTACCCCTCTTCTCTTTTCTCACTAAGCTCCTCTCATTATCTGCTTACCTACGTACTGCCAATTAACCCACAGATCGGATCCTGCCTCCTTTCCTCAGCCGTATCCAAATTGGAGGACGGTCAGTCTTACCTGATCCACGATTCCTGGTTCACTCCAGATCACGAACAGCCACATCTACCATTGGAGTGCATCTCCGGAAGACTACACAGGGTTTTTTACTGTCCATCAGTCTTTTCCCTGTTGCGGGACCTTGGCTCCTCGGGGCCCCCCGAGACAGGTCCCACTCCCTGTCGAGGTGGCCTCCGAGGGAGCCAGGCCCTACTTGCACGATATGAAGTCCAGAGACAAGCCTGCAAAGGAAGACACCAGGAGTCCCCGAAGGCCTCCCAAGCACTCCAAGGATAAACCAGAGGAAGCCACAGGTGAGGAGAAGGGTGGTGAGGTTCAACCATCTGACAGAATCTGCACCAAGAGCATCAGAGTCCGCCACGCAGCCTGACTGATATGAAGAAGTATCTCACGGTCAGAGGGGGGTGTCTTTGCCGTCCTATGTGGACAGACTAAGGGCATTACCAGTTAGACCGCGATGCTGGAATATTACCCCTGCAATAGACAGGAGAACAATGAGGGAAGAGAGAGAGGGCTACACATTCCAATTTCCGTTGCTCGAGAAGGGGAGAGTAAGACCGCAATATATACCATGGCCCCACATGGATAGAGAACATTTGAAAAACAAGCTTCCAATGCTGACATCGGGAGCCAGAAAGTGGATATACGATTTGGAATAAATTACAGGAGGAAACACGTTAGCCATAGGGGACATCAAAGGTCTCCTAATCGCCAGACTTGGTGAGAGAGCAGACAACGTGTGGGCACGAGCAGGCTACCCTGGCAGAACCACAATTAATACCGCGCACAACAGAGCTCCATTTAACAATTGTAGAGCCGCCGTATGGAAAGCGCTATGAGTGCTCTACCCAGACACTTCTGATACAGGAGCTATAATGACACGAAAGATGAAGGAGTCTGAAGATCTGTTAATTTTCATACAGAATTTTCAAGTCGCATGGGTGCTCGAGACTCATGAATCTTGGATGAAATCTATATCTGTGTTTTACCAAATATTGTGCCAAGGGCTGCCACTGCCGATACAGAAACAACTCAAGAAATTGGTGGGAATTGAAGCCAAGCCTTGGGCTGAAATATAGTTGACCATCGCACATTATTGTAGATTGCTGCAGGAAAAGAATCGCAAAAAGGAAGCAACTCAAAAGGGTGAGGAAGCGAAACTGGTGCAAAAGAAATTGTCAAAATATGCTCTTGAGGGAGCCATGATAACTAGCACAGCTGAATCAAGCATGCAGCAGGTGGTTAGTCCACAGCAGAATAATCAAGGCAATACAGGGTTTTATCCCAGGGGAAGAGGATTCAGAGGAAGAGGGTGGCAGAGCAATCAAGGAGGTGTCCAAAATAATGAAGGAGGTTTTCAAAATATGCAAAATGGTGGCGCGGAGTCCCGTAGAGTCCCAGTCTGCCCAGGATTCTTTGCTGAGAGGAGCTGCTGCTATGGAGTGCATTGCTTCCTGTGTTCTTTAAACTGTGTTATACTGGTCCTTTAACTGGTAGACTCCACCTTAAAAAGGTGTTGCTGGCGCAGAGCACCGCACAGAGTCCCGTAGAGCCCCAGTCTGCCCAATCCGCCTCAGGACGGCGAAAGGGCCGGTGAAAGTAAAGAAGACTATCATCAGCAGCAAAATGGTGGTGCCAGGCCCTCAGACACGGCTAAAAATGTTATTTGAGCGCCGGCAGTCGACATTGACTAAAGGTTCCGGACTCGTCACGATCTCCAAGACAAATGCTGAGGTAAGCACTGGAATGTTATTACCAACTTGCACCCAGTCAGTCGTGCCTTCTTTACAGTCTCTTGCCTCAGCGTACTTGAACACCAGCGTGGAGGAAGGGGTCAGAACACAGGTACTACAACTATCACATGCTCACTTACCTGGAACTGATGTCAGCTCTTTCAATGGTAATGGCAATGGAAATGACTTAAGATGTGAACCCTTAAATAATATAATCATTGATCCCACGCTATTCCTATCTCCGTTTGACGTAACAGACGTAGAATTACTGGAGATACAAGAGCCTACAAGTTCGTTCGAACAAAGGGGAGTGTCATTCAACCCTCAGCTTCAAGATAAACACATAACATAACATAAACAAGTGAAATGCAATGTGGGACTTGATGTGTGTCGACGCAGGTTGAACTAGTGGCCGGAAAACAAATTGTGTCCACTTTGTATTCAGCTGACCATGTCTTGGCATCACTATCAATAACATCGAACTCGCCTCGTACATGCGTGGGTATTCACTCACCATCTCAATTCAAGCAGACGGCGTTTGCTTTTCCCGGCGGCCGAGATGAGGCACGACCAATCAATCAGGCTGTCATTTCCAATGTTAAATTCAGTTTAAACTGCGACTCAGATGATAGCCTAAAGGTACTGGGAATTGGACCGGTCGTATCGCAGAGAAACAGTGCTACTACATTGAACAGGGAGGCACTAAAGCCCCCCGAAATTGACTAACTCAAAGCAAAAATCACAGTTACCGACCTTACACAAAGAAAAACTTCGGACCAATTAAAATTGGGTTTCGTCGTTGTCGAGCGGGAAGCTCGCTTGACCAAACGTTTGACTGAAGATTATCTGCAAATTAAAGAGAGACTGGTCAAAAGGTTCATACAACCGGCCAAAAAAAAAACTGCTTTGGGTGACGTGGATTCAACTTCATCCTTAAAAAGCGTTAGTGCTGCAGAGGTTTGTTTTTCCACAAAAAATAGAGAAAGAACAAGCACCCCGCAGTTGAAAAACATGCGAGTAAACGCAAGTTCTCATGGTGTAAGAGGATTACCGAACTTGTCAGTACACCAACATTGCTATGATTCTACACCTGAGATGTCAAAAAATAATGGAGACGATTCAGTCGTCCCTAATGAAGATCTATTAAATCAACTACATAAAGATCAGATACAGATCCTGTGAAAACCAAGCAATTCATACGAAATTTGTCAACACCACGCAAATTGGGCCTTTTTCAGCGAGTGTCCACTGATAAAACACAAGTGCCCTCAGTAGATAAAGCCATTCAAGATGGTGATTTGAAGAAAGCCGAACGAGTGATTGCTCGACAGGAAATAAATCCAAAAAAACGCCTAAGGTTGGACTCAGAACCAAAATCAGCTGAGACAATAAAGGAGTCATTAGATCTTGGCGATTGGTCAACGTATTCTATCGATGCTGACGACAAATCCTTAATAGAGGAAAATGAGGGTTCCCACGCAGTGAACTTGCATGCTTTGACTCCTGTGCCTGAATCATCAAATAAGTCGCTGTGCGGATGCAGAGTGAATAAAAGTAAAATGAAACAAATCTCTAAAGGAGATGCTGATCAAATTCCAGTCCCTAAAACAGTCTCGAGAAGTCTAAATATTCAACCAAAGGCGGCACCTAAAAAAAGAATCCAGACAAATATAACTTTAAATCCAAGACTAACTCAAGCGCAAAGGTAAAAAAAAAAATTGTTCAGCAACCACAAGTGCGCTCTGGAAAAAATGAAGCCCAAAAAGGTGCGACTGGTAAAGTTTGGATCGAAAATATTTTTCCAGATGGAAATGAAGTAAATCTGAATAGAAGCAATGTGTTGTGCTTACTTCATGTAAATCCATCATTGCGCACAATCACCTCAGAAGATATTCGACTTTTAGAATATATATCGGAGACCTGTTCCGATGAAGTATTACTACATATTCGCTCACATGCAGTAGAAAAAAAACTACTATCAGCGAAGGATGAACTTCTCTCCTATGGATTTGAGGTTTCATTCCAGAAAGAAGAGAATAATAAACAGCGGTCAGAGAGCACGTCATCGGTTGAAGACCTCCGTACTGCAAATGAAAAACAGAGAGACATACTAAAGGAGGTGTTTAAAATACAGCCTATAGTGTCTGACAACGTCTTCCAGACTAAACTGGGAGCAAAAGTAGACATGCAACGTCGGAAGTAACTAGACCTGCAGAATGGAAAAGTTCTTTGCAGGTTGGTCTCATGGAATACACGTGGCTTTAGCCATCTTTTTCAAGAGCTCCTTTTTTCTCTAGAAAACAACTTCGCTCTGTGTCTACAAGAAACGTGGCTGTGCGAACCACCGGTAAGAGATGGATATTCCATATTACTAAATCCCGCTGGGAAAAATCGGTTTGGTCACCCATTCTCTGGGTTACTAATAATGCTGAACAATTATTTTGGATGGGTAATAAATAAAACATACATGCCTAATCTGTTTGTTCAAGGGATTTTGTTGGAATTTAAGCCAACTGTCTTCGAAGATCCAAAAAAGTTACTTCTGATCAATACATACTGGAACCCGAAGATGATTTCAACCAGCTGCTACTTGAAAGCAATAACATCAGTTATAGATGACAGTTTGCTGATATGCCACAAATTGCATATAATTATATGTGATGATTTAAATTGCTCATGGTTCGATGATAATGAGCCAACAAACTGGTTTACAAAAGAAACATCAGATTCTAATGCAGAGAGAAGACTTCTATGGCGGGGATTCAAATCCGTGATTGTGAAATGCTGAATGGGATGACGAAAAGCGACAATCCACCTAAGTCAACCTGGCACTGTGGGCGTACGCACAAAACCTTAGACTACATATGGATCTCAAATAACGTGCGGGCCGACATCGAAGATCTCGAAATCTATAGGTGTTCCAACAGTGACCACGATCTGCTGCATTTATCCTGGAGGTGCGACAAATATACTCCCGAAGGAGTATATGAGACCGCCGTCGCAGTCAATCACGGTGGGAACAGATTGAGTATTAATACAGCACAATTAGTCTTCCCAAAATTTTCAGATGGGAAGTCTGTCTCCAAGAAGCAAAATACATTTTGCGCCAATGTTAACAAAATGTTGTGTTATAAATAAACCAGGAGCTCGATCGTGCCAAGATCAGAAACACGTCTTTTGTCACACTGTGCACAACAAAAAAAAGATGCTACGTAAAGATTTAAGACAGCTCAAGAGACAACAGGGATGCAACGTAGACATAAATTAAAAAGAGGAAGTTGAGATACAGAAACTGGTTGAAGTCCTTTCTCTTTTTGAGGGATCAAGAAAGAGGCGAACAAATGTTAAAGTTGATCTTGAATCACAAGTCAAGAGAAACTTGGAAGATCTTAAACCAAGGTACTCTAAATCAAGAGGCGATGCAGTTAAACAGCATTTCGAGGACGACATGGGAAGAACATTTTCTCAGAGTATTTGGAAGTACACCGGCTGGGGGCAATGTACAGACTGCTGAAAGAATTGAAACTTGGGATGTGATAGAGAGTACTGAGGACATTACAGCCGTAATTCAACATCTAAAAAACTCAAGAGCTGCAGGGCCAGAGGGAATTACAAATATCATGTTGAAAGAAAAAAAGAGCAATGGTCCTGCTTTATTGCATACCTGTTTGAACTAATTGCAACAGTGAAAGAAGTACCTGATTCATGGTGAACAGCGGTTGTTGTACCGGTGTTTAAGAAGGGCAGTCGGGACGACCCCGCAAACTATCGCCCAATTGCGCTTCTTGATACCATTGGAAAAATCTCTGCAACTTGCTTACAACACAAACTAACGAGATGGGCCAATGGTGCAGGTCTGATGGACTGTAGACAAACAGGTTTTACAAAAGGTGTGGGGACTGAGGTAAACCTCCTAATACTAAATCTGTTAAAATTGGAGACGCTGAAAAAAAAGTCAAAGCTTTTTCTGGCATTCATTGACATGCGTCAAGCTTTTGACTCAATAAATCGAGCCAAATTATGGGAAAAGTTGGCTAAGTGGAAATGCCCACCATCGTTATTAACTCCAGTGATAGCCTTACATTCAAACACCACAATGTGTGTGCGTATGAATGCCCAGGGTGAGTTATCAAACAAAATACCGACTAACAAGGGTGTGAAACAAGGCTGCCCCTTGGCATCATTACTGTTCAAATTATACATCGCGGATATGTGATAAAAATTGAGCAGATTCTATAACAAGGACACCAGCTGGCTCAGGCTCTGTTAATACTAGGCAGAAAGACCATATGAAGGGTTAATGGAGGATATCTGATTGAAGGGAGTAATTGACAGGTCATGGGGCCAATCACAGAGAAGCTTTGATTGAGAGGAAGTTTTCTGACAACAATTGTCCCTTCTTTGTTTTGTTTTTGTTTTGGTTGCCAGGAGACCGAGGAGGAGGATTTGAAGAGCGACGGTTTAAACTGGGCTTATTGAGATAGAAGAAGAAGAGAGGAGAGTTGGGCTGTTGCACCGAGTTAACCAGAAGTTAATGAAACTAGTATTATATGCGATCGTTTGAAATCGCTATTCAGTTTGTTCCTTGTGAGGGCGAGAGAAGCCGAAGAGGGGGAGAGTCAGCGCAAGACGGAACAGCTGATCTGCCGAAGGGAGTAGCTGCGGCGGAGCTCGTACAGACGGAGACCGCGCTGGGCCGAGCAGCTGATCATCCGGTGAGTCTCCCGAGGATAGAAGTTTCGGTCATCGGAGACCGTCAAGACGAACAGCTGATCTACCCCGGGAACGCCGAAGGCAGGAGGCGCGGTCATCGAGAGCCGCGAAGGCGAGCAGCTGATACACTGCCGGGAGCGCCGAGGGGAGGAGTTTCGATCAGAGGAGGTCGCGCTGAGCGGAGCGCTGAATGATAAAACAGACGTGAGATGACAGAGTCGAGGTCGAGTGGAGCCATACAGAAGCAAATAGCTGTAACCGGTAAGAGAGAGAAAAGGGGTGCATTTTAAATGGACATGAGACGAAATTAAGGGGAGTCGCTAACTCGAAAGGACTACTACAGTCACTATATAAATGAAAAGGGGGAAGAATTGATATCAGATGAGACGATGGTACAGGATGAGGAGTGAAAATAAAATAGACTAAGAAGAATAAAGGTAACAATCTACCTCATGGGTCCTCCCCGACAAGGTAGTTACAGAAAGAAGTATATATGATGATCTGAGCTATATTCTCTTAAAGACTTTAAGGAATAAAAAGAGACTTGTTCATTTAAATCCAATAAGGAACTCTTGACAGAATAAAGAAACTCTATTGTTTCAAAATCCGATAAAAGACAGACATCCCTATTTCAAGTGAGAGAACGAGTAATTTGCAAAGACTGTAAGACCACAGAGAAAAGAAGTGAATCTGAGTATATGATAGGAGAAAAGACCCAAACAGTATTATAGACTTCAAAGAAAGGAAGACACGAAGATTAACAAAGACTTACCTGAAATCTTCTGTCCCGCTTGGCCAGAAAAACTCTGTCATCACCAGAAGACGCATCGGGAGACCCCCTGTATCCTTTCTTTTTGGTTTCTGAAAGAAAACATATAAAAAATTAGAAGAGTTATACGTTGATAATAAAAGATACCAGGAACAAGTTAATATACAATCTCCGTTTAACTGTGTTTATTTACAATTATTGTGTATAAACGTCACAATTTGGTGTCAGAAGTGGGATCTAAAGCCGAACACCATGGAAGAACTCATTAAAACGCTAAGTGAGGGGCAACAATTACTTCAACAGGCGTTACAGTTACAGAACCAACAAGCCCAAGCAGATAGGCAAGCATTTCAACAGGCCATACAACTACAACAAGCTCAATTAATGGAGGTGACCACCGTACGACGACATTCCCAGGTTCCAGCATCAGTCTTACAAAAGTACGCAGTGGGAGAGGACCCAGCTCACTTCTTTGTGAACTTCGAGAGAGTGGCTAGGAACGCTCAATGGCCAAACGATAGCTGGTGTCACTACATAGCACCCCTCATGACAGGTGAAATGCAGAGTGCTTACCAAGCAGCCAATCCAACTGGCGAAACACCGTATGCGGATATGAAACGAGTAGTACTGGAACGCTTGGGACATGATGAAGAAGCATATAGGATAAAATTTAGAGAAGTCAAGCTACAAGCCGAAGAGACACCGAGGCAACTGTTTTATAGAGTTAAAGAGTTAGGAGAGAAATGGTTGCAGTCTAACTCCAGTACCGCTCATGAGATGTCAGAGAAAATTGTTATGGAGCAGTTTGTTGAAGCCTTACCTTTACCAATGCAACGTTGGGTGCGCCAACATCACCGACCCAGCCTGGTTGAAGCTGTTAACATCGCTTCAGCCTATCAAAAGGCTGGACAAGGCAGGTCCATGTCATATGCGGTAAACAACAAACCAACCTCCACACCCAGTTGGAATAACCCTTCTCTCAGAACAACCACTGTTACAAGATGGCCGAACTCGATGTTACGTAAGCCGGAGTGGGAGGCTCCTAGAGGGAGACCAACGAGTGAGAGCCCTGTAGGCATCAGGCCCGCTAGTATGGTACCAAAAGGCATACAATGTTTTGAATGTGGTGAGTGGGGACACCTAGCAAGAATGTGTCCCAAAAGAGCTAAAGCTGAACCTATGGACGTGGGAAACATGGAGGTTCCCAGAGAAGGAGAATATCAAGAAGGAACAGCAATCCCAAAAACATCGTATTCGTATATTTGCGAAGCAGAAGTTGATGGGAAACCTACAAGAGCCATGGGGGATACCGGCAGTTTGCAAACAGTAGTAAGTACAGAACTTGTGGGGAATACTGGGGACCCGAATACACTAATTCCCATACGTTGTGTCCATGGAGATGTCAAACCTTACCCGACCAAAGAGATTAGTTTAAAGGTAGCCGGGGAACAGATGGAGGTGAGGGCAGCCCTAATGCCAGTATTACCAGAGCCTCTGCTTATTGGTTCCGATGTTCCCAATTTTTCACGGATCATAAAGTCGATAGAAGAAAGTTGGTTAAGAAATGCCCCTTTCGCCCACGAGACAATTGCAGAGCCTTCAAATAAAGAAAGAAAAGCGAAATCTGAGTTAAGAAAGTTAAAGAAAGTTTGGGCCGAGAAAAATGTTTGTCCCATTGCAATTGACTGGAAAATTGATGAAGCGGGAGATACTTTCAGAATGGCACAAGAAATAGATCCATTATTAGGAAATGCTAGGGCTGCAGTTCACTCAGGGGTATCGGGAAATGGTCCCTCTTTTGTTAAAGAAAAAGGATTATACTATCGAACTAGCAAGGATGCCACTGGAACTATTCTGAAACAGTTGCTAGTTCCCAAGAAATATTATCAAACTGTGTTGGAAGTGGCACATCTACAAATTGGTGAAGGTCATTTAGGAACAGAGAAGACCACACAGAAAATCCTTGCCAGGTTTTATTGGCCGGGGCTATATGCTCAGGTGGCTCGTTTCTGCCAAGCATGTCCAGAATGCCAGAAGAAAAATAAAGCCAATGTGAGGAAAGCACCTTTACAGCCGATGCCAGTCGTGTTGGAACCTTTTCATCGGATTGGATTAGATATTGTTGGCCCCTTGGAGCCCTCATCCAGAGGTCATAAATATATCTTAGTGATTGTCGACTATGCTACCAGGTATCCGGAGGCCTTTCCTCTTAGGTCTACTAGTGCCCAAAGTATATGTGATGCCTTGATACCCTTTATCAGCCGAGTGGGAATACCGAAGGAGTTTGTTACGGACAGAGGATCCAACTTTATGTCATCGGTGATGGAACAAGTGTGTACGATTCTACAAATGAAGCATTTAAAAACCGCTGTCTATCATCCTCAAACTGATGGCCTTGTAGAGAGGTACAATCAAACCATAAAACAAATGTTGCGTAAAACAGGAGAGCCGGGAGGAAAGAATTGGGACAGGTTGTTGCCATGGATACTCCTTACCTTGAGGAATACCCCACAGTCATCGACAGGGTTTTCACCCTTTGAACTTCTGTTTGGAAGATCAGTGAGAACGCTACTCGATATTTTGAAGGAAAACTGGGAAGAGGAGCCGTGTCAAGAGATCTCCCTTACTGAATATGCCTACCAACTTAAAGAGAGGGTAGAAAAGTTACAGAACATTGCCAAAGAAAATCTGTTACAAGCACAAACCAAACAGGAATACTACTATAATCGAAACACTCAATTGAGAACATTTAACAAGGGAGATAAAGTGTTGGTCTTACTCCCGACGTCTGAGAACAAGATGCTGGCCGCGTGGAGAGGTCCCTATGAGATTGAAGAGGTCCTAGGTCCACTAACCTACAAGGTGAGACAAAATGACCGAAGATTCCCAACACAGACATATCATGTGAATCTACTAAAGAAATGGGTAGAACCTATAACGACGGTGGCAGTGATTAATACAAAGGAGACATCTTTCGAACCTTTTCCAAGGTTAAAAGAAGATCTAGGACTGGAAGCGTTAAACATAAATCAAGATCTATCTGAGTTACAGAAGAAAGAACTCCTCGAGTTGGTAAGGAGATTTGCAAATACTTTTTCTTCCTTACCGGGGAGAACGAACATGGTGTGTCATCGTATTGTAACTCAGCCAGGAGAAGTAGTAAGAATTAGACCATATAGAATTCCAGAGACAAAACTCCAATCTATCAACAAGGAGATCAAAGAAATGTTGGGGATGGGCGTAATAGAACCCTCTCATAGTGAATGGTCATCACCTGTAGTAATGGTGCCGAAGCCTGACGGAACGGTTCGTTTTTGCATGGACTTTAGGAAATTGAATGAGATTTCCAAGTTCGACGCCTACCCTATGCCACGAATAGAAGATTTACTAGACAAGCTAGGAAAAGCTAAATTTCTAACAACTATAGATTTAACAAAAGGATATTGGCAAATACCGTTACTACCCGAGGATAAAGAAAAAACAGCTTTTGCCACACCATCGGGATTGTTCCAATTTACAGTCTTACCTTTTGGGTTACATGGGGCACCAGCAACATTTCAAAGGCTCATGAATTCAATTCTTAGAGGACAGGAAGAATATGTAGGAGCATACCTTGACGATATTATTGTCTTCAGTCAAACTTGGGACGATCATTTAACCCATTTGGGAAATGTACTTAGACTATTACAAGAGTCTGGTCTACACATAAATCCAAAGAAAACTTTCATGGCTAATTTCTATACTAGATATTTAGGATACTTTGTAGGACAGGGGATGATTAAACCACAAGAAGACAAGCTGAAAGCCATAAAAGGCTTACAATTTCCTACAAACCTCCGACAAGTGCGAGCCTTCCTTGGTTTTATTGGGTACTATAGAAGGTTCATCCCCCATTTTTCAACAATAGCAACACCTCTGACAGATCTGTTGAAAAACTCGTCCAGCAAGAAGAAGGACTGGTATACAACAGAGACAATGAATGCATTTAATAACCTAAAGAATGCTTTATCTGAAAAAGCCGTTTTAAAATGTCCAGATTTCTCAGCTCCGTTCTTCCTACACACAGATGCCTCTGGAACAGGGCTTGGAGCGGTATTGTTTCAGGGGCAAGATGAATCAGAAAGACCCATACTTTTCATAAGCAGGAAGCTCTTACCGCATGAACAACACTATGCTACAATTGAAAAGGAATGTCTTGCAGTGAAATGGGCCATAGAGACATTACGCTATTACTTATTAGGAAGAGAGTTTACACTGGTGACTGATCATGCACCTCTTATATGGTTGGCACGTAACAAAGATACTAATCCCCGAGTACTGAGATGGTTTTTATCACTACAACCTTTTACGTTCAAGACAGTTCATCGTCCAGGAAAATTAATGGCCCAGGCAGATTTCTTATCCCGGAACAATTCCCTTACCAAGCGTAAGGGACTAGAGGGGAGGGTATGTGATAAAAATGGAGCAGATTCTATAACAAGGACACCAGCTGGCTCAGGCTCTGTTAATACTAGGCAGAAAGACCATATGAAGGGTTAATGGAGGATATCTGATTGAAGGGAGTAATTGACAGGTCATGGGGCCAATCACAGAGAAGCTTTGATTGAGAGGAAGTTTTCTGACAACAATTGTCCCTTCTTTGTTTTGTTTTTGTTTTGGTTGCCAGGAGACCGAGGAGGAGGATTTGAAGAGCGACTGTTTAAACTGGGCTTATTGAGATAGAAGAAGAAGAGAGGAGAGTTGGGCTGTTGCACCGAGTTAACCAGAAGTTAATGAAACTAGTATTATATGCGATCGTTTGAAATCGCTATTCAGTTTGTTCCTTGTGAGGGCGAGAGAAGCCGAAGAGGGGGAGAGTCAGCGCAAGACGGAACAGCTGATCTGCCGAAGGGAGTAGCTGCGGCGGAGCTCGTACAGACGGAGACCGCGCTGGGCCGAGCAGCTGATCATCCGGTGAGTCTCCCGAGGATAGAAGTTTCGGTCATCGGAGACCGTCAAGACGAACAGCTGATCTACCCCGGGAACGCCGAAGGCAGGAGGCGCGGTCATCGAGAGCCGCGAAGGCGAGCAGCTGATACACTGCCGGGAGCGCCGAGGGGAGGAGTTTCGATCAGAGGAGGTCGCGCTGAGCGGAGCGCTGAATGATAAAACAGACGTGAGATGACAGAGTCGAGGTCGAGTGGAGCCATACAGAAGCAAATAGCTGTAACCGGTAAGAGAGAGAAAAGGGGTGCATTTTAAATGGACATGAGACGAAATTAAGGGGAGTCGCTAACTCGAAAGGACTACTACAGTCACTATATAAATGAAAAGGGGGAAGAATTGATATCAGATGAGACGATGGTACAGGATGAGGAGTGAAAATAAAATAGACTAAGAAGAATAAAGGTAACAATCTACCTCATGGGTCCTCCCCGACAAGGTAGTTACAGAAAGAAGTATATATGATGATCTGAGCTATATTCTCTTAAAGACTTTAAGGAATAAAAAGAGACTTGTTCATTTAAATCCAATAAGGAACTCTTGACAGAATAAAGAAACTCTATTGTTTCAAAATCCGATAAAAGACAGACATCCCTATTTCAAGTGAGAGAACGAGTAATTTGCAAAGACTGTAAGACCACAGAGAAAAGAAGTGAATCTGAGTATATGATAGGAGAAAAGACCCAAACAGTATTATAGACTTCAAAGAAAGGAAGACACGAAGATTAACAAAGACTTACCTGAAATCTTCTGTCCCGCTTGGCCAGAAAAACTCTGTCATCACCAGAAGACGCATCGGGAGACCCCCTGTATCCTTTCTTTTTGGTTTCTGAAAGAAAACATATAAAAAATTAGAAGAGTTATACGTTGATAATAAAAGATACCAGGAACAAGTTAATATACAATCTCCGTTTAACTGTGTTTATTTACAATTATTGTGTATAAACGTCACACTCCAGTGATAGCCTTACATTCAAACACCACAATGTGTGTGCGTATGAATGCCCAGGGTGAGTTATCAAACAAAATACCGACTAACAAGGGTGTGAAACAAGGCTGCCCCTTGGCATCATTACTGTTCAAATTATACATCGCGGACATTTCAACAGCACTCAGAGATGTCAAATGCTTTCCTCCAAAAGTGAATGGGCAACCTCTCAGTTGGGCAATTTATGCTGACGACATCGTGCTAAAAGATCTTACACAAATCGGACTCCAGAGGCTCCTTGTCAGATTTCAAGCTTATTGTGAAGAAAATTAGCTAATAATAAATGAAAAAAGACAAAGATTCTGACCATTGGCAAGGTGTTAACCAAGAAAGACCGTACATTCAAGTGGTCTATTGGTTATGAGAACATAGAAAATGTCTCCTCTATTTGTTATTTAGGAATTCTCTTTAACAACTCAATAAGAGAATCAGACTGGTTGTTAGATCTAAAAAATCACATGGACGGCTTTGCACTACAGGGAGCCTGCATACATGTGGAATATGGCAAATTTACAACAATTCCAGTGTTGCCGTTTTACAAACAGAAAATCGTCCCAGCGAATAGTTTTGGTTCTGAAGCAGGGTGGAATTTGAGCTTCCATTGCTGGGACATACTTGAAGGGAAGTTCTGGAGAAGTGTCTTCAGTCTCCCTTCATATGTCTCAATAAAAGCAATTAAACACGAGCTCGGTCTCGATTTCTTATACGCTACAGTGCTATGGAGATCAATTGCAACTGTAAGGAATATACATTTGAAAGAACCTGCGCCTGCATACAGAATTTTGACAGCAACTACGCAACAACCGCATGAAGGTCTGTTGAGCTGTTGGGTCCATAAAATAAAACTAATCGTTGATTTCGGCCGACATCAAGTGGGAAACAGTGATGGCTACACCGCAACTAGCCAAAAAAAAATTCCGCCAGTGGAGTTGGATACAGAACTCAGAAGTTCGTGCTGATATGAAGACTTCATTGGACTTGGGGATAGCGGCAAATAGTTTTGATTACTTACCAAAATATCTAAAGCAATTTCCATCTAGATATCACTGCAACAAATTTTGGAGATTACGGTTAAATATTTACCATACCAAAGGTGTGCTCTGGACCAGGCATGACCTTAACACAATGAATAACATCTGTAGATTCTGCCTGGCCATTGAAGAATCCTTGAAACACTAATGTGAGGACCTGGTAAATGAGCGATCTTTGTTTCTAAGGAAATATGCTCCTATAAATGAGAACTCTGATGAGTGGTGGTTCATGATGCTTTCAAGTAATAATGTCCATCTAACCTGTGCGGTGATTCATTTTTTAGAAAAGATTTTACCGAATGAAGAAAAGAGGTGAATAACCACAGTGATGGGATGGATAGTCTTTCTGTTTCTGTGTTTGTTGTTTTTGTGTCTGCGTTCTGTTTTGTAATAAAAGTTTGAATAAACTAAAAATTACAATAAAAAAATAAAAATTAAAAATGGTAACCATGATATGTCAAATGGGCAAATGATCTGACCACCGCCAGTGTGTTGGCTGTGTGGAATGACGGGGCATTTGGCGCGCACATGCAGAAATCAAGGCATGATGTAGAGCAGCTAAGGAACAGGAGCAGGCATGGCAAATCCACCTGTAGTTTTACAGCAGGGTGGTGCACAGAATAACACGGTGCAACAACTAGTGCCAGGAGCGCCACAAAGTGTGCAACCGCAAAGCATGGGAAATTTCCACAAGGAAAATCCCAACAGGCACTGCTGCAACTATCTCAGAAGATGAGCACAGGACAGACCACAAACCTTGGAATGGGGAGTAACAATGGGAATGGGGGAAATTCACCAGCAAACAGTGGGCCAAATTTGTATACAAACTAGGACAGCTCACTAGGAACCCTGATGTGTTCTATCCTATCAGTGACACCAGACCCTCACAGGGAACCTAGGGTGGATGTCGTTATAGGGGATAAAGAATATTCTTTCTTAGTTGACACGGGTGCAACACGCTTGTGCATACGTGAAGGCAAGTTTTCCTTGTCCGGCGAGGCCATAGATACTCAGAGTTTTACAGGAGCTCGCAGTCGTGTTCCCTTCACAAATGCACTTCCAGTATCCATAGGAGAATGCGAAATGAATGTACCTTTATTATATTCTTGGCAGACCCCAGTAAATATTTTGGGTCGAGATTTTATGACAAAGTTAAACATGACAATCTCATTCACGGAGAAGAACAGCCCCCCGCCAACCACAACAGACCTCACACTGCCTCTGCACAACCCACACACAACCTCTCCCACCCCACCACAGAAAAGCTCACCCGCCCCCGCATCAAATTCACCGTCATTAATGTACGCTCCCTCCCAGCCCATGCTACTGATATCCATGACTTCATAATCGACAACAACATCGACCTACTAGTGTCAAGTCTAATGAGGGATGAAAGGGTTTCAAACCCCTCTCCCGAACCACAGAAGCCGAATAGATCGACCCTCCCACCGTGGTTGGCACAGGCGTCTGGATGCAAATACACAGATAACCACGTGGCAGCCAATGGGGGGAAGACAGAGTTAAGGAAAGGGGGTGGAATGACAAAGGGAAGATAGGGAAGAGAGAACATGCATATATATATATATATATATATATATATATATATATACATATATATAACACAGACACCTAATACTGAAACTCCTACCTAGCCTGTCCAACTCCTGAGTACACCCAAGTAGGGATTAGGGTTTTTAATTACCCATCACCATACCCCTGACCATGTGGTTATCACATATAACAGACATGAAGTAACACAAACTGTATGGCACATACAAGGGAATCTTCCCTACATGAATTCAACATGACACAGGGCCCCGTGGGCTGACATTTAACATGGGCAAACAGAAGCAAAAACATAAATCGTGACTTTCCTGTCATGGTAGGACTGAACAACCTTGCCCCTTTCCATTAGTAAAGATTCCTCTCTTTAATGCGAGTATTGCCTCATACTCCGGGTATAACCCGTGCTACTCACACTGGTTTACCTAACATCAATAACTCATGAAGTCTCTCATAACGTAGCACATAACATAATGCTTGCCAAAATTCACATGAATACTTGGATTTACTTATTTTAGGGTCCGGGTGCCTCGGGAGTACACCCGGACATCAGGACATGCCGCCGTATAACGCCGTAGCCTCTGGGAGCTACTGCCATGCATAGTCTGAAGGCAGCGGCCCAGAGGGAAATGGGGGGGCTGCTGCGTGACTCGCGTGGCCTCCAGAGTCCGGCAGCAAGGATCCGCATGTGCGGGCCGGCAACTCTCTCTATCACTGTCGTGTTGCCTACAGCCCCCGTTCGCCTCCGTGAATGTTTCTCACCAGCTCGCCATCAGATTGTCCAACGTTCCTCACACGCCGTCATCAACGGCTAAATACTCTCCTAATGGCTTCAGCTGTCTCACGGCGTGAATTCCATAGACTACAGCTCGCCCCTAAACATGCTGGGAACTGTAGTTTTCTCCTCATTTTCTAATATACTGTCTCCTGGGCTTGCCCCAGACCCTATTCCTGACAACCAGCCACACAGAAACATGGCTCCATGAAGCCTCATGCCCCACTGTCACACTGGCACTACCACCAGGTTTCACCATCCTTAGAAAGGACAGAACTGCTCGAGTAGGAAGCGGAGTAGCCATCATCTACAAAGAGAGCCTACACCTTCGACTTATCAGTCACCCTTGGACCTGTAACTCTGACCTGCTATCGGCTAAACTCACACTGTCCCCCAACAGTTCCATCAACATCCACGTACTGTACCGTCCCCCAGACCCTCTTGACTCCCAGAAACACCTCACCGACATACTCAGTAATAACATCAAAAGCACCACCAAGACCCTCCTATTAGGGGACCTCAATCTAGGATTTAATAATGAGAAAGACAAGAACACTGATACCTTCACTAAAGAACTTAATGACCTGGGATTCACCCAAAAAATACTCAGCCCCACACACTCCAAAGGCTGCATCCTAGATTGGATTGTGGACCATAACTGCCTCGCTACCATCACCGCCAACAACTCCATACCATGGACCGATCACAACTGTATCGAATTCACCATACCCATCACCAGAAGCAACAAAGCCCTCACCCCTGCGACCGCAGCACAAGTGAGAAGTTCTAAAAATCTCACTGAGGACAACCTTCGCCCCTACTAAAACATCCCTGAACTATCACCCCCCTTCGCCAAAGACCCTACCACCTTAGCTAACATCTACAAGGACATCATCACTAAAGCAATTAATGAGATAGCACCCCTCAAAGCCAAAAAATAGAAGAAATCACTACACACAAACTCATGGTTCACTGAAGAACTTCAGTCACTGCGCACCTACAAAAGAATAGCACTGAAAAACTGGCAGACCAATCCTAGTGACAGCGCCAAAAACAAATTCAACCTAATCTCCCGCCAATACAAAGCAGCCATTACCACAGCTAAAGCTAACGCTTTCAACACAGGCATCTCCAATGCTAAATCACATTCCAGAGAAATCTTCTCCATCTTCAATGAACTCATCCCTCCCAGCACACCAGACGAAATAGTTAAAGAGGAAGCATGGTATACAAGCATCCAAACGGCCATGTTACAGAAATTAGACCTCCTCCAGAAGAAAATTGAAGACCACTGCAAGCCCCTACCACCACAAATAGGGACGAAAACTACCACCGCAACTCCTGACTCAACCAACGCCACCAAACCCGTATTCTCATTCGGGGATATCACTGAACAAGAAGTTGTAGACATCCTTAAAAACCTCAAACCCTCTCCCTGCAAAGGAGACACTTGCCCACCTAAGCTCATCAAGGACTGCGTAGACCGTTTCGCCCCGCTATTCACAGCCTTTATCAATGCGTCGGTCAAAACAGGCATTATCCCAGCCAGCCTCAAAGTGGCCTGGGTCCGCCCACTGCTAAAAAAACCAAGTCTCGACCCTCTACAACCCAATAACTATAGACCAATAATCACTGTGCAGTTCCTCCTGAAATTACTGGACAAAGCTGCCCACTGCCAAATCCAACACTTTCTGGAAACCCACTCCATCCTAGGAACCAGACAATCAGGCTTCCGGAAAGGACATGGCATTGAAGCAGCCCTGGTGGATCTTAAGAACCAGATCACCCAAATCATGGATAAAGGCATGCCTGCCTTGCTACTGCTCCTTGATCTCTCAGCCGCTTTCGGCCTGGTTGACCACAAGACTCTCACATCTCACCTCACGCTTTCAGCTAATGTTAGGCAGAAACCTGTGCAGTTCCCTTAGGGACCACTGCAAAAGATTTAAGACTACAGGTGTTGGCAGTAAACCCACTTGGTAGCAGTCCGTACCACCCAGATTTACCTGGTAGCTGTGGCTGAGCAGTCAGACTTCCCTCAAGAAGAGTTAGGCAGTATGCAAAGTATACACAATAGGCACTCAGGTACAATAGTACAAGCAAACACTGACCAGAGCTTTGGTATCAAAGTATATAATTATTTATTTAAAAACACATGGTTTGAAACACTCCAGCACTCTTATTGTAAAATATTCTAAACACAGTTACTATTGTAATATATACACCCCTTTTTCCTTATCAGATAAGTCACTGTAAAACACCACTTATTTTCATACAGAGGTGAGCGCTTAACTAGATGGCACTCCAATAAGTTTGTGAGAAAGGGAGGGAAAAAGACAGAATATGGAAAGGTACACCACTCTAAGATTCAGGAACACTGTTAGCAAGGCAGAAGAGCAAAGGTGACTGGTGAGCCAAAGTCCAAAGGCTGGGCCCACCCTTAGAGAGAGCAGAGCACAAATGCGCCCAAGATCACACAGTTACACTATGCTTAGAAAGTCTTGCAGAGGGTTCAAAAAGAGTTTAGAGAGGCTTAGGAACGTTTAGCCAGGGTGTCCCAGGCTAACCCAGGTTCGAAAGCCGGGGGCTAAATCTACCCCGTACAGTCGGTAGCAAGGGAAGCCAGGCGGGACACGGTACCTTAAGTGGGATGAATCCTCCAGCGGTGGCAGATGTTCCTGGTAGTGGGTGCAAGTTGCGTCGTCGTCCAGGGGAAGAGAAGATCTCGACTTGGAGGAAAGATGAAGGTCGTTGCACTACCAGGGCCGAAACCAGCCGCGGAGTTTTCCGGTTAAAGGTGGTACCTTTGTTTCGCGGTCGTGGTAAAACGTGGTATCCCGGTTGCCGGGGTGCTTGGCACAGGCAAGGCGGCCACGAGGTACATCGGGAAAGCGAAAAGACGGTGAAACTGGTTATCCCCAACAGTCAAAGGAAGAAGACTCTCCGGCGGGAGATCTCCTCTGTCGTTGGGAAAAGTGGTGAGACGGTCCAGCAGGGCTCCACAGGTGGTGGTGTCGTGGCAGTTCGGCTCAGCTTCTCCCTCGTTGGATTCTTAGGTCCTGTGGCGACTTCTGAAGTTCCAGTCCCCAAAGCCCTGCTTTTATGCAGCAAACCCCCATTCACTCAGCCTTCCTGTCACTCAAACATGCTAAGTGGTGAGCCGGCCGGCTCACCACTTGGGCCAATCAGGATGGAGTGCGACTTGAGTTGCCTGGGCAACTCAGTCCAGGGTGCCTAAATTTCCCTCCACCCCTCCTAAGTACCCCAGACAGAGTGAGCACCACTTTGGAGGGCTTCTGTGGAGAAGCCCGCCAAAAAGTGGAACAAAGGGCTCAACTTGGGTTGGAGTCACAGAAGAGAACACAAACGCCATTTTAGAATCAAGTTTTGGCAAAAAATACCAATCGGAGAATTAATATCAATTAAATAAACCGGCGGTATGTTCGAGGCTACCGTAAATAATTAATTAAAGATAGTAGCCTAAAACAATGGGAAATCCCATAGGAAAATATTCGCGGTTGAATATAAAAAGTAGTATCCACTGCCACAAGCCAAAACCTGATCAGGGGGGACGGAGACGTGCCCCCTCGACTAACAGACCCTGGGGCAATCAAATTGCCCCAGCCAGTACGTCCACAATATGATGGTTTGTACTGGTTCTGTTCAGAATGTAAGACTAGTAAAGTCAATGGTGACTTTACATGCCCTGGGAGACAGTAGTCAGTCCCACGGTATGGAGTCTATACTGGGGGGTCACTATGACACCCCTGTGTCACTGCACTGAGGGTGCTGTGTAACACATATCACAAAAACACATTAAGCCCTATGGAGTAAAAGACCCCATAGCCCATTAAACACATCTAGATTCAAAGAAACACACTCAAATCATGCCCAAGAGTGAGGGTAAAAGAGTCTCACTCTTGGCAGGAGAAAAAGAAAACCCTAAAAATCCAGCAAAGCTGCTGGGGGACTCACTAAGTTAGGAAGTTCAGCCTAAACAGAGAATTCTCCCTAACACTCGCCCCCCCCAGACTAAGGGACAGGAGGATTTAATCCACTCCTGGATGAACCTCATACCTCTAGTCGATGACATACATCCTAGAGAGTCCATCAGCATTTTGATGGTGACACTGACCTGTGCTTTGATGGTGACACTGACCTGTGCTCAATGGTGAAATCAAACCCTTGCAGGCAGATTGACCATCTCAATAGTTTTGGATTTCCCCCCTTCATTTGCATTAACCATCTCAAGGGTTGGTGGTCAGTCTGAATGACAAAAGTAGAACCATACAAGTATGGCCTAAACTTCTTCAGTGCCCACACAATAGCAAAGCATTCTCTTTCTATTGTTGCCCACCTTGTCTCAGGATCCTTCAGCTTACGGCTGATGAAGCAAATGGGGTGCTCCCTACCCTTCTCATCCAGTTGGCTTAGAACTGCACCTATACCTATTTGGAAGCATCAGTTTGTACAATGAAAGTTTGGTGGTAGTCAGGAGCTCTCAATACTGGAGCTTGGCAAAGAGCTTTCTTCAGTTTTTCAAAGGCCTGATTGCACTCCTCATTCCATTTGACCTTTTTATGGAATTTTGGAGAGGAGATTACATTCAGTGGATAAGCTATGGTCCCATAGTTCTCAATGAAATTCCTGTAATACCCAGTGAGGCCTAGGAAGGCTCTCACTTGGGTTTGAGTAGCAGGTGTTGTCTAATTTTGCACAGCTTCAATCTTGCTGAGCAAAGGCCTTATTTCTCCACCTCCTACCTCATGCCCAAGGTAGACCACCTTACTTTGACATATCTGGCATTTACTTGCCTTGATAGTCAAATTGGTCTGTCCAAGAGCCTGCAAAACAGGTCCTAGGTGGTTCACATGATCCTCCCAGGAGTGCCTGAAGACTGCAATGTCATCCACGTATGCCATGCAGAAGTCCTCCATCCCAGCTAGAACTTGGTTCACCATCCTTTGGAATTTAGCAGGTGCATTTTTTAATCCAAAAGACATGACCTTAAACTGGTACAAGCCAACTGGGGTGGAAAATGCAGTTTTCTCCTTGGCATGGTCTGTCAAGGCTATTTGCCAATAGCCTGACGTAAGGTCAAATGTGCTGAGGTACTTGGCTGCACCAAGTTTATCCACCAACTCATCTGTCCTTGGTAAAGGGTGGGCATCAGTCTTGGTGACTGCATTAAGAGCTCTATAGTCCATACAGAATCTCAAATCTTTGGATCCTGCCTTTGGTACTAACACAACTGGGCTAGACCAGGGACTAGTAGAGGGTTCTATTACCCCGAGATCAAGCATCTTCTTGACCTCCCCCTTGATATGGGTTCTCACATTTTCTGACATTCGGTATCCTCTGCTCTTGACTGGTAGACAGTCACCAGTGAGTATCTCGTGCTGTCCCCAAGGGGTCAAGCCTGGTGAGAGCGAGAACAGGGAGGCAAACTGATTTAACATAGATTTGCACTCCTCTTGTTGCTCAGGTGTCAGATCTGCAGAGAGATTGACTCCTTCAATTTTTTCATCTAAAGGTACACCTCTGAGGAGATCAGGGAGAGACTCACTCTCTTCTTCCTCTGCTGCTGAAGCTAGAAGCAAGGCTCCTACGTCAGGTCTGGAGATGTACGCTTTCAGTCGGTTGGTGTGGAAGACTCTAGGAGCTTCCCTGGGTCTGCCCAGATCCACCAGATAGTTGACCTCTCCAAGTTTTCCTACAACTTTGAAGGGTCCCATCCATTTGTCTTGCAAGGCCCTCTGCCTTGTTGGGAGCATAACGAGAACTAGCTGGTCTTGAGTGAACTCAACCATGTTAGCCTTTTGATCATGCCAATGCTTGACCAAAGCTTGTCCAGCTTTCAGGTTATCACTAGCTTCTGCCATCATGTGTGACATTCTCCTTCGGAGACCTATCACATAGTCAGTCACTCTGACTGGCTTGAGGGGAGGAGCGCCTTCCAACCCCTCCTTAATCAGGGCCAATGGAGCTGTAACAGGTTTCCTAGGAATTGCCTCAGGGTATCTAGTAGCATGGTCTACTACAACAAGGATAAACCTGTTGCTTGAGGAGGTAGGGGGATCAAGGGGACCAACAATGTCAATCCCTACCCTCTCAAATGGGACTCCCACAACTGGGAGAGGCACTAAGGGTGCCACATTCTTGGCGCCAACCTTACCAGAGGTTTGGCAGGTATGGCAGCTCTTGCAAAACTTATCTACTTCTGCCCCCATTTTCGGCCAATAGAAGTAGAGTGAGAGCCTTTCCTTGGTCTTCTTGAAGCTCAAGTGACCAGCCAAAGGAATCTCGTGGGCTAAGTGCAAGAACTGTTGTCTGTTTTCTTGAGGTACTACAAGGCGTTTGTAGTCTCCAGGTTCAGACTCAGTTGGTTCACTGTAGAAGAGGCCATTTTCTCAGTGCAACCTATACTTCCCAGGCTCTTGCCCATCAGCCTGAGCAGCTGCCTGTTGGTGGAGACCCTCCAGAGTTGGACATTCTCTTTGTCCCTTATGGAAAGCTGCCCTGCTGGGCCCACCTTCTGCCAGTAAAGACTGCAGCTCAGGAAGGTCCTCAGGGTCTAGATCTCCAATAAGTTCTGGGCCTCCCACTAGCTCCTCTTCAGAGTCTAGTTCAACCATACAGGGTTGTACCTCCCTCTCAGCCTCAGCTGGAGGTGGAGTTACAGGTGTAACTGTTGGAAGCACTGGAGTGCTTGCTGCTGACTTTTTCCTAGGAGTCTTGGGTTGTGTTACGCTCACCTGGTTCCCACGGGGGTGTCGACCGGAACTGGGCCGCTGTTATTTCCACCAGCGTGACGTGTAGCGCCGAGATGACTGACTGGACTGGCCCGCTCAGCCTAGTTTGTCTGGATCACAAGAATATTCTTCTGCAAAGGAGAAGAGGAATTAACCACCCGTGGAATTGAGTGTCAACCCACCTTCCCCACTCCCGTTGTCTTCCCACTGATCACTCTTGATGTCCCCTCCTTAGTCTCACCTGATGGTTTGGAAGGATGAGCTCTCCATCCTGCGTCGACCGCAGGGGCGCGTTGATGACCAGTTACTTCACTGGTGTAGAGGAATTGGTGAGTGTCATGATGCCCGCTCCCGGGGAGCCGGTTCAAGCCCTGCGTCCCCGAAAGCGGACATCCAGTCCCCAAGGAAGGACCCAGCAAACCCATATAGGGGCCCTTTGGACAGTGTCCTGGCGCCTATGGCGCCAGGCTCATTATGGGAGTGCTTGGGTGCACTTACCTGATGCAGACCATGCTGCAGGATCCTGGCCTCCTTGAGGCCTGAAAGGAACTACTTTACCTGTGGGACTAATTTACCATCCGGTCGTGGTCGGGGAAGGATACATACCTGATTGGAGGAAGGATACATACCTGGAACTTCTTCCAAGGCTATTTAAACCCCACCCGAACAGCCACACGTGCTTCGCGTTGTTCTGCATCTAGCAGCTGGACGCTCAACGTGTCTGCTCCTGCATCCTGACTTCTGCCACGCCTGCCAGCATCCTGGATCACCTGCGAAGGAAGAGAACAAGAGAACAGAAGAAGGAAAAGTCCTTACCTGCTAAATCCGCATCCCGGAGACATCTCGCTGACAATCCTGAAAAGGAAGACTTTTATTTAAAAGCTCATCGCATTGATCGCTGCAGCGCCACATTTCACTCACCTTTACAGGGCGCCTCCATGTTCAGCAGCGATCATCCGGATTCACAGTCACGCCCCAGCGCCTAGGGATAAAAAGACAAGAACAAAAGGTGAGAGAGAGAAGGGAATAAGGAAAGCTAAATCTCCATGTTAAGACTTACCTGTTGATTCATTCCCTCTTCATTTCGGGTCTGGTCCGCATCCTGACATTTCCGGACTCCGGCCCCTAAGGGGAAAAAAGACATCAGCGTTAATGAGCGAATGAAAAGACATTACCAAAAAACGCTCATTAAAGACTTACCTGATTTCTACAAGGATTTCACCTCTCATCTCGGGTCGGTGCCTGTTCCCCGGCATTCCGTACCCCAGCCCCTATGGGGAAAAAGACACTAGCATTAGTACATTAATGCATGGACACAAGGGGAACCTCTTATCAAAAAACTTACCTGGAAGCCAAGCAAGTTTGGTTCTCACCAATCCGAAAATCCAGTGAAGTAACTGGATACCAACGCGCCCCTGCATCAGAAGCAGGATGGAGAGCTTGTCCTTCCAGACCCTAAGGTGAGACGCTACGCGGAATCACAGAAAGGTTTCGAGGGGGGTGAGAGGGGAAAGTGGGAGGCCGATTGCATTACCCCGCAGACAGTTAATCCCCTATTTTCGCCTACAGAAGGATACTTCTGCGAACCAGACAAGCCAGATTTGGGGGCCCGGTCCAGTCCGCCTTCCGAACCCTGCGCATCACCTTAGAAGAGGTCACAGCAGCGCGAACCAGGCCAGCGCCTCCGTGGGAGTCAGGTGAGCGTTACAGTGAGTTCCAGCATTGACTCTAAAGTCCAATTGTTCATAAGAGTTCAAATGTCTGCTCTTCACTCTGTCCGATTCCTTGCAGGTAGCCGATTAATCCAGCCGATTGGTCCACTGCGGGCATCTCTAAATGCTGGGGTGAGTCCAAATCCGAGGTTCGAGGATGGTGCCCATAATTGGTAAAAAAAGGACTTTGTCCAGTTCCTGAGTCTACGGAATTATTGTACGCATACTCTGCGATCCACAGAATGTCTTTCCAATTCCCCTCAGACTGATGTAGCATACAACGGAGGTACTGTTCAAGAGTCTGGTTGGTCCTCTCCGTTTGACCGTCGGTCTGAGGGTGGTGACTGGTCGAAAGCCTAACATCAATTTGTACCAGTTGGCAGCATTTCCTCCAAAAATGTGAAATGAATTGACTGCCCCGATCTGAAATTAACACTGAAGGAAAGCCATGCAGGCGGACAACATTTTCAAGGAATTCCTTGGCCAGGATTGAAGCTGAAGGTATCCCTTTTAAAGGAATGAAGTGGGCCATTTTAGAAAAAAGATCTACAATAACTAGAATGGTATTGATACCTTGGTACGGGGGTAAATCCGTGATGAAGTCTAATGACAAGGTATGCCAAGGGGTAGGTGGTATGTCTAATGGTTGCAATAATCCAGCAGGTTTTTTCTTTTGCTCTTTATTTTGTGCGCAAATGCCACAAGACATGACAAATGACTTGACATCCTTTCGCCAGGTAGACCACCAAAATTGCTTCCTAATTTTAGCTTCGGTTTTTGCAATACCCGGATGCCCTTCTATTAAGGTGTCATGGTAATGGGAAATGACAAGTTCCTGTAGTTCCTTTTGCAGTAAAAATAGCTGGCCTTGGTAATAAGGTAAATCATCGATGACAGAGTACTCTGGACCTTTCTTTGCCCAGTCCTGTAAGGCAACGGAATCAAAGAGTTGGTGGATCTTGTTTTGAATGTTCTCCAGTGTCTGTATGGATGTCAGTCCAAGGATTCTCTGTTCCGGAATTATGGGTACAGGTTCTAAAGTTATTTCTGCTTCTCCCATTCCAATCCGGGACAAGGCGTCTGCTTTACCATTCTTACAACCTGGTCGATAGATTATTACAAAATCAAACTAGGCGAAGAACAATGCCCAAAGGAGTTGGCGCGAAGATTGGGCTTTGGCTGTCTTTAGGTATTGTAAGTTGCGGTGATCGGTGATGACCGTGATGGTATGTCTGGCACCCAGTAGATAGTGCCGCTAAGCCTTGAAGGCGGCTTTAATGGCCAGCAGCTCCTTGTCGGTTATGGCATAGTTTAATTCGGGGGCTTAAAATTTTCTTGACCAAAACGCCACTGGTTAGTTTCGGGATCCTTTTGGGAAAGAACTGCTCCCATGGCTGAACTGGATGCATCTGTTTCCACTATGTAGGGAAGCTCGGGGCGCGGGTGTCTTAATATGGGAGCAGATGTGAATTTAGCTTTTAACTCTTGGAAGGCGTTCTCGGCTTCCTCTGTCCACACAAAGCGTTTGTTTTTTCGCAATAGCGTTGTGATGGGATGTACAATGTGCGAGAAGTCCGGGATAAACCTGCTGTAGAAATTGGCAAAGCCAAGCATGCTTTGAACTCCTTTGATTGAACTTGGCGAAGGCCAATTAAGAACGGCATCCACTTTTCGTGTATCCATCCGGATTCCTCTCGGGGTCAGAATAAATCCAAGGAATTCCACTTCCGTAGTGTGGATGATGCATTTTTCCAGTTTAGCATATAATTTATGCTGGCGTAACTTCTCTAGGACTGCTCGGACGTGTTTTCCATGCTCAGATTCTGATAAAGAGTATACTAAGATGTCGTTGATGTAAACGACCACACAAACGTTGAATAGCTCTCGGAGGACATCGTTCATGAAGAACTGGAAGGCTGCTGGTGCATTGCATAGTCCGAAGGGCATCACCTGGTACTCAAATAGTCCGTACTTGGTGCGAAAAGCAGTCTTCCATTCGTCACCGTCTTTGACACGTACCAGATGATATGCCCCCCGAAGGTCTAGTTTCGTGTATATACAAGCGTCCTTCACCTGGTCTAGTAGTTCTGGGATCAAAGGCAGTGGGTATCGATTCTTGATGGTTATCTGATTCAGTGCGCGGTAGTCTATACATGTACTAAGGTTGCCTTCCTTTTTCGGTACGAAGAACAAAGCTGAAGATGCAGGGGATTTGGATGGGCGAATGAAGCCATTAGCAAGGTACTGGTCTAGGTACTGGCGCAAATGAAGATTTTCGGGTTCCGTAAGGGCATAGATTCTGCTGCAAGGTGGTTGTGCTCCAGGTACAAGATCCATTTGACAATCATACGATCTGTGAGGTGGTAAGGTGTTTGCCTGTTCCTTTTGGAAGACATCCTGAAAGTCTTGGTATTCAACAGGTAATTGCATGGCTACTGGAATTACTGGGGCCAGGACTGAGTTTTGAGTTTTCCTTGGGTAGCAGGTGTGAGCACATTCTGGGAAGGATAGTCTCTTCACTCGCCAATCAATACAGGGATTATGTTTTTCCAACCAAGGTATCCCCAGTATCAGCTGAAACTGTGGGGCCTTGATTAAGTCAAACATCATAGCCTCTCGATGCCCATCTTGACTCAACAATGTCATCTCTGCAGTGGAATGAGTTACGGGTCCAGAGGCAATTTCTGTTCCATCTACAGTGGTGACAACATCGGCCGTGGTTTTGCGGGTGAGAGATAGATTCATCCTGGTAGCCAATTCCCAATCCAAGTAATTTCCTATGGCTCCACTGTCTACGTACGCCTTTACCGCGTGCATGCGTGATGGCTGCTCTGGATCTACAAGGACCATGGGTATGGTGAAATGCGAGGTCAGAGTGTCCTTCTTTAAGCTCGGCAAGCGGACCTCTACGCTTGCCGGGCGTGGTCGTTTCCCGAGTCAGATTTCACATGGTTTTCGTCTGCTACTCCTATAACTTTCTTGGGTGGTTTTACAGGGCAGTTCCGAAGAAAATGACCAGTAGTTCCGCCCCCCCACCGATTTCCATTGGTTATGAGACATCTACTCCCTTGGAGCTTACGTGGGTTTTAACCAACACCCTATTCTCAAACTTGGTTCGGTCAGCCTTCCTGGTTTGAAGTCTGTGATCGAGCTGGACCACTAGATCTATATATTCAGCACAGTCTTGAGGCGGGTTCACGATTTGGGCCAAAACATCTTTGAGTTCTCCTCGAAGTCCTCGATGGAATAATGTGATTCGCTTGGCTTCAGGCCATTCGGTTTCCACTACTAATCTATTGAAAGTTGCAATGTAAGATAAAAGATCCTGGTTACCTTGACGTAGGGATAAAAGTCCCTTGTCCAAAGCCTGTCCTCGAAAACCCTGGAAATCTCGAAGAATCGGGTCATCCTGGTTAACTAGTGGAATGGACCAATCCGCCGCACTGCCGCTGAGATATGACAGTACAAAGGCTACCTTGGCCTGATCGTTTGGGAAAGCTCCAGGTCTGCATAAAAAGTGCAAGCGGCATTGATTCATGAATGTTGCAAACCCTTTTGGGTCTCCGGCAAAGCGTTCAGGCGGAGCCAAAGGAACGGCTCCAGGTAAATTTATCTGCACCGGGTTACTCGATGGTACAGGAGCTGGACTTGCCCCAAGTCCTGGTAGAGGTGTTTGTCCAGCCTGGCTCTGTAATAGTTGTCTGGCCAACTCATCAGTTCGTTCTTTTGACACTATCAGTTCCCTCCTGAGGGCATTGGTTTCTTGGCAGGCGGAATGCACTTAATTCCCCTAATAATTGGGCCAACTGATCAGTTTCCGAGGTCTACATGACGCCCAGGTGGGTATTTGTGGGTAGGCTTTGCGTTCTGTTACGCTCACCTGGTTCCCACGGGGGCGTCGACCGGAACTGGGCCGCTGTTATTTCCACCAGCGTGACGTGTAGCGCCGAGATGACTGACTGGACTGGCCCGCTCAGCCTAGTTTGTCTGGCTCGCAAGAATATTCTTCTGCAAAGGAGAAGAGGAATTAACCACCCGTGGAATTGAGTGTCAACCCACCTTCCCCACTCCCGTTGTCTTCCCACTGATCACTCTTGATGTCCCCTCCTTAGTCTCACCTGATGGTTTGGAAGGATGAGCTCTCCATCCTGCGTCGACCGCAGGGGCGCGTTGATGACCAGTTACTTCACTGGCGTAGAGGAATTGGTGAGTTCCAGTATTGACTCTAAAGTCCAATTGTTCATAAGAGTTCAAATGTCTGCTCTTCACTCTGTCCGATTCCTTGCAGGTTGCCGATTAATCCACTCGAAGATTTCCAAATGGCACTCGGTAAGATTCAGGTAAGTCTATTGTGGTTTTCCCCTTAGGGGCTGGGGTACGGCGATGAAGCAGAGTTGACTGTGCCGACCCGAGATGAGGTGACACCCCGTGGTAAATCGGGTAAGTTTTGTGGGGGGTAACTGGTATTGTCCTTGCTTTCTCCGCTTAGGGGCCGGGGTACGGCGATGAAGCAGAGTTGACTGCGCTGACCCAAAATGAGGAGAGTACCTCCCGTGGTAAATCAGGTAACTCCTTGGGGGTAGCTTGTATGGCCTTAGAGAGTCCCCTTGCTCACCTTGCTGTCTTTGTCTCCTTAGGTGTCGGAGGGCGGCAGCAAGATGGAGAGAGCGTGATGGAATGCTGAAGTACCGCCAAGCAGGTGAGTTCAGCGCGGCGCCGTGGGAATGTGAAGCGATGCTTCAAAGACTTCTGTCTTTCAGTTCCGTGGCGAAATGGATCAGGATTCAGGTAAGGATTAAAGTTAAAACTCCTGTTCTAACCTTTATCCTTTTTGTCTTCTTGTTTCAGGAGTCCCAGGACTGAAGCGGGCGTGGCTGAAGACTGGAGTTGCTGAAAACACGGTGAGCGTTACGCTGCAGCAAGCAGAATAACGCGAAGCACGTCTGGCTGTCCGGGCGTGGTTTAAATAGCCTTGGAAGAAGATCCAGGTAAGTATTCTTCCACAGCCCCACCCAAGTAACAAAATAGTCCCTTCAGTAAAATAGTCCCTCCTAAGCCTCATTTGGCTTGAGTCTTCATGCAGCATGGTCTGCCTCAGGTGAGTATGCAGCATGGTCTGCTTCAGGTAAGTTATCAATAATGAGCCTGGCGCCCATGGCGCCAGGACTGACTTTATCTTTATGAGCCTGGCGCAATAGGCGCCAGGACTGTACCCAAACAGCCCCTAACTGGGACTTTTGGGCATGCTCCAAGTGGCATGATGCCTGCTTCCGGGGCTGCTGGGCCTGGTCTGGTCTTCCGGGGGCAGGCATCATGACAGGTTGCCCCTTTGCTCCTGATCTGGTAGTTACTGCAGTGAGTTGCTCCAGTGGTAAAGGAGTGATCTCTGTCATCATCTCCTGAGATAACCCTCGCAGGGTTTTCTCTCTTGCAGGTTTCGTGAGCTCCTGTAACCTTTTACTAGGTGGTCTGGGGGTATGTGACACAACTCCAAGAGCTTTCAGGTCATTACCCAACAGAACCCTACCTGGCACTTCACATTGTACACTGACAGGTATTTTTACAGCCATGTCATTACACTGGATGAGAACTGGTAACTGGAGACACATCTGCACAGGCCCTCCAGCTAACTTGGTGAGGCATTTGGGTGCCTTAGCAACATCCTCTGCCTTGAAAGATTATTCATCCACCACAGTTATGCTGGCCCCAGTGTCTCTAATGGCAGGAGTCTCCTGACCATTCACCTGGACACTGTCTTTATACTACTCTTTATTATTATCTGGGATAGAATTATACACATCTAAATTCTGTTGTTCCCACAACCCCAGAGAGACTAAAGAATCACTGGCTGAGACTCCAATGGGTTCATCAGCCAGCAGTAGAAAGTTCCCACTTGCCATTGGGACTTCCTCTTCTGGAGCGAAGGCTAAGGAGGCAAGTTGGATCCCTGAAGGTTTACCCTTGCATCTGGGATCTCCTTTCACATGGTCAGTAGAGCCACAAACAAAGTATTTACCAAATGTCTTCTGGAATGGAGGCTTGTTCTGACCTCCCTCTGGTTTGGCACCAGAGGAGACACTATTCTGCTGTGGTTTCCCTGGTGGCTTACCCTTCTGGTTTTGTTTGGGGCCCTCTTTGGAATTTGCAGTATTAGAGTTCTCTTTGGAGTCCTTTTTAGGCTGTTTCCCCTCATCCTTTTTCTGAGTTACCCCAGAATCCTTGCGAGTGGCCCTGTTGGCAACCCACAAGTCAGCAGCCTTAGCTAGTTTTTGGGAATCTAATTCCTTTGAATCAGCCAAGTGCTGTCTGAGCTCAGGAGAGCAGGCATCATAAATTGACTCCAACATAAAAAGATTCTTCATACCTTCATAAGTGTTCACCATGTAACCCTTAATCCATCCCTCTAAGTTTTTCAACCCTTCACTCACCCAGGTAGCCCAAGGGGTACCATCATGCTTTTTGAGGGTTCTAAACCTCTTAAGATACTGGGAAGGGGTCTTCCCAAACCTAGCTATCAGAGCTAGTTTCACACATTCATACTCTTTCCTATCCTCCTCCCCCAACTGCATTACCACATCAGTTGCAACAGGGGGAAGCCTAGAGAACAACCAGGTGAGTAAGTCATTTCCTGTGATGTTCTAGAGCCCATGATTATATTCAAACAGAGACAACCAATCCAACACATCCAACTTAGGCTCATACATACCAACCAATTCTTTAGGCATCCGGGTTCTTTTAGGACTGGAACTTCTAGAGGAGCCAGAGAGAGAAGCATTTTCAACAGATAATTTCTTCATTTCTAGCTCATGCTTGAGCTCCATTTCCCTTAGCCTTAGTTCTTGATTCATTTCCTGATGTCTCTGTTCAGCCAGACTATTCAGTCTCTTGAACTCTAGTTCAAGTTTCATTTTCTCTAATTCGAGATATTAAGGACTAAGTGTGGGACTTGGCAAAGTCCCAGTAGGTACAGCAGGTAGAGCAGACAGAGGCCTAGGGGGGACAGTCACAGCAGCCTCACCCTCCTCTTCTGACTCTTCCTCAAGATTATCAACATTTTGATCAATATCAATTTCTATACTGTTATCTACATTTTATTTTCTGGCATGGTAGGTTCCTCAGACCCATCATCCAGACTTTGGTTAGCTAACAACCTTTTTATTAATTCCATTTTCCTGCCTTTAGTCAGGAGGTTCTTATGCTTACATAATACTCTTAAACAATCAGCAGTTTTTGTAGCAAGGGACTCTTGACTATAAGTTTCCATAGTTGACATGTTAGAAAGATTACTTTTTCAGTGCTAAGCTTTGTGGTTAGTTGTACTAAGGTATCCTAAAGCACTCTAAAGTGTATACTCAATACAAATCCCACCGCTGCCACCAGTGTTAGGCAGAAACCTGTGCAGTTCCCTTAGGGACCACTGCAAAAGATTTAAGACTACAGGTGTTGGCAGTAAACCCACTTGGTAGCAGTCCGTACCACCCAGATTTACCTGGTAGCTGTGGCTGAGCAGTCAGACTTCCCTCAAGAAGAGTTAGGCAGTATGCAAAGTATACACAATAGGCACTCAGGTACAATAGTACAAGCAAACACTGACCAGAGCTTTGGTATCAAAGTATATAATTATTTATTTAAAAACATACGGTTTGAAACACTCCAGCACTCTTATTGTAAAATATTCTAAACACAGTTACTATTGTAATATATACACCCCTTTTTCCTTATCAGATAAGTCACTGTAAAACACCACTTATTTTCATACAGAGGTGAGCGCTTAACTAGATGGCACTCCAATAAGTTTGTGAGAAAGGGAGGGAAAAAGACAGAATATGGAAAGGTACACCACTCTAAGGTTCAAGAACACTGTTAGCAAGGCAGAAGAGCAAACGTCACTGGTGAGCCAAAGTCCAAAGGCCGGGCCCACTCTTAGAGAGAGCATAGCACAAGCCCAAGATCACACAGGCCCTCATTACGACCCTTGCGGAAATTGACTGACCGGACCGCAACAGCGTAAATAGCGTTTCCGCCATTGCACGAAGGAGCAAAGTGCGGCTAATTACGACCCATCGGGCACGAGCATTACGCCATGGCGGAATCCGAAAGGCTGCGATGGCGGAAATGACCCCAAAACGGCCCTTACCGCCGCCGTACGCTGCACCAGGTGCAATACCGCCACCCATCTTAGCGGTCACCGTAATGAGCGGGCACCGTAATGAGCGTGCACCGCAAATTACGGGCACCGTAAATATACGGAAACGGAAGTAAAAGCATGTGGCCGGAACGGGAAACAGCACGCCGCACAACTATAAAATACGAATCCCAACACAACCATTAAAAATCCGACCCTGACACACATCCCAACCCGTTAGCAACCCCAGTTAAAAAAATAAATATGGGAAAGGTAGCCAAGAAAGCGTGTGATCGCAAGCGGCAGGTCCACTTCTCCCGAGAGGAACTGACCGTGCTGACCGAGACCCTGCAGGAAAATGCCGCCGTCGTCTTCTCCAGTCAAATGACCAGGACGGCCCTTGCCAACAAGAAGGCCATATGGGCCCTTGTGGCACAGCGCGTAAGTGCGGTGGGGACAACACCCCGCACGCCACAGCAATGTCGCAAGCGGTGGGACGACCTGCGGATCCGCGTACGCAGCATACTTTCTGCGAACAGGAACATCGCCACAGCTACCGGGGGGGGATCAGAGTCGCCCATCAAGTTGACCCCCTGGGAGGAGATCTGCGCCTCCACCATAGGAATGGAGAGCATAGAGGGAGTCGGAGGGATGGAGAAAGGAGTGCCGACATCCGGAGAATCAGGTAGGTTGGCCAAGAGAAACAATGCGAAATCCACAAACCACGAACATGTGCAGTACCATGTGACCCCATAGTGCAATACATACTTTGCCCTGACAGCGCCCTCTAAAAGTCAGAATGAATAAACAAATTAATCAAGATGCCATAAACAACCCCTACATGTGCAGCATGCACCCCCTAACTGCAGGCAGCCAAATGAATGCATCCTCAACCCACACGAAAATGAGACCACCTCCAAGGCCCAGTCCCAAATCACCCTCATGTACCACCCCAATGCATTTGATACGTTGCCATTCCAAATCCCACAGACCCATAACTAACGCTCGCCCCTCTTTACTCCACCACAGGGTCCGATACCAACGACGAGCTGCAGGACACCCCTACCAGCACGCCTGCAAAGAGGGCCAGGACCAACGTCCCAAGAGCCTCCACCTCAGGTGCAAGGATCAAGACACGGCAGCAGCAGGAACCAAGTGCCAGCACACTGGAGGGGACTGCAACAGGCACCCCAGCAGCCAGCAAGTCCACAACCCCAGCACCACAGGTCCCCCCAAAGAACGTATCTGATGGCACTGCCTCTGGTGGTAGCAGCACCATAGGTGACACAGCTGTCATGCCAGCATGCTCCGACACGGAAAACAGTGCTGGCGACGTAGGTACCATCCATGACCTTTCCCAATCCCCCTGCATGTCCCATCCCCTACACCATGACGAAACCACGCAGGGGCACCCAGAAGACGACGACTGGCCAACCCCCACAAGTCCTGTGCCAAGGCAACATGTGTTGAGCAGCCCCCCTGTCACACCACCGCAAATGTCCATGGCCCAGCAGAGGCAACAGTCCCTCGACCTGCTGATCGAGCAACAGCAGGAAGTGTCCACGCTACTCAAGGACCATGCGAATGAATGCGGGGGTTCCAGGGCAGGCATGGAAACATCCACCGAGACACTCAGGGCACAAATAGAGAAAAGTAGTGAGAGCCTCAGGGGAGAAATGGAGAGAAGCACCGAGAGCCTGAGAGCACAAATGGAGAGAAGCACCGAGAGCCTGAGAGCACAAATGGAGAAAAGCACCGAGAGCCTGAGGGGGGAACTGAATGCGACGTCCAAAGACGTTTGTGCCGAACTTGCTGCTGTGCGCCGTGTGCTCTCGGAGCTCTCACAAACCCTCAGAGACATGCATGGACGCGAGCAGGCAGAGACGTCATCCGTGGCAAGTTCCGTCCAGGGCAGCCCCCAACGCAGATCTGGCAGGAACCTGCGCTCCACGGGCAGGGGTGCCCCTGATACCCGTAGAGGGGGCTTGCAATAGCGTCTACCCACGGGCAGCATGCATATTTGGACACTGGTGTTGGGGGGGGAGGAAGTAGGGTGGAGGGGGTGTGTTGGGCTTCACTGGGTGGCGGGTCCATAGGGTGTATGAATCAAATCACATTAACAATACAGCACTTCATTATCATCCAATGACATGTGTGGACATTGATATTTGCGTACGAGGCCTTCATAGGCGTACAGTCCACTATGTGCCTGTACTACACACACACAGTGCCACAGGTCCCCTTTCCGTGTAATAGGCACCATGCGTGGTTGCTAGAAGCATGCATCTATGATGCTCTGTCGGATTGCACGTGCATCCTGTGCCTCATGGACTCCTTGGGGTGCCTCCACATCCCCACCCTCATCATCATCATCTTCAGGTGCATGCAGTACAGCGTCAGGGGGCATGGGCACATTCCTACGTATGCACATGTTGTGCAGCATGACACATGCCATGACCATCTTAGAAACCCTCTCATGGCTGTACATGAGTGCCCCGCCAGACCTGCTGAGGCTGCGGAAACGAGCCTTCAGTAGGCCGAATGCCTGTTCAATGACCACACGGCTACGTGAGTGGGCATGGTTGTAGTCCTCCTCATGCTGGTTCTGTGGGTTCCGGATTGGTGTAAGGAGCCATCTCTTCAGTGGATACCCGGCATCACCTGTATGGGACGAATAAAGGGTGTCAGTGGAATGATAGTGCTAAGTAGCCCCCCCCCCCTCCTGCAAGGTCATTGACGCATCAAATGGGCCACGATGTCATGCATGGAATGAGACTCACCGAGTAGCCAGGATCTGTGCCCTGCGTGTCGCTCCATGTAGCGTGGTATTCTTGTGTTCCTCAGGACCATAGAATCATGGGTAGATCCTGGAAATCTGGCACAACAATGCGTAAAGATCTTGTTGGAGTCACACACCATTTGCACATTGATTGAATGAAATTGTTTCCGGTTGCGGTACTGGACCTCCATGGCATGTGGGACAACCAATTCAACATGGGTGCAGTCGATGGCACCAATGCAACCCGGGATGCCGCCAAGTGCATGGAATCCCACCTTTGCGTTGGTAATCTCCTGGTACGTGCGTGGTAGTGTGATGTGGTCGTCGGCGTGCTTCAAGAGGGCATCGTGCACTTGGGAGAGTGTCCGTGAGAACAGTGGCTGTGAAATGCCATGCAACTGTCCCACTGTGTGCTGGTAGGTGCCTGTGGCCAGGAAGTGGAGTACAGACACCACCTTCAGTAGGGGTGGGATGGCGGTTGGGCTATCTATCATGCTCACGAGGTCAGCATGTGTCATGTCCACAATGGCGATTATGGTGTCCCGGTCCAAACGGTAGAGGGTGTGGATCTGCTCAGCAGTGAGGTTGAACGGATCAGCTCGGAGGCGTGGGATTGCGGGCCGCCTGCGTGGTGGTAGTGGCAGTGCTTGTGGGCCTTGCTGACCCTGCCTTGCCCTCCTCCTCCTCCTTCTCCTCCGTCTCCCCTGTGCGCCCGGTTGTTGTACCTGTTGTTGTTCGTCGTCTTCTTGTAGTTGTAGCACTTGCAGTGCTATCTGGTGCCCCAGCCCCAACATCGCTAGTCCTGCCGGTAGCATTTTGGAGTGGGAGTGGTTGTGGGAGGGGTTTGGGTCTGCTATATATGTGCTGTCGGCCTGTATGGCCTCCACCTGTGCTGATTGAATGAATCTGTGGCAGATGCAATCCCTTCTGGCCGAGCACGTCCCGCACGTAAGGCTGCATTTGGCCGCATGGCATCTTGGGATTGGAATCATGTATCAAATCCCGATGGCAGTGTGATGTACTTTGACTGATCTTCATGCTATGCTCCCATTGTTACACATGCTATGATTGCAGCCGCTTACATACCTGTGAAGAGTCAGTGGTATGTAGGGCTCGATCGATGGCCGACCCTCATGCAGCACAGTATCGTACTTCACCGACGGGCGTGGCGTCCCATTTGTGATTGCAGCCAGTTAGCATTATGACACACAGCCGCACTACATTGATGTAATTGTGAATGCAAGCGTTCACAGAAGCCTTTTCGACGTAATGTTGCAAGTGAGGAATTCGAAGGCCAGCATTTTTGGTTGCGAAGTAGCGGTGAGGAGACGCCCACAGGTCTGCCTGGAAATGTAACGTTCTATTGTTGAATGTCCTTGGGACAGGGCCCATAACGAGCAAGCAATGAATGACATGAATTGAATGGGATGCGCAATAGCGTAGTGGACGATAAGGCAGGACGTTCCCAAGTCCATCTAGCTTCACGACACTACAGATCCGGCCAGGAGCACAGTGGTTTTTGCAGACTGCATTACGCACAGACGCGATGGAAGTTTCACATATTATGTGAGTGAATGTTCATGCGTTTTCATTGCGGGATGAGGGAATGATGAATGGATGCATGGACAGATGATTCCATTTAGGGTCTGCCATGTACATGTGTTTTATGATTCAATCCCCTTCCCCTGCGCTATGTGATGCAAGGCTGCCATAGTGGGACTTACGTCTATCTGCCCTTGTCGGATCCTCCCTGTCTCGACGCGCCTTCATACACTTGTGTCTAGGCACGTTACTAATCCCATGTCATGGGTTCTATCTTGACGGACGCATGCACAGTAACCGACGTTGCCAATGGTGTATTAACCTCGATTGGTTTCGTTATGTATCGATACTGATTTAGGGGTGTGTATATTCCTTTGGAGTGGGCTAGCATGCATATGGGTGTGGATTTGGTGTGTTGAATGAAGATAGTGATGCATCATGTGTCATGTAGTGCAATCGGTTAATTTGTGTTTCATTTTGGTGACAGGTATCTCCTGCCCTATTGCAGATGCCATCTGTACGCCACTCCTCCAGATGGTTTTTACTCTCGACACCTGCAGCTTCGGGTGAATCAGTGGAGCAGCATTACGATCTTATGGGACGATCGCCAATGGGCCACATGCCCTTACGCTGTTCTGGTGGCTAGGTGCAACATTTCGGCCTTTCAGCTGGACTAGTGCCTGCCTCATGGGACGGACCTGCGGTTCTTGCCGCTTCCATGTTGCCTTTTGGAACGTTGATGTTGGCCCTGTGTGCCATGATGGTACAGGGCGTCACACAAGTGGAAGCTGGTCAATTATTGCAGATGCAGCCCTCGGTGATGATGGATGTTTTGGTGTTATTTTACAAATTGCTGTGAGGCCTTTGTCATTTGGATGTGCATTTAAATTGTATTCCGATATTTGGCGTGTTGCGTTATTCTTTGCAGGTGATGTGGCGATTTTCGATTTGTGGCGGTATGTATTGCGAGATGATCTGCATTGTGTTCCGCCTTCTGAGTTGAGTTGTGTGGTACAGTACTGGCCGCTTTTGCCTACGTAGCACAGTGTGGTCACGGATAGGGGCTGCCATTGTGACTGTTTACATGATGTGCTGTTCAGGGGCGGGGGATTGGCTTTTGGCCGACTGGTGCCTGTCAGCCAGGTCGATTGATGGTATGATGGGATGTTCAGAATGTGGCTGGTCACAGGTGCCTGTGTTTGCGTGCGTTTGTTGGAGGGGGACTGGGGTCATGTCCATTGGAATAGCTTCTGTATTCATGCCATCTGTGCCCTGCAGCTCCCATCGGCCCCTCTTGGGATGTGCCTGGCTGCTCAGTCACTCTGCCAACTTGTGTGGTACATGCTTCTGCTGATGGTTGGTTTGTTTACTGGCAAGAGTACAGGTCTGGTGCAATCCCCCTCAGGATGCTGTTTTGGATGTTGCCTTGCGCTGGTGGCAAGCGATGGGGGACTACTGTTGTTTTGTGTCATGTGTTCTTGATTTCCATTTTGATGTCTTGTACCTTCACATGCCTGTGCTGCATCAGTACGGCTATGGTGAAATGCCGTACATGGATGCCCACTCACGGGGCGCTTCGAACACCTGCATGCATTTCTACGTTGGCATGCATGGGTGAATTGTAGATTTCACTGGTTGCATGGTGTGAGTACATTGCGCCTGCCAGGAGTTGTGCAATGTGGCCAGGGAGTGGAGTACAGGCACTCAGTGGGCCATTTACGGTTGGTTCACGATGCCGTATTTCTCGCCATGGCGGAATGGTCCATTCCGCCATGCCTGATGGCGTTAGGTACATGTCCGCTAGGGTCGGAATTGGCGTACCGTTGCACCATGGTGGTGTTTGCGGTTTGGCATGGTGCGCGCGCGCGTGCTTAGTGCAGTTAGCGTTGGCGTTCACTACGGTGTCGCTAATGGCTTCGTACTTTGCGGTGACGGGTCATAGTCGCACCGAGCGCTTTTCGATGGCGGTATTGCATTTCCGCCATCGTTTTCCCCTTTCCGCCAGGGTCGTAATGAGGCCCACAGTTACACTAGGCTTAGAAAGTCTTGCAGAGGGTTCAAAAAGAGTTTAGAGAGGCTTAGGAAAGTTTAGCCAGGGTGTCCCAGGCTAACCCAGGTTCGAAATCGGGGGCTAAATCTACCCCAAGGGAAGCCAGGCGGGACACGGTACCTTAAGTGGGATGAATCCTCCAGCGGTGGCAGATGTTCCTGGTAGTGGGTGCAAGTTGCGTCGTCGTCCAGGGGAAGAGAAGATCTCGACTTGGAGGAAAGATGAAGGTCGTTGCACTACCAGGGCCGAAACCAGCCGCAGAATTTTCCGGTTAAAGGTGGTACATTTGTTTCGCGGTCGTGGTAAAACATGGTATCCTGGTTTCCGGGGTGCTTGGCACAGGCAAGGCGGCCACGAGGTACGTCGGGAAAGCGAAAAGACGGTGAAACTGGTTATCCCCACCAGTCAAAGGAAGAAGACTCTCCGGCGGGAGATCTCCTCTGTCGTTGGGAAAAGTGGTGAGACGTTCCAGCAGGGCTCCACCGGTGGTGGTGTCGTGGCAGGTCGGCTCAGCTTCTCCCTCGTCCGATTCTTAAGTCCTGTGGCGACTTCTGAAGTTCCAGTCCCCAAAGCCCTGCTTTTATGCAGCAAACCCCCATTCACTCAGCCTAGCTGTCACTCAAACATGCTAAGTGGTGGAGTGCGACTTGAGTTGCCTAGGCAACTCAGTCCAGGGTGCCTAAATTTCCCTCCACCCCTCCTAAGTACCCCAGACAGAGTGGCACCACTTTGGAGGGCTTCTGTGGAGAAGCCCGCCAAAAAGTGGAACAAAGGGCTCGACTTGGGTTGGAGTCACAGAAGAGAACACAAACGCCATTTTAGAATCAAGTTTTGGCAAAAAATATCAACCGAGAATTAATATTAATTAAATAAACCGGCGGTATGTTCGAGGCTACCGTAAATAATTAATTAAAGATAGTAGCCTAAAACAATGGGAAATCCCATAGGAAAATATTCGTGGTTGAACATAAAAAGTAGTATCCACTGCCACCAGCCAAAACTTGATCGGGCGGGACAGAGATGTGCCCCCTCGACTAACAGACCCTGGGGCAATCGAATTGCCCCAGCCAGTACGTCCACAATATGATGGTTTGTACTCGTTCTGTTCAGAATTTAAGACTAGTAAAGCCAATGGTGACTTTACATGCCCTTGGAGACAGTAGTCAGTCCCAGGGTATGGAGTCTATACTGGGGGGTCACTATGACACCCCTGTGTCACTGCACTGAGGGTGCTGTGTAACACATATCACAAAAACACATGAAGCCCTATGGAGTAAAAGACCCCATAGCCCATTAAACACATCTAGATTCAAAGAAACACACTCAAATCA
Organism: Ambystoma mexicanum; assembly: GCF_040938575.1. Classification (NCBI taxonomy): domain Eukaryota; kingdom Metazoa; phylum Chordata; class Amphibia; order Caudata; family Ambystomatidae; genus Ambystoma; species Ambystoma mexicanum. Next base: position 776,395,057 of record NC_090933.1, on the reverse strand, counting down.
TGCCCAAGAGTGCGGGTAAAAGAGTCTCACTCTTGGCAGGAGAAAAAAATAAACCCCAAAAATCCAGCAAAGTTGCTGGGGGACTCACTAGGTTAGGAAATTCAGCCTAAACAGAGAATTCTCTCTAACAGCTAACTTCTCCAAAGAAGCAGCACGCTGGGTCACTTCCTTCCTTGAAGGAAAAGCCATGAAGGTCTTCTCTGACATAGCAAACGTTAAACCTAACACAATCCACTGCGGAGTCCCCCAAGGATCCTGCACAGCGCCCACATTATACAACTTGTTCACAAAGCCCCTCTTCGACAAGCTGGACTCACTTGGTATCGCGTACACTAATTACACAGACGATACGCAAGTACTTCTACCCCTCTCTGGCTCATACTACAAAGACGCCAAGACACTCCACACGATCTACTCCACCATCCAGACCTGGATGGCGGTAAATGGCCTCTGCCTCAATGGGGATAAGACGGAGATCATGATACTAGGCCAAAAAAACACCCTAAACAAGCTTGACAAACTATATGCCAACTTTACCATTGACAACTCCACGATCCCGGTATCTACAGCAGTCAAAACACTGAGAGTGTACTTAGACTCATCACTTACGATGACCAGACAGGTTAGCGCCATTACCTCCTCCTCAGCACACACCACCAAACTAATAAATGCCATAAAAGCTTACCTATCCAAACCCAACTGCCTATCCATAGCCAGGGCAACCATTGGGGCAAAACTAGACTACTTTAATGCTCTTCTGACTGGCACATCTGAAAAAAACCTAAACAGTCACGCAAAAACAATGCTCTCTGGGCTGCCCTAAGCATCCCAAGAAGGGAACACATCTCCCAGGCCAGGCAATCAGTTCATTGGCTCCCTGTCAAAAAACGCATCACTTTCAAAATCCTGACCCTCACACACAAATGCCTCACTCTATCCACACAACATCAGACCTTTTATGAGAACATCTCCAAGTCCTCTCCCACAAGCCCCACCAGGAAACAATACTCCAACCAACTCCGCATCCCATACATCAAAAGAGCCAAAGCCAGCGGATTAGGCTTCCCATATATTGCGACCAAACTCTGAAATGCACTGCCCACAGACATTAGAGCAGAAAACTCACTTCTGGCATTTTGTAAGAAACTCAAGATCCAACTCCTTGCGCAATAAACTGTAACCGTACCTGTAAATATGAAAAACCTCACATGTAAATATGTAAAAATTGTTGAAATCATGTGTATCATCATGTATATGTAACTAAGCCATGAATGTAACAAGCACCACGATGCCCCTGGGCTGATGCACGCTCTAAAAATCTGAATAAATAAATAAATAAATAAATAAATAAATAAATAAAGGGCATAGTATGTTCCACTCCAGAAATGCACTACTCAAATGTATGTGAAATGATTAGAGCATACTCAGGACACATAACCATGAGGGCCATACCATTAGAGCCAGAAATGTTCACATATGGTATGCGTGTGCTTATGGCAGGATTGCCAGGCCTTGCAGACCAAATCATGAGAACCCCTGATGAGTTCTTATTCAGACCCAGAATACCGATGCATGAGGAGAAGGGACAAGTATTTCCCTTGATGATACACACGGATGGAGTGAAAGGGAGAGTGGCCTTGATTGATGGCTATGACGACGAGGGCCGACAATGGTGCGCAGTAATCGCCAATGAAGAAGGATATCGATTGACTGACATCACCGATGACGATCTGTTTGAAGAACAAGCAGATATGGGAGAGACAATGGTGGAAGCGAGTCTCACCTTTTGGGTAAAGATGATTAAAAGAGAAGTACCTCAGAGAATAATGTTGGCACTAAATCGTCCTGAATAATTTGATGACGACATAGCCAAGGTGCCTGTCTCAGTATGGACTACAGGCCCCTAGGACGTAGGCCTCTTGAAGGGGGTTGGAGATGTGAAGATTAAACTTAAACCAGGAGCAATCCTACCAAGAGACCGGCAATATCCCATGTCCAGAGAGGCAGATGAAGGGATTTTTGAGACAATTTCTGCTATGTAGAGCAAGTTATCTTAGTGACGCCAGAGTCGTCATGCAATATGTCCTATCAAAAAAAGTAAAAGGGGTCATGGAGGCGAATTTAAGATCTAAGGCCAATAAACAATATTGTTGAGGCCGAGTTCCCTCTAGTCCCGAACCCGTCTACAATTCTACGTAATATACCTGTTGAGGCAAAATATTTCACGGTGATTGACCTGAAAAATGATTTTTTCTCAGTCCCGTTGCACCTTGACTCACAAGATCTGACGTCATTCACTTTCAGACAAATGTGTCGGAAAAGCACAAGGCTGCCACAGGGGTACTGTGAGTCTCCTTCTATTTTCAACAGAGTCCTGCAGATTGACTTGAGCAATATCGCACTAGAAAGTGTTGTCCTGCAATACATGGATGACATCTTATCCTGCAGCACCACAGAAGAGCAATGCAGGCACGATTCTGTTCAGCTATTGACTATACTAGCTGAGAAGGGATATAAAGTTGACAAAGAAAAGTTACAATATTGTCAACAAGAAGAGCAGTACATAGGCCAGCTGATCTCACATGAGGCAAAGAAAGTGACCCCAGAAAGGGCTGAAGCCATATTTAACATGGCTAAGCCACACACGATAAAGCAGATGCAGAGCTTTTTTTTTAATTTTTTTTTTATTTTATTGGTTTTTTCAAACCTTTAAAAATGACAACATATGTACAAACAACAAAACAACATTTAGACATACAAACAATCATCAGTAGTAGACTTTTGGGCGAGCTCCATCCACAAAGTTATCATACAGCGTATACCGTGTCAGGTTTTACTCATTTGTTTCCCCTACTGGTGCCATCATCAGATATTTTTCAATTTGCTCCAAAAAACGTGTTAATGGAAATATCAGTTTCAAGTCGGTTCCTTGGTACATCTGGCTCCACCATGGATGGATGGATTACACTCCATGGGCCCAAGTGGATTGATCTTTCAGATTTTAGCTTAGGGCAAAATAGCACTAAATGTTTGAGTGACTCTTTGACTAGCAGACAAAGTCTACATTCAGGTTTTAGGTGCTCGTTATTCTTCCATAAGCTAATACGTTCAGTAGTTTTGAACAAATTTAGCCTGAACAGTAAAAACAGCTTTCTTGCTTGTGGATCTGGAAACAGAGTGATGTAACGCTGCTGGGTATTGAAGGCACGTGCTTCCAGTGGCACATCACACATTGATTTGGCCATCGCTCTCTTTGTGCATGTATGCTCCCAGTCAATGCGCCAGATTTTAAGCTTTGCCGCATCCGGATTTTCATGGAGCAACTCACTCTTGATGTCGTAATTCTGTAATAATTCTTCACACCTGTTTGACCACATTGTGATGACATTGGAGTTACCAGCTGAATCGTAGAAGATGTCAAATTGAGGGATTTGTGCTCTAGAACATGTTTTACGATACAAGTTTAGTAAACTCCAGCTAATCCTGGCATGAATCGATATTATCGACAATTCGTATCTTATACAGGCAGTCTTCACGCCTTTCGGAGTGTTAAGACTTTGGACCAAAAGCAGTTCTCTAAAGAGTCCCAAATTTCATAAGAGCAGCCGAAGGCATTTTCAGCTCCGTATGTCAATACGGGGATTACCTTCTGATGGTAGAAGGCCAGAACAGGTTTTAACGAGAATTTACCGTATCTTTTGTGGATAATTAGTGCCTGGTTTGCTAGTTGTTTGCATTTTCTTCTTATGTCGGCCTGCCACGGTCCATCCGTTATTGATGAGCTTATGAGCATTCCCAGATATTTAACACTGGCAGATATTTGCAAAGGTTCATGGCCTAGCGTCCAATTTGGAGTGCGTTTCCGCGCCACCCAGCCGCCTTTTAGGTTTTGCAGGACCAGTATTTCACATTTTTTTGTGTTGATCAGTAGTTGATTAGATGTGACATATTGTTGAACTGCGTTTAACTTTCTTTGTAGCCCAATGGGCGTCTGGTCCAGAATGATCAAATCATCAGCATATAGTAGCCAATTTAAATGTGATTTGGCAACTTTGGGTGGAAATGATTTTGTTGCCACAATTGCTTCACCCACGTCCGATATAAAAAGGCTGAATAGTACTGCAGCTAATGGACACCCCTGTTTGACTCCTTTGGAGGAGTTTATTACTTTGGATAGATGCCCCAATTGATCCAGCCTTACTCGGATAGAGGTGTTTGTGTGCAGTTCTTTAATTGCCGCTATTAGGTCTGACGGGCATCCCCAACGCTTCAGTTTTTCCCACAGGATCGCTCTATTGATGGTGTCAAAAGCATATGAGAAGTCTATAAAGGCTAGATAGACCTTCGTGTTTGACTTTATCGCTTCCAATTAGATAATGTTTAGCAGGAGTAAATTCAGCGAACATCCCACCTGCTTCACGAAACCTGATTGTCGCTTATCCACGTGGTTCGAGGTTCGTGACCAGGCTACGAGTTTTTGCTGGAGCATGGTGGCGTAGATCTTACCTAGGACGTCTAATAGAGCAATTGGACGATAGTTTTTCGGGTTTGCTCTGTCGCCTTTTTTGAAGATAGGTAC